>NW_028318206.1:442500-785000 GCF_062004578.1 Staurois parvus
ACTATGGCGCAAAACCAAATCCCAACAAGCCTTCACCCGATACAAATCTGCCTTCCACACCTACACCTCCTCCCTCCATACTGCCAAACAGAACTACTTCCTGACCCTCATCAAGGCCCTCTCCTCCAATCCTCGCCGACTCTTCTCCACCTTCAACTCTCTACTCTCGCCACCCCCACCTCCACCCAGCACCTCACTCACTGCCCTTGAGATTGCCAATCATTTCAAAAACAAGATTGACACAATTCGCAAGGACATTGCCGCAACTCACACGCCTTCTCAACCCGTCCCCTCTCACACAGCTACCCCCTCATCCCCCCTCCCCCTCGACATAACCCACAGGGACTTCGTCGCTGCTCAAACTCCCTCCAACCCCCTTCCCCCTCACTCAGCTACCCCCTCTACACCCCTCTCCCACGGCCCCACCACTGCTCTGACCTCCTCTCCCACCCCACCCTACATTCCTCATACTGAAGCTCCCCCAACACTCCGCACCTTTGACCTTACTACCATCGAAGAAGTCTCCAAGATCCTCTCTGATGCCCGCCTCACCACCTGCCCCCTTGACCCTATCCCCTCACAACTCCTACAACCTCCCTCCCCCTCCATCCTACGCTCCCTCACCCACATCTTCAATCTCTCCCTCTCCTCCGGCACTTTCCCTTCCCCTCTGAAACATGCACACATCACCCCCATACTTAAAAAGCCCTCCCTGGACCCCAATGACCCGAACAACCTCAGACCCATCTCCCTGCTCCCATTTACATCTAAACTCCTCGAGCGCCTAGTCTACGCCCGCCTATGCTCTCACCTCAACGACAACAACCTCCTCGATCCCCTACAGTCCGGCTTCCGTCCCCTACACTCCACCGAAACTGCCTTACTTAAACTCTCCAACGACCTGTTAACCGCCAAAGCTAATGGCCACTATTCAGTGCTCCTACTCCTTGACCTCTCTGCGGCCTTTGACACAGTCGACCACCCCCTCCTCCTCAAAAAACTACACTCCCTCGGCCTCAGAGATTCTGCTCTCTCCTGGCTCTCATCCTACCTGTCACAACCCTCTTTCAGCGTTACCTATAATGCCACCACCTCCCTCTCACTCCCCCTCTCTGTTGGGGTCCCTCAAGGCTCTGTCCTCGGGCCCCTTCTCTTCTCCATCTACACCTCCTCCCTTGGCCAACTCATACACTCTCACGGCTTCAACTACCACCTCTATGCCGACGACACACAAATCTATCTCTCAACCCCCCACCTCACCCCCTCGGTCTCCGCCCGAATCACACACCTGTTGAGCGACATATCAGACTGGATGTCGCTCCACTTCCTTAAACTGAACCTCTCCAAAACCGAGTTTCTTGTCTTCCCTCCAGCCCGGACACCACCCCCCACTGACTTCTCCATCATGTCCAACAACGCCACCATCAAACCCGCCCCGCAGGCCAGAGTACTTGGTGTCATTTTGGACTCCAACCTATCCTTCCAGCCCCAAGTCCACTCTTTAACAAACTCATGCAGACTCCACCTCCGCAACATCGCCAAAATCCGCACGTTCCTAACTCCAGAAACCACTAAACAGCTCATCCACTCCCTCATCATATCATGACTCGACTACTGCAACTCCCTCCTCACTGGCCTGCCTCGCCGCTGGCTATCCCCGCTTCAGTCCATCCTGAATACGGCTGCCAGACTCATTCACCTTTCCAACCGCTCCGTTTCCGCTACCCCCCTCTGCCAATCCCTCCACTGGCTTCCGATTGCGCAACGGATCAAATTCAAAATCCTAACGCTGACGTACAAAGCTGTCCACCATACTGCCCCGAACTACATCACTGACCTAATATCCAAGTACCGCCCAGCACGCACACTCCGCTCCTCACAAGACCTCCTTCTCTCTAGTTCCCTGGTCTCCTCCTCCCATGCCCGCCTCCAGGACTTCTCCAGGGTGTCGCCCATCCTCTGGAACTCCCTGCCCCAACCCATCAGATTATCACCTACTCTCCTCTCCTTTAGGCGCACCCTGAAAACCCATCTCTTCAGGGAAGCCTACCCCGCCCCCTGCTAACTTGCCGACCTCCTCCACTCTTCCTACCACTCCATCCCCCACAGCTATCTCCTCCTGTGCCACCATCCCCTCCCTCCTAGATTGTAAGCTTGAAAGAGCAGGGCCCTCGATCCCCTCATGTTTTGCATTGTATTGGAATTGTTCTGTCACATGTTCTGTCCCCCTTTGTAATGTACAGCGCTGAGCGAACTATTGGCGCTTTATAAATACTGTATAATAATAATAATAATAATAATAATGATGTGTCCCCTGCAGCGTCCCCGCCATCTCCTCCGGCCGATGCCAGCATCCGGCTTCTGTGTTCCGGTCCCTGTGACTTCGGGATGTACAGGCGCTACCGGCGGCGGGAAATTTGAAAATTTTAAAAAATGTCATTTTTTTCCAAACAAATTTTACATAGTAAAACATTGCTGTTTCAACCCATTTCACATACATTTTGTCCAGAGTGCTTTGTCATGTCCCCTGCCTGCATTTTGTCTGTTCTTTCTGCCTGGAAACTGAGAAATGTCCATGGCGTCCAAAAAGTGTCCCTTTAGGTCAAAAGCGGGTTTAGATCAGCTAGAGAACAGCGATAGTAAATCAGAACCACTTGCAGAATTGAGTGATAATGATTCGTGGGGAAATTCGTCATCAGACACTGAAAACGATTTTGCGACTTTGCTCAGCAATGTGCGAACTTGGCGCTATATTTCAAATTTCAGTGTTTTTGGTTTGATTATATTATTGAATTAAATGTATTATTATTATATTATTATTTTTTATGATTATTTATTAAATTATAATTTATGATTTCGTGTTTCAAATTTTATCATCCCCGGGATGTTTACTAGACTCTTGTTCGGACAGATTTCAGTGAGTTATTCCTAAAAATTACAGCCTACAATAAAAAAACTACATATTTCCATGCAAAAAAATGTACCGCTTTGAGCACCAAAAATCTGAAATAATCAGACCGCCAGGGAGGTTAATGGAGAGTGGGGGACAACGACTTAAAACGAAACTTCCCCTTTTGGATGGAGCTCCGCTTTAAGGTCTCATGCACACTATGGGTTGCTTTACTAAAGGTAAATATGCTGTGCATTTGCTTTAGATCCAAGGGGAAGCTCTGAAATGAGGCAAAGCTCTGATGATTTCTTTCATCCAATCATGTGTAATCACAAATGCTGTTTTATTTTCCTTGCATGTTCCCCTCAGATCTGGAGCAACTGTGCTTGCAGTGCACAGCCTATTTGCCTTTAGTAAATCAACTGCTATGCATCACAAATGTCACTTTGAAGGGCATTTAACTTTTTTTTTTTTTTGTTTGTTTCTGCCTCTAAACTCTCCTCTATGTTAGCCTATGTGTCCAGGCATTTAGAGGCAGAAAAAAAACAGGTCTAGCATGTTCAGGAAAGGAGCTGCAAAAAAAAAATGCCTGACTTGTAAATGCATCTAACTGCGCTTAAGCATTAGGTGTGTTTTATCTCTTAGGCATTCATTCATTTCAGTGGCTACAATAAATTAATATTCTGGCCAATGAAATGAATGAACGCCAAAACACTTGACACACCAGTACTATAAAATAAACATTGTTAAAATTCTTATCCCAGCATTTTCAATTTACATCTTTCAATACTGCTGGCTCCTGCTCTCTCAGTGCTGCATCCCTGAACATCTGGTCTTCACAAGAGTTATTGTGAACAGCGCAGTCTGCGGTCAGTTATCTTGGTTGAGGGAGGAGGAGTGGAGTTACTTGCCATCCTTGGCTATGGGGCTGTGTGTTTCTTTTGATGAACATAGTGTAGGTGAGACATAACTCTAGTCCCTACATTCAAGGGTGGCTCCATAGAATGCTGCAAGAGAAAGGAGCCACCTTGAAACAGAGAATCCAGGATGGTGGTCATGACCCTAGCTTAAACTAGAACATAGGCAAGAATTGAAAGACAAAGAAAGTATTTTTATTTTATCTATTTTTTTCAATTACTTATATAGTGCCATCAATTTACGCAGCGCTTTACATATATATTGTACATTCACATCAGTCCCTAACCCTCAAGGGGCGTACAATCTAAGGTCCCTAACTCACATTCATACATACAGATATTAGGGCCAATATAGACAGGAGCCAATCAACCTACCAGCATGTCTTTGGAGTGTGAGAGGAAACAGGAGTTACATAGTTAGTCTGGCTGAAAAAAGACAAAAGTCCATCCAGTTCAACCATTAAAAAAAAAAAATTATAATCCTATACCCACAGTTGATCCAGAGGAAGGCAAAAAAAAACCCAGCAAAGCATGATCCAATTTGCTCCTGCAGGGGAAAAAGTTCCTTCCTGGTCCTCCAAGAGGCAATCAGATATTCCCTGGATCAACATTACCTATAAATGTTAGTATCCAGTTACAGGTGAAACTTGAAAAATTAGAATATCGTGCAAAAGTTCATTTATTTCCACACCACACACAGACGGATCCTGGACATGGGCTTCAAATGTCGTATTTCTCTTGTCAAGCCTCTCCTGAACAACAAACAACGTCAGAAGCGTCTTACCTGGGCTAAAGAAAAACAGACCTGGTCTGTTGCTCAGTGGTCCAAAGTCCTCTTTTCTGATGAGAGCAACTTTTGCATCTCATTTGGAAACCAAGGACCCAGAGTATGGAGGAAGAATGGAGAGGCACAAGGACCCCGAGTATGGAGGAAGAATGGAGAGGCACAAGGACCCCGAGTATGGAGGAAGAATGGAGAGGCACAAGGACCCGGAGTATGGAGGAAGAATGGAGAGGCACAAGGACCCGGAGTATGGAGGAAGAATGGAGAGGCACAAGGACCCCGAGTATGGAGGAAGAATGGAGAGGCACACACTGCAAGATGCTTGAAGTCCAGTGTGAAGTTTCCACAGTCTGTGTTGATTTGGGGAGCCATGTCATCTGCTGGTGTTGGCCCACTGTGCTTCATTAAGTCCAGGGTCAACGCAGCCGTCTACCAGGAGATTTTGGAGCACTTCATGCTTCCTTCCACAGACGAGCTTTATGGGGATGCTGACTTCATTTTCCAGCAGGACTTGGCACCTGCCCACACTGCCAAAAGCACCAAAACCTGGTTCAATGACCGTGAGATTACTGTGCTTGATTGTCCAGCATGACAAATCACGGCTTGAACTATCTTACTTTGCATGTAATGAGTCTATCTCATATATTAGTTTCACCTTTTAAGTTGCATTACTGAAATAAATGAACTTTTGGACGATATTCTAATTTTTCGAGTTTCACCTGTATATTCTGTGTATCTTGGAAAGAATCCAGGACTTTTTTAAAGCAATCCACTGAGCTGGCCAGAACCAACTCTTGAGGGAGTCTATTCCACATTTTCACAGCTCTCACTGTGAAGAAACCTTTCCGTGTTTGGAGATTACATTTCTTTTTCTCCAGATGTAAAGAGTGCCCCCTTGTCCTCTGTGATGACCTCAGGGTGAATAGCTCTACACCGAGGTCACTATATGAACCACTGATGTATTTATACATGGAGATCATATCCCCCCTTATGTATTATACATGGTGATCATATCCCCCTTATGTATTATACATGGAGATCATATCCCCCCTTATGTATTATACATGGAGATCATATCCCCCTTATGTATTATACATGGAGATCATATCCCCCCTTATGTATTATACATGGTGATCATATCCCCCCTTATGTATTATACATGGAGATCATATCCCCCCTTATGTATTATACATGGTGATCATATCCCCCCTTATGTATTATACATGGAGATCATATCCCCCCTTATGTATTATACATGGTGATCATATCCCCCCTTATGTATTATACATGGAGATCATATCCCCCCTTATGTATTATACATGGAGATCATATCCCCCCTTATGTATTATACATGGAGATCATATCCCCCCCTTATGTATTATACATGAAGATCATATCCCCCTTAATCTCTGTCACAGATGCACGATCGCCACCCTCAACATGCGACAATCGCACGACCGCGACCAACAATACATCACGCCCGCGGCATCAGACCCCAGACCTTCTCACCCAACTCGTGACCGAAGGACTGGCCGATCTAAAACCGTGGTGTGACGTGCATAACAATGCCACACTCAGCTGCGCCCTGCACAACGATTGTCCAGCTAATACAACGCAATCGACGCACCGGCAGCTTGAATGCGCTTGTTACTGGGTCGGGTTAATTACGCAACTAACCCTTCACTGCCACCACCCCTTTCTGTACAGAGAAAGGGAAAACTCTCTTTATCCAATATATACTGTAATGGTTGAAAAGTCGCCTGTCCAATGCGGTCACCGCAGGCCGATTGGGCAGAGGATTAAACAAACACAGTAGCGTCTCTTCAAAAGGCAGGAATTCGTAAATTGCAATTAAGCGCTTTAGAAACAGTTTAACACTTTCAGAAAGAAAGATTTATTACTAAAAGAATCAAACAGGTGCAATAAAATATTTACAAAGAAAATGTAACTAAGATATATATTTATATATAAAAAGAAAACAGCTCAGCACAGCAAAGAGATAACAGGGAGAAGTTAAAAGGTTAAGTTACTTGCCATGTTCAGCCTTAAGGTAAGCAGATCCAAGTTGCAGAGCGAAGGGTCTTTGATCTCCTGCTGTTACGATGTTAAAATTAGGAGATGTGTCTAGCTTTGAGTACTGGCCAATACCTGTTTAGGGAGGGATGTCGGGCGGATTCTGAATTAAAACTGACATCTTCATAATCCATGATATGAAACATAGGTGACAACTGGATCTTTTAAAAATGTTATCCGCTTTGTGCTTCTGGGGAATGCCGTGAACTCTTGAGAAGGCCCTGTTATCTTTTCCCGAGGTGCGAAGTTACACAGGTTTTGGGACAGAGAGGCTGCTGTCTCTATGGGGGGGCTTTGTAGTTCTGGGCCCCCTGCTATTCCAGCCTGCCAGAAACTTTTAACACTTACACATCTGTCCCTGTGCTTCTCAGGAAGGGAGGGGGTAGGGAATGAAGCATTGAGGGAGAAATGTATGCTCTTATCAAATTGGATGTGCCTTGACAAAATGGTGGCACTGTGTCCATATCTGAGCGCAAGATTGCTACAATCTCTTCTCAAGAGAGAATAAATTCAGTTCCTCTAATCTTTCCTCATAGCTGATCAAGATTGCTACAATCTCTTCTCAAGAGAGAATAAATTCAGTTCCTCTAATCTTTCCTCATAGCTGATCTCCTCCATGCCTCGTATCAGTTTGGTTGCCCTTTTCTGTACTGTATCCCAGAGGAAAGCCACACAGGCACAGGGAGAACATGTAAACTCCAGGCAGGTAGTACTGTGGTTGGGATTTGAACTAACAACCCTAGTGCTGCCAGGCGGAAGTGCTAACCACCCATTTAGGGCTCGTTCACACTAGCTTTTGTCTCCAAGAGCAGTCTGTGTTCGGATCGCTCTTCAGAGAACATTTGACAAGTTGGTGAGAAGACTCCGTATCGCCTCCTCACCACCTGCTTTAGACCCTTGACAGTAGCACTCTGCAACCGTATGCATTGCATGTGGTTGTTGGGCGCTTGTAGAAGAAGCAAATGTCCTCATTGGAAGATTTCCTCCCACTTCCAGTTTTTGTGACAGCTCAAAATTTTGGCTGTTCCCACATCTTCAGTCCTGGTGACCATATTCATAGGGACAAATAAAATGAACCCTCTTAGCAGAAACACAGGCTGTAAATAAAACCCAACATGGGATCCAACCCCTCACCTCTCTGTCCAAATAAAGAAAAAAACCTTTGCCTTTACACAGGCTTTAGTTTACCCAGCTTTAGAAGACATTAATCTGACACTAGAAGAAGCAATAACAGATCTGATGTGTAATATATCCCAAATCTCTTTATCAAGACATACTGTATATTAATTACTTCCACTTTTGTATTTGATATGGCATGTTGCAAGCTGGAAATACTTCCTAAATAGTACCAGAACGATAGTCTGAGATGTGGAACATGCATAGGTATCTACGTCAAATGGCTCGGGAACACCCATGAAGAACGTTGGACCAAATATAGTAAAGTTTGGTCTGGTGTGTTCAGTTGATTGGCCCACAGCCCTCACTAAGATATAAAAGTAAGCATGACATTCATGTATGTTCCTGTCATTCCAGGTATGAAAAGCAAGATGAAAGAATTCTAAAGGTTCAACGCATTGTCAAGCACCCAAAATACAACTGGAAGGAAAATCTTGACCGAGACATCGCACTTATGCAGTTGAAACGACCTTTAATCTTCACCAGCTACATCCACCCTGTGTGCCTGCCCACCAAGGAGATCGTACAATCGTAAGGAGCCCTCTTATACCTGATATGAGCTGTCCGTCTGTTTGGCTGATCACACATGGGGAAGATGCCAGACATCTGCCTGCTCCCATATTCCTTACCCACTGCATTCATTTGTGCGGCTGTACTGTGAATGCAGTGGTTGTGTGTTAAAGGTTTTGGCATGTCCTGCTAAATGTCCTATATCTGGATGTTCACGTAAAGTGACCCTGTAAGACTATAAAACAAATCATTCTAATGGAAGAGCTGTTATATTCACCTCTTTGTTTGCTTGTGTCTCCTGCCTCTATTGCATTTCAGAGCTGCAGCCTCCATGCAGAATTCAACACTTCAGTGGTGTTGGATGGCTGTGTTCTCAGCAGCATGTTGTCCTTCCATCCTCCAATCACTACATCACTGCTGTAGGGCTAAGGGTTGGATGGAACCACAGAGCATGGTCATGGGTGCAGGCACAGGTTTTAATTACCTTACAAATATGCATGAACAAAGCAGATTAGAATTTCTAAGAGGAAACTATTACGGTTTTGGGTCATATATATATATATATATATATATATATATATATATATACAGTGCTCAGCATAAATGTGTACACTCCTTTTGAAAATGAAGATTTTAATTCTGTATCTCAATGAACGCTAAAAGAATTTCCAAAATTTTACCAAAACTGAGTTTTACAGAACATTTGATTTAGCTCATATAACTTAGATCACAAAATCTTCAGTTTTGCTCAGATTGTAAAAATGAATACACCCCACAACAAAAACTACTCCATCTAGTATTTTGTATAACCTCCATGATTTGTAAGGACAGCACCAAGTCTTCTAGGTATGGAATGAACAAGTTGGCAACATATTGCAACATCTATCTTTTTCAATTCTTCATGAACGACCTCTTTTAGAGCCTGGATGCTGGATGGAGAGCGATGCTAAACTTGTCTCTTCAGAATTCTCCATAGGTGTTCGATTGGGTTCAAATCAGGAGACATACTTGGCCACTGAATCACTTTCACCCTGTTCCTCTTCAGAAATGGAACAGTGGCCTTAGATGTGTGTTTTGGATCATTGTCATGTTGGAAAAGTGCACGACGACCAAGGGCACGAACAGGGGCGGACTGACAACTCATGGGGCCCCCGGGCAATAGGGGATCATGGGGCCCCTGTGTCCTTGCCTAAGCTCAAAAATGCCTATGAAAAAGGTACCAGGGGCATCTCATGGGGCCCCCTACTGACCCTGGGCCCTCGGGCAGTGCCCGAGTTTACAAATGGGCAGTCCGCCCCTGGGCACAAAGTGATGGTAGCATCTTCTCTTTCAATATAGAGCAGTACATCTAGCCATATTTTTTTGAAACTTGCAGGGGCACCCTCTATTAGCGTAGGTGGTTTGATACAGAGACAAATTGGAGTTCCCCAATCGCATCCACAAATGTACTGTGGGAGGAGAGGCTTTCTTCCAGCACACTGTAATTGCCTTACGGCATAAAATAGCAAAAGGCTCATGAGAGTATGTTTAGCCACTGTGTGGGTCAATGATTCCACCAGCCCCAGCAGAAAATATTGCAGCTCAAGGGGTACTATGATCTGTATTTTCAATAATTTGTAACATAACCTGCCAATACAGCCCTATAGCAGGGCATGAGCAAAATAATGTGTGAAAATTCACCTGATTGAGGGGCATGGCTTGGCCGTCCATGTGAGCGGTAGTGTTCCCGTACAGCTCTGGCAGAATCCTGATCGTTATCCTGAAAGGAGACCTTCCCACTCATTGTACCTAATAGGGACATGGACGATCTTGTTACCGGCTACATCCTGTCACCGCCGCTACAAAACAAAAGGAGGAGGGAGTTGCTGCAGCGTTGCCTTCTCAACACGGGGGGGATACACTTTCTCAACAGCCCTCTAAAGACCGCCAGAAAGATGTAGCAGCTAAACTGGGCAAATTCGCCCACACTGCCAACAAGGAGAGATCTCCACCACCTATCCAGCAAGATGAAGGGAGGAAACTAGCAGGTGCGGGGGTTATCCACCAGCTAAGAGCCAGATGGCCTTGGCATTGCCCTCTCCAGCTCCTGAAACAGTGAGTGTAAGTCATTCCTCAATCTCTAATGCCAGCCAGGCAGATGACTCAAATTTTCCAGAGCCATCTCTCAAGATAATATTAGCATACATATGGCACTTCCCTAACCCAGCTCAGGGTGGAATTTAAGAGTACGAAAGAAAATATCCTGTTTATCCACCATGAAATGCAGAAAATCAGAGAAAGGGCCACCGCTCTGGAGGGTAGAGTAAGCACCATTGAGGATGATTTTCCTTCTCTCCAACAAGATGTTCACTCTAATACTGACCTCAGAGCACTCTGCCAGAATAGACGAAATGAAGAATAGTCTTCGCAGAAATAATCTCCGTTTGGTTGGCTTACCGGAGAAGGCGGAGGGTAAGAACCCTGTAACATGTATTGAGAATTGGATCCTAACTACTTTCAGTAAAGATAATCTTACCCCTTTCTTTTCTGTGGAAAGAGCCCACAGAGTGCCATCTTGTCCTCCACCACCAGGGAATCCAGACAGACCCTTCTTGCTGAAACTCCTACACTATAAGGACAGAGACATTATCCTTAGACTCGCCCCGGCAACAATAGAACATGCAAATCCATGGTGGGAAAATATCTATCTTTCCGGATTTCTCTGAATTTCAGCGTAAGCGAGCTAGATTCGCGGAAGTTAAGACGACTGCAAGCAATCCACTTGCCACTCTAGTTCTTTCTCTTCCCTATTTCGTATAGATTTAGCATTGGACGTGTGATTTCGTGCCTTTACCACACTGCACTTGGAGTGAAAAAGCCCTAAAAAAAAAGTAGGTTGTAAATCTAAATCCCCCTCCTAGCACACACCCTCCCAAATCCCCCCTCCTAGCACAACTACCCCCCATCCCCTTTCTAGCATAAATTCTGTCACTACAGGAGTAGTCACAGCAGAAGAGAGGAGAAGGAAGCCAAGAGGAGGTGTGAGTTGTGCTCTCTCTCTCCTCCCTTCACAGCTCCTCTTCCTCTTATACATTTGGATCCTAGGGTGACCCTTTGTTAACTCCTGTGTTAGAGGACCGAGTGAACACTGTTAACTCCTGTGTTAGAGGACTGAGTGAACACTGTTAACCTCTGTGTTCAGAGGAGGTAGAGAGCTCAACTTGCACCTCCTCCTGACTCTCTCCTCTCTGTATTATTGCCAGCAAAACTGAAAGCTGGCTGCCTGACCTGTCTTTAGCAACCAATGATGTGGTCAGGCGGGTTGAGCTCTCTGCCTCCTCTGTACACGGGAGTTAGCATTGCTTGTTCCCTCGTCTATCAAAGGAGTTGACAGAAGATCGGGCTGCTGCTGCGGCACCCCTGAGGACTCTTGACGACACCCCAGTTAAAAAAAAAAAACAAAACACTGGTCTAATGAGACCAAAATGGAACTTGGCAATTAAAACCATAAGTCTTACAGTGTATATCCTCATAAACACACCATCCCCACTGTGAAGCATAGCGGTGGGAGCACCAGGCTGTGCTGATGCTTCTTTGCAGGTGTCCTTCAAGGGCCTATGAGTGTAAGGAGTAGATTGAATAAAGGGATATCCTGACACAAGAAACCTGAGCTACGGGAGATTTGTAAAACAAGAAATCAGAGAAAGGAGCACACTTCCCATAGTGTAGCATGCATAAGAAGTTTAATGGACAAAATAAAATCAATGGTTGCACTCACGAACAACTGTGGGGTATAGAGGCTTGTCAGGTGGCTTGGAGGATAAGTCCAGAGTCAGTGTACGAGTTATCCCAGATCTCCGCCCTGGCCACTGACTGGGGAAAAGCATGGGCTGAAGTAAATGACAGTGCCGGCAGAGATGGATGGAGCTGCTGCAAGGTCTAGAGTTCAGGATCTGAAAGCCTCCTGCGGTCACCACTGTGTACCCCAATATACAGGGACACATTTTGAAGAAATCCTGATATTCTTGATAAAGAAGCAGGATTGCTTTAAAAAAAAAAAAGCTGAGAATTACTGTTTGCTTACTATCCCCATACAACATGACAGAGCTTGAACAGTTTTGTGAAGAGGAATGGGGAAACATTGCAGTATTATGGGGAACATCTGATAAGGACCTCTCTACATAGACTCAGTTATAGCTGCTTGAAAAGTTGAATCCATGAAATAACTTGAGGAGATATATACTTACACAGCCGGGGATTTTGTGTTTTTCATTGTAAATAATTGAAATCACCTGGTACAGATCTGGTCTCACTTTTACATAAGAGACATTTTTTTCCATTCCCAGGTGAATACATAACAGGCACTGTGTAAGAAGATGCTTCTCTTACGAAAGGCTTTGATAGGTTTTATTAATATGATGTATAACATTTATATGGTCTCTCTGCAGACTTTTTCAGGCAGGATACAAAGGTCGAGTGACAGGTTGGGGGAATCTTCAGGAAAACTGGAGCACTGGAGGTCCTAAGCTCCCACAGGTCCTACAGCAGATTAACCTTCCCATTGTGGAGCAGGAGAGGTGCAAATCCTCCACCAAGGTCAAGGTCACAGATAACATGTTCTGTGCAGGTAAGATGAATGGACATAACTAGAACAATGGACCGAGCTTCAAGGGGTTGAAAAACCGCATGTCATTAAGCGCTTCTTCACACAAACAATTGATTTGCACTTACCGCCCCCCACCTGCTACCCCCTTTATTTGCAGAGCAGTGGCCAGGGGTGTACACATGCTTCCTGGCTATGGCAGGAATTACACTGCCTATAATGACAAGTGAATAGGGGTGCTATGCAATCCTGCAACCAGGTGCAATGCACACAGTTTCGGCGCTATAGTGTGGGGTTCAAGCAGGCAGTGTGAAGATACAATGCCTCCTTATCACTTATCAAATGCTAGTGTGAATGAGGGAGAGGGGGGGGGAGAGAGAGAGGAGAGAGGAGGGGAAAGAGGGGTGAGAGAGAAAAAGGGGGTGAGGGAGAGGGGGGGGTGAGAGAGAGGGGAGGAGAGGTGAGAGAGGGGGGTGAGAGAGGAGGAGAGGTGAGGAGAGGTGGAGGGGTGAGAGAAAGAGGGGGGTGAGAGAGGGGGGGAGGAGAGATAGAGGGGGGAGGAGAGAGGGGAAAGGGGGGAGAGAGAGCCTACATACCAACAGTAATACTCAAGGAACAGAGCATGCTGGGTCATTGTAAAGTGGAGTAATATGGCCAAATACCAAGTGCACATACTTGCTGCCATTACTGTGCTCAGACACTTTTCCTTGTATACGTCTATCTGCCCAGAATCCAGGGGAAATGACAGCAGCAACACTTAATCATTTTATCGTTCTTGTCAGGTTACAAGCCAGAAGACAACAAAAGAGGAGATGCTTGTGAAGGAGACAGCGGTGGTCCTTTTACTATGAAGGTAAGGCTCATTAGAAGTTTCACCAGAAGCACAATTACATCAAAGTGTACTCAAACCCCTGCTTTCTATTCCTTACATGTGGTGGCTGCATTGTTTTTTTTTTTTTTGTTTTTTATTTTCACCTAGTGAACTGATGAATAACACTTCCAGTCCCTTCATGTCTACACATTTTTCCACTGTATCTCTGGGGACAGCTATAGTTTTCACACAGGCTGGACTTCAGACATTTATTTTATTTATTTCAGGTACTTATATAGCGCTGTCAATTTACACAGCACTTTACATATATATTGTACATTCACATCAGTCCCTAACCCTCAAGGGGCGTACAATCTAAGGTCCCTAACTCACATTCATACATACAGATACTAGGGCCAATTTAGACAGGATCCAATTAACCTACCAGCATGTCTTTGGAGTTTGGGAGGAAACCGGAGTACCCAGAGGAAACCCACGCAGGCACAGGGAGAACATGCAAACTCCAGGCAGGTGGTTCCGTGGTTGGACATGTCTGTCTTTTTTTTTTTAATCTCCATTACATGGTGAATGGGACAATTAGCTTATCCAATAAAGTTATTTGCACTTTGTTCTAAGAGAAGTTTTTTTTTCCCAAATTATACTTACCTAGGTGGATGCAGCATCTGTCCCCCCCCCGCTGGCTTTAAGTGTGAGAACTCAGTGATCACATGACCACTGACTTCTCACAGCCGCTGTGAGCAGAGATCGATGACTGTCAGTCACCGCTGTCTGCTCTGCCCCCCCAGCGCTCACTGGAGGTCTTGGCTGTGGAGGGGGAGGGAGCGGCTGGCTCAGGTTCTGAGCCAGACTCAGGCAGATCCCATCTTTAAAGTCGGGATCTTTCCCCAGCCTGGACCCTTGAGCCTGCTGTCAGCTGAAAACAGGTCACAGCAGTGCTGGACGAACTGCACTCGTGTGATTCACAGAAGAAGTACAGCCAAAAGAGCTTTGGCTTTACAGCTCACAGGAAGTGACAAGGGCATTGCAGATCTGGGAAAATCAACAGGTATTTTGTGTAATCTCTAGAAATGTTCTCAGGCAGAAAAATGAATACTAATACAGCCACCACATCTAAGGACTGGTAAGCGTCAATCAATTACATTTTTGAATTTAGATATGCTATAAAGTGGAACTTGAATTAAATAAATGTATCTGAGCACCACAAGCCAAAAACATTTTCAATTTTCAAAGCAAACTCACCTGTCTATACTGTATGTCTCTATGCTTTATTTTGGCTGGACGGGAGCAGTGCAGGGCGGGTTGCCGTTCATAAACAGCACCCACATTTTAAGCCTGGGAGCGCGCAGAACACGGATTGCTGTACGGGACCTCTGTGTGAGGTCCCGATCATGTGATCACTGGCCAATCAGTGATCACATGAATAGTAGTAAGCAAGATGTCACTTCTAACATCATTGCTTACTACATGTGAAATCTGTGAATGATCACAGAGATTACATGGTACAAGGCTATTCACAACAGCCTTGTACCATGTGACAAGCTGTGACCAATCACAGCTCTCACAGTATTTCTCAATGCCTGCAAGAATGCAGTCAGAGAGAAGGAGAAATGATTGCTTTTACATCCATAAAGGCTATAAAAGCAATCAGTGTAGAAAAAAAAAAAAAAAAGTGGTGGCACTGTACTGCTAGGGTTACAGTATGTTTAAAAAAAAACCCAAATTAGTTTAACCAAAAACTATAATTTTTTCATATTTTTTTGTAACTAAAAAGATAGATGAATACATTTTGGGAAAGATTTATGAAGAAAGATTTGCAAAATTTTATAAGAAAAACACTTTTTTTCAAAACTGACTTTTTCATTTATATAGCGAAAAAAAAAAAAAAAATCCCAGTGGTGAATAAATACCACCAAAATAAAGTTTTATTGGTCTCAAAAAAATGCTAAAATAATTCATATGGGTACAGTGTTGCATGACCACACAGTTGTCAAAGTGTGACAGCTCTGAAAGCTGAAAATGGTCCTGGATAGGAAGGGGGTAAAGGTGTCTGGACTTGAAGTGGTTAAAAACACTCCCTTAGCATTTTTTTTGGCTGTGGCCATTATGAGTAATGGGCAGATGATACATGTAGCATTTACTTCCTGAAATCCATCTGCCTTTAGCTCAGGCATACAGACAGGAGTGTGTGCTTCGTTGGGAAGCTCCACTTCCCCTCCTTCAGATGAAAAAATTAAAAATGCCCACGAAGACTCATTTATTAATGATTAATGTATGACATGATTTTGGCCTATGCCACAAACCAGAAAGCAACTGAAGAAATCTAAAACAAAGTACAAAACAAGTAAATATATTCTACTTTCTTCTCTATCGTTGGGGTACACATCTCCACATCTTTTGGGAATGTGCTGTAATTTGTCCATACTGGCAGCAAGTCCTGCAATTTATAAATTCACACATTTCCCTGTCAGGTTAAGAATTACTTATAAAGTTATCAGACTCCTCTCTCAAATTAAATACCATAGATCTCTACTTAACCTCTTGGCGACCGGCTGCATGCAAACGTGCGGCCTCCCGGCATCTGGGTCTAGACGCCGAGCGGGTGCACATTTGTGTGCAATTAAGAAAAACATATGTGCTGAGAGCGCCAATGCATGGAAGGTTGTGAAGCCTCTAGCACAAGGCAGGGAAGCCCGACCGATAGTGTAACAAAAAGCGCACCAACATTGCGCATTGCCGCATTAAAACTGATTTTATTGAATAAAGAAGAATACTCACAAATGAAGTATAACAAGCATTAAAGGTCCTCAGAGGAACTTGGGAGAGTAGAACCAGTGCAAGTCACATCACAAGGGTAGACTCTCAAAGTGATGCGTTTTGAAGGGGGTCCCTTCTTCATAAGATTGGTTTCTATTCAGAAGTGAGCCTAATTTTGCACCATCACAGCCATCACTTCTGATAGATTTGCACTTTAACCACTTCCAGACCGGACACTTTTACCCCCTTCCTGACCAGGGCAATTTTCAGCTTTTAGTGCTCGCTCCCAGCTTTTACTTTTGAGTGTAGTACTACTCGCCTATAGTCAACATTACTCATGTCTTTACTTAGGAACTTGTGACGCTTGTGGAATGAGAATTTTGCTTTAGATTTACCAAAAACCATATAATATGAGGTCAAACCTAAACTTTCAATTGCATCCAATTAGGCAGGCCCTTGCACTACGTAGTTGAAGGTAAATCCAAAAGAAATTGGGCAGAAAATTGCATAGTGTATGGCCAGCCTTACCCTTTGGACCACTGAGATTGCACCTGTTAGCACAGTATCAGTCCTGACAGATGACATGATCTTATTATACTTTTCGCTTGGGATGTAATTTTTCTTTTTTTTGACACACAAGCTATTTAACGCTTATATTTCTGTTCATTCAGAAATACAAATAAAACGAAAAACTACAAGCCCACAGCCGCAAAGGCTGCCAGGACTTGCAGGTCATTTATTCACGGAAGTCTATGAATGAATGATGCAGCCGCGTGGGTGGAGTCTCACGGTTTTCAAATCTGATAGAGTACGGGGAGAAGTTTCCCAGTATTATCTATCACAGGGAGCGGGGCGGCCGGCGCGGCTGCAACTATGGGAACATGTCACATGTTCCACCCTAAAACCAGGAACATGTGACCTAATCCCCTAAAGTTCCCATTTATCCAAGTCATAGTATAGTTAAAAATAGACATTCAACTGGATTTGATCTGTAAATTTTTCCCAAGGAAGACCAAGAAAAACCTGATTGATGTTCAGCTATATTTTACACACTTATGGAAGGAATCTTCTAGTTACTTTTAATTCTAAAATTTTGGGGATTGTGGTTAATCACTTCCCGACCGGCTGTTGCATATAAACGACCGGACGGTTGCAGTGCAGGGTTGGGTGGCCATTTATAAACGGCCTCCCCACACCCTGCTTGTGTACGCTCCCTGGGAGCGCGCAGCACCGCGATCCGGTGCCCGCTGTGTCCTCCGGACACAGTGAAACACCGATCGTCGGACGGGACCTCTGTACGAGGTCCCGATCATGTGATCACTGATTTGCCAATCAGTGATCACATGCAAAGTAGTAAGCAAGATGTCACTTGTGACATCATTGCTTACGATGTGTGAAATCTATGAATGATCACAGAGGTCACATGGTACAAGGCTATTCACAAAAGCCTTGTACCATGTGACAAGCTGTGACCAATCACAGCTCACTCAGTACTTCTCAATGAGTGCAAGAATGCAGACAGAGAAAGAAATGATTGCTTTTACATCCTATATGGGTGTAAAAGCAATCAGTGTAAAAAAAAAAAAAAAAAAATCTTCATCACCCCCCCACAAGTAGTACAGTGTCACCATGGTGACACTGTACTGCTAGGGTGACAGTATGTAAAAAAAAATAAAAAAAACAAAAAAATAAAAATGTAAAAAAAATGTTTAAAAATTTAATTTTTGGTTATAAACTAATTTGGATTTTTTTTTTTACAAAAAAAGATAACGGAATAAATTTTGGCTAAGATTTATGATGAAATATTATTTGCAAAATTTTATAAAAAAAAAAACAAAAACACTTTCAAAATTTTTGGACATTTCATTTACATAGCAAAAAAAATACAAATCCCAGTGGTGAATAAATACCACCAAAATAAAGCTTTATCTGTCTCAAAAAAATGGTAAAAAATTATTTGGGTACAATGTTGCATGACCGCGCAATTGTCATTCAAAGTGGGATAGCGCTAAAAGCTGAAAATTGCCCTGGTCAGGAAAAGGGTAAAAGTGTCCAGTCTGGAAGTGGTTAACCACTTGCCTACCAGGCACTTATACCCCCTTATTTACCAGGCCAATTTTCAGCTTTCAGCGCTGCCGCACTTTGATTGACAATTGCGCGGTCATGCAACATTGTACCCATATGAAATTTTGATCATTTTTTTCTCACAAATAGAGCTTTCTTTTGGTGGTATTTAATTGCCACTGGGCGCTTTACTTTTTGAGCTATAAATATAAAAAGTGCAAAAAATTTGAAAAAAAAAAAAAGTTTTTGTTTCTATTATAAAATTTTTCAAACAGGTAATTTTTCTCCTTCACTGATGTGCGTTGATGAGGCGGCACTGATAGGCAGCACTAAAGGGCACTGATAGGCAGTAATAATGAGGCGGCACTAATACGCAGCACTGATAGGTGACACTGATGATAGGTACTGATAGACGGCACTGACTGGCATCACTGCTGGGCACTGACTGGCACAACCCCTGGGCACTGACTGGCAGCACTGGTGGGTGGCACAGGTGGGTGGGCACTTCTGGGCACAGGTGTGTGACACTGCAGCGTGGCACAGGTGGGTGCATTGCTGGGCACAGGTGGGCGGAGCTAGTGGGCGCACTGCTGGGCACAGGTGGGCGGAGCTTGTGCGTGGCACTGCTGGGCACCGATCATCAGGGCACTGATCATCAGTGCCGATCCCCGCTCTGACAACTGCCGGTTCTCGGCAGTACTTTCCTCACGATCTGACAGCGTGAGGAAAGTGCAGCCGAGAACCGGCACTTGCATTTTCCTCTGATCAGCGTGTCATTGGACACCGCTGATCACGTGGTAAAAGGCCGCTGTGATTGGCCTTTTACCACATCACGTGATCAGCTGTGTCCGTAGGACACAGCGATCACGGAGATCGCCGGGTGCGCGTTCTGGGAGGACGTCATATGACGTCCACCCAGAACTGGCCGGCCGCAGTGCAGCCGTCATTCGGCTATCTGCGGTCGGCAGGTAGTTAAAGTGCAAATCTATCAGAAGTGATGGCGCAAAATTAGACTCACTTCTGAATAGAAACCAATCGTATGAAGAAGGGACCCCTTCAAAACGCATCACTTTGAGAGTCTACCCTCGTGATGTGACTCGCACTGGTTCTACTCTCCCAAGTTCCTCTGAGGACCTTTAATGCTGGTTATACTTCATTTGTATTATTCTTTATTCAATAAAATCAGTTTTAATGCGGCAATGCGCAATGTTGGTGCGCTTTTTGTTACACGATCGGTCGGGATTCCCCTGCCTTGTGCTAGAGGCTTCACAACCTTCCATGCATTGGTGGTTGCAATTTCTCAAAGTTTTTCAAGGTTCCCTTTCATCCTTCCACCCCTATTCTGATTGCTAGAGCGCAGGAGGTGTTATTTCTGTCTTCAGAAACCAATCAGATTCTAACTTAGACTTCTGCATAAAAACCAATCCGCTTCCAGGTTTTATTGCCAAAGTGAGCCTGATTTTGCACTCTCCAGCTTTAGTAAATAAACCCCAATGTGGAAGCAGGGGCTCCCATGTACATGTTTGCAAATGACTAAACGTTTCTGTTGTATGAATATGTGCAGATTCCAACTCCTCTCATTGTTCACTTAGGACCCAGTCAGCAATCGCTGGTACCAAATGGGAATAGTCTCCTGGGGTGAAGGCTGCGACCGTGATGACAAGTTTGGCTTCTACACACATGTGCACCGTTTGCGGAAATGGATTATGAAGATTATAGAGCAATGTGCCTCTTCTGAGAGCGGGCATATATAAGTTAAATCTCCCAGCATCCTTTACTGAACTGTGTAAGAATACCACTGATCTACAGTGCACCACCCTCTGCCTTCTCAGCATGTTGCAGCTCAACATAGTATATCTGTGCATATCAATAAAGTGATTTAAAACACCTCCTCAAAGATGATGTTCCATCTCCATGATCTAGGAATCACACAACTGTGCTTTGCTAGTCGAACAGGGAATTATGGGAAAATGTCAGTTCCATAGCTTCTAAATCCACCAACTTCTAATTGGTTTAAATCAAAAATCTGACCATAGACACACACTAACAAAAAAAAAAAAATTTATATATATATATATATATATATATATATATATATATATATATATATATATATATATATATATAATAAAAATAGGCTGACCAAAGAAAAAAAAAAAAAAACCACTCACAGATTCCTCCATTCACACAAACAAGATGGATAGATGACTTTCTGCTGCTGGGATGTTGTAATCTAACAGTGGGACCCAGTGCTGTCAGAAAACACTGATCAGTGACTGCAACCACTGATCAAGAATTTTCCTGCATGTCCCCTTCAACAGGAGTCACATGATCAACTTCTGCTGCGCAGGAATAGGCAAGCATTGATTGATCGAACATCAGCTGGTTCAGCAGGGACCAGATGAATGTCATTCTATATGGCCAGCTTAATGCTAGGTTCACACCTATGCAGATTGCATTTGAAACATTTCTGCAGTGCATTTTGGACCTGAGTTTCCGCATTTTGCAAGGTTTTGTTTCTTTTTTTTGTTGCAGCTAGGCAGAATTAAAAACACATCAAAAAAGCAATACATGCTTTTTCTGCAGCGTTTCTATTGAAGTATAGTGCGTTTCTATTGAAGTATAGTGCGTTTCTATTGAAGTATAGTGCGTTTCTATTGAAGTATAGTGCGTTTCTATTGAAGTATAGTGCGTTTCTGCAAACCTAGGGTAAGGCTTTGCAAGGATGTTAATCATCAGTCTGCTTTAGCCAAATCTAAAGGTGCCCCTTTTCTACAAGCTCCACCCCCTAGGATATGTCAGTAAAAAGTGATGCTAGAAATTAGCTTTTGGGAGCAGTCTTGTAATATAGCAAAACATCAAGCTTCTGTGCAAAACTATTTTAATGTGCTCCGTCTTGGAGGAGAGCTTCCCTGCCACCCCCCATTTATACTTACCTAAGTGGATGCACCATTGGTCCAATGCGGCATTTGTCCCCCCCTGCTGATTCTAAGGGTGAGAACTCAGCGATCACCTGACCATTGAGTTCTCACTGCTGCTCTCAGCAGAGTGATGACTGTCAGTCACCGCTCTCTGCTGCCTGTGCTCACTGGAGCGCTGGGCTGTGGAGGGGGGAGGGAGCAGCTGCTGGCTCAGTCTCCCAGTGCTTCGCTGAGAGGATGAGCCAGGTACCGCTACAGACTCTAAAGTTGAGGATCCACCCCAAAGTCAGGGTCTTTCCCCATCCTGGACGGCTGAGTGACGTCAGCGGGCTTCAGTTCCCTGTCGGCTGAAAAAACAGGTCACAATAGTGCAGAGTGATGTGTGTGATCCACAGAAGTACAGCCAAATGAGCTTTGGCTGTACTTCTCCTTTAAGCTCCTGAAACTTAAAAAGTCCCATTCACACCTCTCCAGTGAAGTGCACAAATGTACATTTTGACCCCATAAGCACTAAGGCAACAGCTCCAATGCACAGGTGTTGCAGCACCACAATACATGGTAATGCTACTGTGCATTGTGCTTTAAAAAAAAAAAAAAAAAAAAGTGGTGCGTGTCCTATTTTTGGACATTTGGGTGGATATTACGCCGTCTAACAAAATGCACCAGCACACAAGAAGCGTGAATGAGCCTTTAAAAATAAATGCCTTTATCCACAACAAAATATAACTAGAATGGAGATGGATTAGAATACCTGACAGGTTTGTATTGCTATCTCTGCCTATTAGGGAGATTTTCTCTCCATTTGTCCTGTTTGCCATCATCATTGAAAGTAAATCCCAAATTTTGGGTCATCCCCAGAATAGTAATCTACCACTAGGTACACTAGTTCTGGGGACCTTACCCCCCAAGAGATGCCCTTAATTTTCAGGGATTTCCTCACTTCCTGTTTTGACATGGTGGCTGCATTTTGTGGTAGGCTTTTCTCCCTCTGTTTTAACCTGGTGATCAGCTGAGTGACCCAATTCTGGATGAAAGAGCACAGGGGGCACATTTGGACAGCAGCATTGCCAGTCTGGGGGGAGGGAAACATTAGATACACAAACAATTGAAGCCAGACTCCAGCTCACACTTTATAAGCAGTTACAGCAACATTTTTTCCCCCCTCTTTGGGATAAAAGGTTTTATATAAACTTTGATCATTGTAAGGACCCCCATCAGTGTTAAGTGGATTGTGTCATCTGATACATCTGCAAGAGAGCTTGTTCTATTATCTGATGATGCACCCAAGTCTCATTTTAATTGAAGAAAAACAAAAAAAAAACAAAAACTAATGCAGCCATCACATCTAAGAATTGGTGGTAAGCTGCAATATATCAAAAGGTTTGCTTTTGGATTTATTACCACTTTAAATGAAGAAAAGATCAAACCCAAAACTTACCGTATGACAGTTTTAAGAGGTGAAACTATCTAGTTGAAACAAGTAAATGTAAATCCTGAGCCTGCCTTCATTGGAGGTCCTGGATTGTAGGATGTCAAAACCATCAATGCTAAATTCAGCAAAAGACCAGACACATCAAGGGAATTTATCAAAATGGGAGCAGCTGTGCATGGCAACCAATCAGCTTCTGTTATCAAAAATAACGGGAACACAGAAACTGCACCAGCTTCTATAGGGGAGCAGATCAGGATATGCTGGGAGAGCTCATCACCCATTGCTGCTACTCTATAAAGGTCCAGAGATGAAAGATGTTGAGACATTTGCAGGCCAAAATGTTTGCTAAAGTACTGGAATCCCATGAAACACTCCGATAGAGAAACCTTGCACTACAATTCCTAGAAGTATATGGCTTTCTATAACAAATACAAACAACCTCAAATCATATTGTCCTTAACATGTTAAGATGTATTCACAGTGACCTCCAAAAAAAAAAAAAAAAAAAAAAAAAAAAAAAAGGTAGGAAACAGAAGAGCATGCTGGGTAGTGGCTTCTAAGTTAAAGCAGTATTAAACCCAAAATGTTAATGTATTGCAGCTTGCCAATCAGATGGTGGCTGCATCAATCTGCTTACATTTGGCTTCCCCCCCCCCCCCACTAAATTGCTAAAAGTATTGGTCGGCCAGCCTTTACACGTACATGAATTTTAATGGCATCTCAGTCTTAGTCCGTAGGGTTCAATACTGAGTTGGCCCCGCCCTTTGCAGCTATAACAGCTTCAACTCTTCTGGGAAGGCCGTCCACAAGGTTTAGGAGGGTGTCTATGGGAAGGTTTGACCATTCTTCCAGAAGCACATTTGTGAGGTCAGGCACCGATGTCGGATGAGAAGGCCTGGCTCACAGTCTCCGCTCTAATTCATCCCAAAGGGGTTCTGTCAGGTTGAGGTCAGGACTCTGCAGGTCAGTCAAGTTCCTCCACCCCAAACTCGCTCATCCATGTCTTTATGGACCTTTCTTTGTGCACTGGTGTGCAGTCATGTTGGAACAGGAAGGGGCCATCCCCAAACTGTTTCCACAAAGTTGGGAGCATGAAATTGTCCAAAATCTCTTGGTATGCTGACGCCTTAAGAATTCCCTTCACTGGAAGGGGCCAAGCCCAACCCCTGAAAAACAACCCCACACCATAATCCCCCCTCCACCAAACTTGGCACAATGCAGTCAGGCAAGTACTGTTCTCCTAGCAACCGCCAAACCCAGACAAGTCCATCAGATTGCCAGACAGAGAAGCACGATTCATCACTCCAGAGAACACGTCTCCACTGCACTAGAGTCCAGTGGTGTCATGCTTTACACCACTGCATCTGATGTTTTGCATTGCACTTGGTGATGTAAGGCTTGGATGCAGCTGCTCGGCCATGGAAACCTATTCCATGAAGCTCTCTACACACTGTTGTTGGGCTCATCTGAAGGCCACACCAAGTTTGGAGGTCTTTAGATATTGACTCTGCAGACAGCGTTTCTGCACATTGTGCGCTGACCCCGCTCTGTCATTGCTGTTGTTGCTTCCACTTTGTTATAATCCCACTAACAGTTGACTGTCGAATATTTAGTAGCCAGGAAATGTCACGGATGGACTTATTGCACAGGTGGCAACTTATCACAGTACCACGCTTGGAGTCACTGATCTCCTGAGAGAAACCCATTCTTTCACAAATGTTTGTAGAAGCAGTCTGCATGCCTTGGGGCTTGATTTTATACACCTGTGGCCATGGAGGGGATTAGAACGCCTGAATCCAATGATTTGGAGGGGGGGCAAAACTTAAGGCAATATAGTGTACATACAATGCATTCATAAAGTATACAGTGGGTTAAATTCATTTTTGTCTTCAATCTACACTCCGTACCCCATGACAACAAAGTGAAACATTTTAGAAATTTTTGCAAGTTTATGAAAAAAGAAAAACCTGAGATATCACATCGTCATGAAATTTAGCTCAGGTGCCTCCTGTTTCTCTTGACCATTGCCAGATGTTTCTACACCTTGATTGGCGTCCACCTGTGGTAAATTCAATTGATTGGACAGGATTTGGAAGGGCACACACCTCTCTATAAATGGCCTCACAGCTAACAATGCATACTGTATCAGAGCAAATGCCATGAAGACAAAGATCTGGGGAAGGCCAAAAAAAAAAAAAATGCACTGAAGGTTCCCAAGAGCACAGTGGCCTCCATAATTCACAAATGGAAGACGTTTGGAACAACCAGGACTTTTCCCAAGAGCTGGTTGCCCAGCCAAAACTGAGCCTTTTAGAAAGAAGGACCTCAGTAAGAGGTGATGGTCACTCTATCCCATCTCCACACAGGATCTCTGGAACGCAAAGTTTCAAAAGGACAACCATGACTGCAGCCCCACACCGATATGGGCTTAGTGGCCAGATGGAAGCCTCTCAGTGCAAGCTTTTGCATACTCCAAGTGGAATTCATGTGTTTTGCACCAAGGAGAGGCTTCCATCTATCCAATCTGCTATAAAGGCCAGATCGGTGGAAGGCTTCAGTGATGGTTGTCCTTCTGAGACTTGGTCGCTCTGACAGAGCTCAAGAGATCCTGTGTGGAGATGGAACAATCAGGTTCACAGCAAGGAAAAAAAAAAGGGAGGAGATTTTGCAATTCATCTGCAGTTCCTAATATTATCCAGCCCTCAGGCAAAAACAATTCATTCTAAAAACAGAACAGAATTTAGGACTAGGATTCAATAGAGGAGCTTATTCTCGTTTCCATAAAGTCTCCAAGAGGTGTGACACAACCCAATTTTACCAGTTTAAAGTGATCAAAAAAAAAAAAAAAGTGGGTCTATAATTACTTACATTTTATTTATTTTAAACTTTATTTACAAAAACATAATCATGCCATGCCTTACGATTCCATACAGAATCAGCGATCCACTGCTTTATGTTAAATTAAAAGCAAGTCAATAAACTGCCACAGAGCTACAAAGATAAGAGCCATGAAAACGGACAATTAAAACCAGACAAAAGATCTAGATAGCTGAGGATTATGTATAGGACGAGGGGGGAAGTCTGTACACTAAAACACACAGAGGGGAGTTAGAACAGCAATGTATGTACAAATACTCAGCCACGGTAAATGTTGCTCTCCCTCCCCAGGACCAAAGAAAATACACATATGATACATAAAATGATAGTTTACAATAGGCCTATAAGGAACCACCGAGCTAGAGACGAGGCTCCTAGAGGGCAGAAAGAAAAAAAAAAAAAAATAGAAAAAAAAAAAAAAAAAAAAAAAAGAAGACAGCAGCACTGGGCTGAAGAGTTACTATTTTCGACTGCTCTTAATTCTCTCCAGTCTCTTTTTTAAGTCATCTATGTTAGCAGAGGATGCCGAGGATGTATTGGATGAGGTGGTGGTGCTGGCATTGGTCTGGTTGGAGTCTACATCTATGTTCTGGAACTGCTCTCGAGATTCCCGGAGCTGAGAAAGCTTGCTGTGCAGCATGTCTGTGGAGGACAGCACTCCTGGGGTAGAGGACTTCGAGAGCAGGTTGCTGAGTGGAGGCCTTTCATCCTGCTGGAAGAGAAAGAAAAGATGGCCAATGCCCAACATGCAAAACAGCTTCCCAAACCACCTCCTCATATTTCAAAGTTAAAGCATATATACAGCCAAATCGTATTTAGTTTTGGGTAGAGGGAGGGGTTAAAACCCCCATTATGGTTTATTTTGCCGTCTATCCCACCGGGGAGATTTCCCTTCACTTCCTGTCCTGCAGATGCAACAGGAAATAGAGAAGAATCTCCCCAAAATGAGAAGAGTTTCCATCTGACAAATGTCAGCAGAATATTGATCTCTACTAGAAGGATTTCCCCCACCACCTGCATTGGTGACATTTTACATTTCCCCTCACCTTGTTTCTGTGACAAGGGTCACCAGGATAAACTGAGGGGTCAATCTACCCAACAGGCAAATGGAAAACTTGACAAAAAAGGCAAACCGTCTAACCCTTACTTCTGTATTAAACTTTATAGTGAATGCAGGGTCCTGGGTTTAGTAACAATATCTGGTCTCCCACATACACAACATGGAAATGCAATTATTTTAGAAAATCTAAACTGCTAAATACCTTTTCTCATCAGCAGTTAGAGCAGTCTTGTGACTTCTGTGTTCAGCAAAGCACTGGTTAAAGCTTGGATGAGGAGTTGTTTCTGCTCTAGGAGGATGCAGAACCCCTGACCTCTGTCTGGACAGTGCTGATTGCCCCTGTGCTGATCACATGCACTCTCCCAAGAAAAAAAAAAAAAAAAAAAAAAAAAAAAAACTGCATGTGCTCAGTTTGATGTGTATTCCTAGAATGTCTCCACAGGATTTGTCTTATCAGGAGATAAGAGGGTGACACTGGAAGAAGGGGAGGATCAGAGAGTCAGGATCAAACAGCCTTTTTACACAATGCAGAGGATTAACCCCTTAGGTTCCTTATTGAGTTTATCAAGCATGCTTTACTGCATATACAGACTGATTTTACAGCTGTGGGTTTAGTAACGCTTTAAACCACAGGTGTCAAACACAAAGCCTGCAGGCAGCATCTGGCCGTCCAGGCCATTTCATGTGGCCCTTACACCTCTCCTGCACGTGCCCCCTTGCCTCAGCCCCCACTTTGTCTTACCAGGCGGCAGCAGAGAGGAAAATAAAACTCCTCTGCCAAATCCTGCACCCCCTCCTCTCTGCCTCCCCTGGTTTTAGCATTCAGCAGACTCTTGTAACTGACTCCACTCCTCCTCTGGTCCTCCTCCAGACCCTGAACTTTCTGCTTTCCAGCTCTGCCCCCAATGGGGGTGCACGGTGATGTTAGGGAGGGTGTGGGATTCTTGACATCTGATGTAATGGGGGGTGGAGTGCTCTGGACATCTAGCCTTACAGATACAACCGGCCCTTTGAGGGTAACCATAATGCTGATACGGCCTTCGATGAAATGGAGTTTGACTCCCCTACTTTAAACCATATAAAGTCTTAAACAATATAGTTCGCTGAGGAAAACTCCAGGCAAGCAGCCAAGTACATAATCACGATTTCTGCCTCCGTATTGGACAGTAATGCCAGCCATAGACAGTTCAAATCGTGGGCTGTTTCAATAGGTATGGGCAGGCTGAATGCACCCAAGTTGATCAACCCGAGTACAACTACCCTGTCATATTTTACATGCGTTTATCGCTAGCAGATATTATAGCCGTTAGCAATCACTGTGTTCTTCCAGCGAGGACGGCTTCCCCCTCCGGGAGAACACAATGGCTCGGCGGGAGGTATTTCCCTTACAAAATTCTATGCAATCTGTGGTTGCAGGAAAGAAATCCGCTCCATCTATGGCCTGCCTAAATCTGCATCGTCATCTCTGTCCAATTAGACCCAGGAAGCGGTAAAAAAAAAATCTGACTAGCAGAAGTCCGAGCATCAAGAACGGCTGGCTAAAAATTGCAAATCCTTTTGCAAAGAGAACAGTAAATGTATGGGTTTTATCTTTTTTTGCTTGGAGTTTTACAGCAAGCTCAAAAAACTTGTGTTTTTGATAAACCATGAATACTGGAAATGCTGAAAATGACATTTCTGGAGAAAGAGCTGCTTCAGGACACCTTCAGTAATATTTGCAACCAAAAACCTAAGTATTTGGGTAGAATATATTTTCTGATGAAGGGAACGTAAACTCTGATTCTTCCCATCAGATCATGTGACCACCACCAAGGGGTATGTAATGTCAACAGCACTGGAGGAAACCTAGAGCAGGATTTTATAGGGAAAGATTTTATTTTCCCCAATCATACATGTGGGACAGTTCTAGGAAACCTGTACTCCATGATGTATGAAGGCTACACTTCCAAGGACTGGTAAAAAGGTTACATTTTTATTCTTGGAATAACACACTTTAGACACCTTTTTCTAACATTCATGACCCTACGGCTACAAGTTATTACCTTGGCATTATCAAGCCCGCATCTCTGGCGCAGGATTTTCAGTCTCTCCAAGTACACAGAGGGTCCTACCTCTTCCCCATTAGTAGTGTTTATATTGGGTTGAGTCACGCTGGTAACTGATGGGAGAGGGTTAGTCTCAGTCACATGTGGAGAAATACCTGTGAAAGGGAGGCAACATTTTTTTTTTTTTTTTCCTTTTTAAAAAACAGACCCGGTCCTTGACATACAGCCTAATGAAGCTGACAGGACAGGGTATTCACCTGTAGAGGATGCAATACGGCCTTTTCCTTCTCGCTCCATCTCGATGAGCCTAAGGCCCCGCTCTACGTAACTCTGGAAGAACTGCGAGGAGTTTTTGAGGAAAGGTTCTAAATCTGCATCAGAGTATTTCTTCTTGTACTCATACAGCTCAGCCAGACCCTACAAAGAAAGTTATTTAGAAACAGATCAGCTGAATGACAGCACTACACAGAATGCACTCCTGTATTGTATACACTGGGCAAAAATCCACATCTGTCTAACTTTATGGATGTCAGCTGTATGACAGTAACTGGAGCACCAGTCTCAGCCCACACCTACGTCAAAACATTAAAACATGGAACACAAGGTGTGGGAAAGGTGGAACCTCTCTCCCAAATTCTCCGCTTTATAAAAGGCCAACAAAGTACCCTATTTCACAAGCAGAGACTGGTACTACCACCATGGACTAAGGCTGGTGAGAGGGAAAACAAAAAAAAAACAAAAAACAAAAAAAAAAACAAAAAAAACACAGGATTTAGGAAAAATGTGTAAGTCAAGAATAATAGCCATCAAAATAATTAGTAAACACACATTAAAAGGGGCATATCAAAGGCTTTGCATGCAACAGTAACTCCGTGGTTCTCAACTTTTTTTCATTCAAGGCGCCCTTTAAAATGATGGACAGCCCCGAGGCACCCTTTAAAATGATGGACAGCCCCGAGGCACCCTCTAAAATTATGGACAGCCCCGAGGCACCCTCTAAAATTATGGACAGCCCCGAGGCACCCTCTAAAATTATGGACAGCCCCGAGGCACCCTCTAAAATTATGGACAGCCCCGAGGCACCCTCTAAAATTATGGACAGCCCCGAGGCACCCTCTAAAATTATGGACAGCCCCGAGGCACCCTCTAAAATTATGGACAGCCCCGAGGCACCCTCTAAAATTATGGACAGCCCCGAGGCACCCTCTAAAATTATGGACAGCCCCGAGGCACCCCATTCTAAAATGTCAAACTATTCCAATAGTTTTATATAATGCAGCAACATCCACACATGTAGGGCACCCAACATTAGAGGTGATTTATTCTTCCAAAGCAAATACACTTTTGCACACTGGTACTGACTAGTATTCCATTGTTTTTCTTCTCCTTCAGTTTTTCTCCATCACTGAGCTAATGTGACCCCAGCACTGATGGAGAGGGGCAGGGAGGGTCAACCTAGGATGCTGTTTAGGCAGCGGACATCCTAGTTATCAACTGATGTCATTGGTTGTCATTACGCCGTTGTGTGGAAGGTGGCAATGGTGCGCAATGAAAACCTTTGACTTTGTGTAACTAAAAGGCAGGCTTGTTCCACCTGCTGGCTTGTATACAAGTTTTGAGCAATTTTTATACATTTAGCCAAGGCACCCCTGAAGAAACCTCAAGGTACCCTGGTTGAGAAAGGCTGGTCTGACTCTCAACCTTTTCAAACACAGAAGAACCCTTGACATAACTTTCTGGTCTCAGGGAACCTCTGCTAAAAATGACTATCACACTAATGTATCATGAATTGTAGATCTAGTCAGAGGTAAGAATGCTCCTTACATTTGTGGTCACTGGGAAAAATTACCCTCCTACAGATTGCTAAAAAGATCAATGGTGTCAGTGGGAACTTACCTGAGAGGCAAAATTGCTGATTGCTCAAGGAACCTCGAGCAACCTCTGGAGGAACCCTAGTTGAGAAACTGGACATATTCTGTAATGTTGAAGACATCTTGCAGATTGTCCAAGCCATTTTCAGTTGTAATGAGTGTCAGGAACATATTCCAGCAATTATATCCACAGTAAGTCATCTTAATGCAAAGACCATGGACCATGTCAGAGGCAGATGTCTACCTTCCAAAGGAACCGGATGGGAGGGTAAAAACGTGAGGAACCACACTGTTCCAGTTACACAATCCCATCCTTTGGCATCAGAAGTTTGCAAAGGTGACAATTCTTTGACATGCATGGCTGAAGGTGTGGATTGTCATATTGTCTGGTAGAGGTATTAGAAAAATTCGGGGTATTTTACGACACTCATTAAAAACGGAAGACTCACAAGAAAGAATTTCAGACTAATGCTACCACTGTGAAGTCCTTTTCATTGCCAGGTATCATGCATTAGGTATGGAACTGTGGGTAGAAATTTGTAAACATGTGACATTCATGGCCATGTCTCAGATTTGAGCTGTGCACACTGACCTCTTTTGTATTTTCTTTTGATCCAATCTTCTTGAATATCTCTGCCAGATAATCACCGACATTCGGTTTTGATGCCTTTTCCTTCATTGGGAAAAAACACACACACCCCTCAATTAACTCAAGGTACAAACTTTTCACAGGTATGCCATTTTATACACAAATCGTGCACTTTTACAGGCCCCGGGTTAGTGCAGATATGAGGATCCCAAAATCCTACAGAAAATACTTATTCATTTAAGAAAGGACAAGTGCAGGTTGATGGTTCCTAAAGACAGCACTTTGTAGTAAGTCTGACAGAAACAATGTAAAAGAATAATGGGATATCTGGAGGTGGTGGAGATCGCCACATATCCAAAAGTCACATGCCATAGACCAGGGCTTAAAATTTCAAGTCCTCAGCTATTAGCCAGGCCTTAGAGTTACTCACCACCAACACACACACAAACATGTATACACACACACACACACACACACACACACACACACACAAACAGACACCTATACACACACACACATACACAAATACACGCGCAGAGACACATGTACACACACCGACATGTATACACACGCAGGCACGTGCAGACACTCATACACACAGATACATGTACATACACAGAAATACACACGCACAGACACATGTACATACATACACAGACATGTACGTACATACGAGGGGCGGACTGACAACTCATGGGGCCCCCGGTTAATAGGGGATCATGGGGCCCCTGTGTCCTTGCCCAAACTCAAAAAAGCCTATGAAAAAGGTACCAGGGGCATCTCATGGGGCCCCCTACTGACCCCGGGCCCTCGGGCAGTGCCTGAGTTTCCAAATGGTCAGTCCGCCCCTGGTACGTACATACACACACACACACACACACACACACACGTACACACACACACACGTACAATTGTACATGCATACACAGACACGTACAGGCCCCCCCCCCCCCCCATAAAAAGTTGCAGTACGTCGTTCACGCACAGAGGGTACTGCACTCTAGGGGGAAGCAGAGAGCACAGCACACACTCCTTGCTTTGTTTTCACTGCGCTCAGCTATTGAGCAGTCTGACGGCTCCCAGTGCCAATGACAGATCCGGCCTGAGCTCCGAGCCTGCTCAGCAAGACGGTCCTGGGGGACACAATCACCCCCACCATAATTTCCACTCGCCAATGGCGAACAGGTGAGTGGAAATGTCAAGCCCTGCCATAGACCAAATATTTACAGGTTTGGTGCTTTTAGGAAAAACAGAGGACGGAGCGGCAGCCATCTTGGCTCCTGTGGTGAGCTCTCTCTCCTAGGACAAGGGCTCATCTTTCAACTTTGCCTACGACTGAGCAGTTAGTGTTAGGCCCCCTGGCTGCCCCCAGGCCGTGTTAGGCCCCCTGGCTGCCCCCAGGCCGTGTTAGGCCCCCTTGCTGCCCCCAGGCCGTGTTAGGCCCCCTGGCTGCCCCCAGGTCTTCAGATGTGATATACATACATGTCTATTGCCAGTAACTTTCTGGTAAGTGCACATCTGACGGAGGTGGTGGTTCCCTCACTTGATCATTACCACATTTATATTTTGCACCTAAGATTGCTGCACCTTGTGGTCCTACGGACATTTATACTTTTTCGGACTATATCATTTTATTTATTTTTATTGCCTCGCTAATCACTTGTAATCACGGACATTATTACCATAATGCTATTTACTGAATATTCTTTTTTTATTTTACTTGCACTTTCAGTGCACTTATGTTACACTTCACTGTTCCCACTTGATTTATTAAGCTTTTTACTGTGATTTTAGTGCTGCACTTTTTTTATATTTTATATTTGTGGGGATGGTTACCTATACCTTGTGTGCTAGCAGCTTTATATTCATTTATTTCCAGCGCTCACCTATATACAGCAGTATTATAAGGCTGCGCTAAAACCCCAAAGCAGTGTCATCATCCCTGCCCTGACCCCTCTACTGCTGGGCTACAGAACACCTCCCCCCTTCAATACAGAACAGGGGGAGGTATTCTGTAATGCAATATGAAAGAACTGGATAGGGCTGACAACACTTTCTGGAATTTCAGTGCAGCAGAGAGACTCTTGGCCTAAACAAAACTCAGAAACATACTGGGTGTCTGGCAGTTCAACAGGCAATTTTCTGTATTTCAGCATTTTAGACGGATAAAACGTGGTGAAATGTGCTCTTGCAGAGATGTGTTTCTCCTAATTTTGCCAAGTATACTTTAAAGCCCGATGCCAAGCATCTAAAAAATGTATCCCTTGCAGTGGGGTTGTGCCTGCAATGCAAGGTGTTAGTTGCTCATTTAGGTCTAAGAGGAACAATAAAATGATTTATTCAATCCTCTGTTCCCCCATGCTGCTAAAGGGGTCACATAGCATCTTTCCTCCATTCCTGACATCAAGACCAATACAGGGTCTATATCACTACATTGGAAGCAGAGAATAGTCCACCCGCCGAGCAAGGGAAAGTAGATAATCAGGAAAATAAAACGTTTTTTTCCTCTACCCTAGACAAAACATTTGACAAATCACAATTATCCTGAAGTTGGGCTTTAATCTAGGTTTACAGCAACATCTGAAGAGTGGCCCACACAAAGTGAAATTAGTTTTAGCAGAACAGGTTCTTAAAAGTTCACAACGTGACAAATGCTGAGCATTTCGTGTTTTATTGCTAGCTGTATGAAATCTGAATGCAGGAAACTCACTGTGCGGGATGCTCCCTTCTCAGTCTCCTTGTCCATTTTGGAGCCAGTTCCATCCATAGAGTGCTTCATAACCCTCAGCAGGTGAGCCTCCAGCTCAGATTCATTCTTGTTCTCAATCATCCCCAGGTGATCCATGATCTGAAAAAAGGTTCATCAGATCAGTTAGAAGCTGGAATTGCCACCAAAGCTGCAAAACTACACCACAAACAAGGCGCTCCATCATTTCTGACTATAACATAACACATTTTATTGGGAGCCTCCTACAACCCACAATACAGTTGTCTAAATCAGCCACCACCTCTTCCATCAGTTCACCTTTGAGCCCTTGAGTTTGCAGAGGGTGTGCAGAAGGGTCTTCAGAGTCCTCATAGGCAGCTCACTCTTGTGTGCCTTCAGCTTCTCCTTAGGAAGGACCCTCATAAAATTATGGATGTCCAAAAGAATTCGGTCTAGATTGACGTTGTTAATACATTCTGGGAGAAGCCGTATCATTCGCCACAAACACTAAAAGTAAAAAAATGGAAATAAAGTGAAGTTAAGTGTCTTCCATCTTGCTTGAGGTGATTGTAGGCATATTCGTGCACTTGTGATGGAAACAATTGAACACTGTCCATGATACTTTTTATATTTGCATTAACATATTGCCAAAACTTTGTGTATTAGTACTGCTTGGACCTTGAAGAAGGGGACATACCTCGAAATCTTGCCCTGAAAAATTGTGTTAGTGCAAATAAAGTATCACAGACAATACTCGAATGTTTTAAATGAGCAGGAAACTATTTACCATATCTTAATCCAACAGTTAAGAAAGCAAACACACGTGAGAATTAAAAAAAAAAACAAAAAAAAAAACTTTTAGAACTGAACACCATCCCAAAAATGTAAAAATGTTATACAAAAAAGCTGCGCAAATAGAAAAAGTGGAAAAATAGCTGCGAGACAATCAGGTCAATTGTATACAAATATTTTAAATAAATTGCCATGCTCAAATGTCACAACTCAGAATCTGTCACAACCATATAAGTCAGGGGTGTCCAAACTTTTTTGGAAGAGTGCCAGATTTGATGAAGTGAACATGTGCGAGGGCCGACCATTTTGCCCAACATTCTGATGAACCATTAAAATTAAATGCAAATGAACTATTTTATGCAAAAGTTTATTGAAAAACGGCATACTTTTCATTTTGTGACTTGGATGACAAATCTAAACAGGTGTTAAATCACTCTGCCTTTAATCTCTGTTTTTTTTTTACTTCTTTTAATATTCTGCCTTAATGGTGGCCCTTGTGGCTTTGTGTGGAGGCTCAGCACTCTCTTGCCGTTGGACTTGACGTCATCAGCCAGCACAGGGAGAAGGAAAGCCCAAATCTCGCGAGATCTCGGAGGTCGCGAGATTTGGGCTTTGTTTCTCCTTGCATTGTCTGATGACGTCAAGCGATCCTGAGCACCAATCCATTATAGCCCAAATTGATAAAATGGTAGCCCCAGTAGTAATTCCCTGCGCACCACCTGGGATCCCTCGGCCCACGTTCCGGACCCCACAGATGAGCTGCCCAATATATAACTTACGGCCCTCCACTAGTGATTCTGCGAACGCCACTGAGGACTCCAGGGATCTGTTGAGCGGGAATTGACGTCATCAGCTGGCACACAGAGAAGGTAAGCCCAAATCTCACGAGATCTCGGACGTCAAGAGATTTTGGCTCTCCTTCCTGCGCCAGCTGATTATGTCAAGTGCCGCAGCTAGAGACCGCTGGAGTCCTCAGTAGCTTTCAGGGAATCACTACCATGGGCCGTAAGTTATATATTTGGGTAGCTCACCTGTGGGGCCGTTTCAGTCCGGAACGCGGGCCACAATTGGCCCGCGGGCCGGACTTTGGACATGCCTGATATAAGTAATAACAGACAAGTCCAAATGTAGAAATTAAATAGTCCCAGTATTATGAATAGTAGATCACCACGTATCTTCAATATAATTAGTGCTCCACCACCAGAAAATGGTAGGACTCTTACCAGAACATGTGGACCCTTATAAAAGTCACAAATGCATGAGAATATATCCACCAAATCCCTCAGAGTTGGATGTTATATCATGGTACTGGATGGAAGTATCACCTTCAATCCCTCCCCATTCTTAATCACACGAGAATACCTCTCAGTATGGCCATGCAAAGAGTCCTACCATCTTCTGGTGGTGGAGCACTAATTATGAAGACATGATCTACTATATGGTTCATAACACTGGGACTATTAATTTCTACATTTATGTTCTTATATGGTTGTGACAGATTCTGAGTTGGGACATTTGAGCGTGACAATTTATAAAAAAACGTTATACAGCAAATAAAGTTCACAAGACAATATAAAAATCAAAGCTTAAACCACTTTGGACGTAGGATGCAGGCTTAATGTATTCCAGATACTGGCAGAACTGTGCTTACCCAAATAAGCCTTCTAGATTAGAAAAACCTGTGAAATTGTTTCTGGATATCAATAAATGAAAACTGCACAATAATAATTCACTCTAAAAAGACAGTTTTACCTTCATGACAAGATCAGAAAACTTGGGTGAGCTGGCAGTAGCAAGCAGACTGTCTTGAAGCAGCACCAGAAGAGCACTGTGGAAGAAGGTACAGGTTAGGTCAAGTACCGCAGTCTGCAGGAGTCCCATAAAAGCCACCAAGCCTTACCTGAGAATGTTGGTCTGATCAGATCTCTCCAGTACTTTCACCACAAGGAGGTTGACTGAGCGCACCACTTGCTGGCCTTCTTCAAGATCCTCCACTCGGGAGTCCAGCATGAGGGTAATGAGGCCATGCATCAGATCCTTTAGCACACCAGTGGAAGCTTCCCGAGCCAGGCTTTCCATCTGAAAGAGCTGGGAACATATTTCAGATATCAACAAATATTCACTTGTGCATAAGGAAGGAGACCTGGTCATGAAACGCCATTCCCACTCTTATTCTAAATGAATTTAGGAGGAACTGTACATGATGCATGAGATCACAGTAAGAATTAAGTCTATTCTGAAATCTGGGAGCCATGAAGGCCTGTAGAATACTTAACACCCCACAGCAGGAGTACGGAAACTTGCCAGAAGGAGGTGCTAGACAATCGAGACAAAGCTAATTTCAACATCAACACCAAAATGACTGAAGAGTACAATCTGGGAACACTGAAATGGGTTAACTGGATAAAGAGTCAGAATGTCTTTCCTTCCGCATAGCCTCGCTCTACTCCTGGTTACTAGATATGTGGCTTGCTCCTCAAATTGACTATGCCAATTAAGAAAGACCAGCTTAGTAAGCACTCAAACTCTTACCGAGATCATGTTGCCAATGATGCAGCTGTACAAACGTACAATATCATCTTTGTCCAGCCGTTCATCTGCCATATGGGTATTGTATATCAGACGCAATTGCATAATGGTGGCAATTAAGAACTGGTCTATGTGTCCAGACATGGCCTCAGCCTTATCTTCTTGGCGCAAAACTTCATCAATCTGAAAGACATCAAGCGCAGCAAACTCAACCCACCAGATCAGATCATAACCTCTGAATGGCACATAATAGACCTCAAGCTTACCTGAGCCAGGGCTTGTATGCTGGTGCCTATGTCCCCACTGGCAACTTGGGAGATTACAAAGTTTATGGTGGAGGCTGTGTTGCTGTGCATGTCATCAAAGTGCGGGGAGACAGCTCGGATCCTATTGATAAATATAACAATTAAAAACCATAAAAAACAAAAAAAAACAAAAAAAACAAAAAAAAAAAACAAAAAAAAAAAACAAAAAAAAAACAAAACACAAAAGTCATATCATAGGGATTTTGGGCGCTACAGAATTGTTCCCCATTTGGTGCTGAGAGACTAAAAAAAGGGAAAACCTACTACCAACAGAGCTCAGGAAGTCTTCTCATCTTTTGTGGGACACAGGAACCTTTGGGAAGCCTAGAAGCAGCACAACTGATGGTGGGCAACATTGCTGCTCTTTATTCACAGAAGCCTTTGTATTTTGTCAATGAGTTCACATAATACAAAGATTTCTGTGATAGTTCAGGAGGAGAGGAGCAGTGGGCAAAGTAGCTGCACCAACTCTATTGAGTAACTCTGTTGAAGGAGCGGAGACCACAGCCTCAGGAACTACAGTGATTTGGGAGTTCTATATACCTGTCACATGTAGGTGATAGAAATTCAAGAGACGCCATGTATATTCTCTGAACTGAATTCATAGTGAATTCATCACTTTTTACAAAGCAGTTGAATTCATGGACTTCAGCTTTAAACCCAGAAGCTATCATATGAGGGCAAATCATCTACGTAGCAGAACTTGAGGGGGGGTGGAGAGAGGAAAAAAAAAAGTCAAGACAACCAGGTGGTAGCCTTGCAATCTGAGGAACCAAAGCTTGATGGCTCAAAGCCCAAGAAGGCATCAGTGATCTACTAGTGCCTCGACAGGAAAAGGGTGGAATGTGATGCTTGAGACCGTAAGCATCAATGATGGTCTGTCTAAACAACCTAGAGATGGTGTAGCAAGAAGCCAGCGCAACCTTCTGGGGACCATTTGGGATGACAGACTTTCTGAAAGAAGCAGTGCCTTCTAAGTGGGAAAATTCCATCTTGGTGAACTGGAGCCAGAGGAACTGAAGAACTATATCCTGGTTGAGGTGAAATGCAGAAATTACCTTACGAAGAAAGAAGTCCTGGGCCTCACCATATTGTCCAATAGACAAGCTCCAGGTGTTGATCAGTAGGCAAGATTCCTCTGATGACTAAGTCCTCTGCACTGGGAGACATGCTGAGGTCAGCATGTTAAAATTAAGGAATAAAGGACTTCTAATTCCAGAGATGGAGCTCTCTGACACAGAGGACTTCCCTGCATGGTGGCCAACATGTTGGTCTTTCCAGAGACCACAGTGACTTGTCCCACAATAGTTTGCTGCAGATACCTGAAGTCAAACTGGACAAAGGGAACTGCCTTGAAGAAAGCTTCCATCAGGCCCAGGACTTACAGTGACTTGAAAATCTATTCATATCCCTTGAAATTTTGTCATGTTACAACCTAACATGTAAATATCTGCACCTCAGGTGTTCACCTAGGTGCTGGTGCCCAGTATTGGGCATGTTGTAATCTTGTAGCATACCTAGCGTGATATAGTTGGACAATCTCTGAACTCTGTTGCACAATGTCTGACTGACCACATGCTACAGCCATTTGGGTAAATTCTATCAGAAATCCTTGCTGGAACACATGCTTTGCTTTAGAAATATCTGGGTCTAGTCCTGGACAAAAGCTCAGGCCATTGTGTTCTTCCACAGTAGAAACTTCAGACTCTTTGGTTTAAAGCCTCTAGTCCAGAGCTCATCCGACTCTCCACTTTTACATACAGTGCCCTGAAAAAGTATTCATACTCTTTGAAATTTTCCACATTTTGTGATGTTACAACCAAAAACCTAAATGTATTTAATTAGAATTTTATGTGATAGACCAGCACAAAGTGGCACATTATTGTGAAGTAGATGGAAAATTATAAAATGGTTTTCAATTTTTTTACAAGTGAATGTCCGAAAAATGTGGTGTGCATGTGTATTCAGCCCCCCGGAGTAAACACTTTGTAGAACCACCTTTCACTTCAATTACCCAAAAAGTCTTTAGGGGATGTCTCTACCAGCTTTGCACATTTAGAGTGAAATTTTTGTGAAGGACGGTCCTGGAGGACGAACCGCGTAGGGCGGGGCTTTTGGAGGTGACGTCACCACGTACCATGGGTGAACAGTCGGTGATTGTTGAGACCGGAGTTCACCTGTCTTAATATACACATGCTGTTCATGCTAGTGTCAGCGATGACACGGTGTATTGTAAGTGTGACTTTTATTTCTTAATGGAATAAAGTATTTTATTCCCCTTTGATAACGTGCGTTTTGCACGAAACATGTCAGGGGAATCCCCTATTTTGACGCTGTTTGACTACCAGATGGTGAATTCCTTAAGGTTATGCCTGAAAACCTTTCTGCTGTAACATATGTGAGTGTTCTGCATTTTTTAAACATATTTGTGGATTCAATAAACGGGATTACACTATTAGCACCATTTTGCCTCCCGGGCTCGTTATATCTCGAGCCAACTAGGGAGGAGTGGATCCAGGAGTCTGAACGGCGTTGGACCTTCTGGTGAGCCTGTGATGACCCCCAAGTGTGTGAGTGACACCATTCCTGGGAGTCTGCTGCAGCCCTAGATGACGCCATTCCGGTGACCAGACCCTGAAATCTCCACGGATTATTTACATACAACGCTCAGTTTGTATGTACTTCTGGTAAATGCATTATTGTACTATCACCTCACGGAGTAGCCAGAAGTATATCACATCACTTTGACCTCTGCAATATTTGAAAACGTTACATCAACAGGACTTTCAAGTTTTTGCTTTATGAAGGGATAATCCATTCGAACATTCTGTTTGCATTTGATGGTCATTACCACAATCATAATTTCAGAGCTGCATTTTTTTGATTTTTAAAGTATTTTATGGTTTCACGCTATGCAGCTTCCTCTCCCTTTCCTCTCATATGGTTCCATATACCTACACGTGGATTGTTCAGCTAACAAGGTTGAGGAGTCATTGACATCTCTGCAGATCGTTGCTCCCAGAGCCACTACGCATTAGTTGGTCATCAGAGAAGACGTCTAGGGCTCGGTTCCTCCCACCTATACGCGTTACACTCCATGATTGGGATTCCTTAGTAAGATTAGTTTTTTTTTTTTTTTTTTTTTTTTAATGGAGAGTACTACAGTTCCTTTTTTTTTATCTTATTTATTCATTTTTTTCTTAAAAGATTATATCTGCATGTTGCACTACACACATATATACATACACATATGTATATATTTGTGCAAAGGTGTGGTGAAATCACTAACACTGTTTTAGCAGCAACTATTAGAGAGCACTATTCAGTGAATTTGGGTTTGAGTTGCGCCGATTGTCATTTCAGCAATAGCTTGTACTGTCAATACTGAAAGCAGTGGGGCCAGGCCAGGTATGACCGTGTGCAGATTCACAAGCTACAGGTTGATGGGTTAAAGCTCCCTGTAACTTTATCCCAATGTAGTACAAGGAGGAACAGCCTACATGAGTGTGGCAACTCTTCTCAGAATACAGGCGCAGTGCATCATAGTTGCCACACCACCACTGGAAGATGCATTCGGTGGACTGACAAAATCAACAGAAATTAGACTGCAGGGGGGGCCACAGATTCTTGTGATTGTGTTTAACATATTTTGGGATTCAGGTTCTTATTCATCACTAATCTGATTCTTGTAGCCTTTGTTTTTAACCTTTTCAGAAATAAAGGATTCATTAAAACCCAGCCAAGCCCAAAACGTCTAACTTAATTTTGAGCAGGTACAGAATTACCTTCTGTCACATCTTAAGACTTGACAGTGGAATTCAATGCTAGCTTGCATTTTTCTCCCTCACAAAGATTTAGTGAACATATAATAAATCAGAGTCCTGATAGTATTTATTATATATTGGCAACAAGCCATGAGGGGAGAGTCATCATTCAGCTTTATAATTGCTAAAAAAAAAAAAAAAAAAAAAAAAAAAGAACTTTTTGTGTGCCTGCCTTACCACTGAAATCCTTGAGGAAATAAATTTAAAAAGCCTGCAGTTCAGCTTGCCACCAGCCGAAACACGCAACCATGAGAAGAATTTTAAGATTAAAACACCTGCATATGATGGGTTAAACTAGTCCATATCCCAGCTACGGCACCTCCTGCCTGGAGTTTGCATGTTCTCCCTGTGCCTGCGTGGGTTTCCTCCGGGTGCTCTGGTTTCCTCTCACACTCCAAAGACATGCTGGTAGGTGAATTGGCTCCTGTCTAAATTGGCCCTCGTATGTGTATGTATGAATGTAGGTTAGGGACCGTAGATTGTACGCCCCTTGAGGGTTAGGGACTGATGTGAATGTACAATATATATGTAAAGCACTGCGTAAATTGATGGCGCTATACAAGTACCTGAAATAAATAGTCCAGAACCTAACACCTGAATTCTAGAAAAGTAAGGCAAAACCAACAGCAACAGGGTTCTGTAAGAAGTAAAGGGACACTTACTTAGGTTCTGGGAGTAAGACTGGTTCAAAAATCTCATCCAGTTTGTGCTGAACCAATGCTGGCATCTCACACCTTACAGTACCGTTGTCGTTCTCAATTTCATCCAGATCCAGCTGAAATTCTCGTGGAACAGTATTATGTGCAGGCTCAGAATGTCCTCCCATGTTGCGGGCTTGGCTGTGTGGAACATAAAACTTCTTAATGACAATCAAAAATTGCTTCGTTAACTGTAGAACAATAAAAGGGGAATCACTGCTAACACTTTGATAACCCATCCCAGAGCAGCGCCTTCCCAAGTTGAGTCCACACCCAATGACCCATAATGTGACACCTAAGTCAGACCTACTGTGGCCTAATGGGCAGTAGCCCTACTGCACTGCCATGGCAAGAATAACATCCACACTCCTTGCAGAAGCCTGGTCATCTATTGTAGAAGAAGAGGGGGATGTCATGACATGTCAAAAAATAAGTCCGTGAGCCCAGTTCAAACATTACATGGGAGGGTACATCACATAATCCAGTGAGCTGTGTACCTAGCGAAAGCACAAACTTTTTTATTTCTGTATTAAACCACCTACAGCATAAAAAACGTGTCCATGAAAAAGTAAGAGTGATACTTAAATCTGGGATATTGTAGTGCAAATAGTTTTGTTCAATGATCCATATTGAAAAGCATCTAGGCCTCTTTCACACAAGCTCCAGCTTCTATAAGAACAGTGAACAAGCTTTTACAAAACATTGGGCAGCACAGTGGCTAAATGGTCGTTGGTTCGAATCCCAGCCATGGCATCACATGCCTGGAGTTTGCATGTTCTCCCTGTGCCTGCGTGGGTTTCCTCCGGGTACCTCCCACACTCCAAAGACATGCTGGTAGGTGAATTGGATCCTGTCTAAATTGTCCCTAGTATGTGTATGTATGAATGGGAGTTAGGGACCTTAGATTGTACACCCCTTGAGGGTTAGGGACTGATGTGAATGTACAATATATATGTAAAGCACTGTGTAAATTGATGGCGCTATATAAGTACCTGAAATAAATTTACAAAGATTTTAAGAAAGCTTTGTTGAAGTTTCAAGTACTATTTAGCTTCAGCTTTCCAAAGGCTGAACACAGATCTTAAAGGGAGCGCTGATTGTCACTTCAAAACAAGATGTCAACAGGCTTGAGCACTACTTGAAGCTTGTTAAAACCTATGGTTCTGAAGAAGGGAGTCCAATATCTGAAACGTGTAAGCATTTGGACACTACGGAGACTTCCTACACCACTGGCTGGAGTACTGTGCACCTGGAGGAGGTCTCACCCGCATCCTATTATATGCTAATGCATGTCATGCGTTTGAGTAGATTACCTCTTTTACACATTACACATTTTGGTGGTGCACCCTCTTGTTAAAAACCTTCTAATGCCTGCTCGCAGCTTGCCTAAAGTGACAATCAGCACTCCTATTAACTAATACCCCCCCCCGACCAGGTCATTTTTTGCATTATGGCACTACGTTACTTTAACTGACATTGCGCAGTCACGCAACGCTGGGCACAGCCAAAGCAGTGTGCACAAGCTGACAGGAAGAACTGTTTTGTTTACCAATAGTTCTCCCCCTCAGTCGGAGATCCTTGGTAATCACCGGCCGGGACCCGGTGATTGATGACCGTGGCAGTGAATGGCGGTGCGGGCAGGGCGCACGCCCCTACCTGGAAATGTGAAATCGCGTATATACGTGTGATTTTGCGCACCCATGCCGCCCTGTAGCAGTATATCTGCTATAGGGCGGACAGGAAGCGGTTAAGATCTCTGCACAACATTTCCAAATGGGTACTGAAGGGTGCTTTAAAGGCTTAGAGAAAGCCGCTTGAAGCATGCCAAAAGCTATGCAAAACATCATTGAATGTTTAACCTCCCTGGCGGTATGATTATTTCAGATTTTTGGTGCTGAAAGCGGTACCATTATTTTGCATGGAAATATGTCGTTTTTTATTGTAGGCCTGTAATTTAGGAATAACTCACTGAAATCTGTCCGAACAAGAGTCTAGTAAACATTCCGGATATGATAAAACTTGAAACACGAAATCATAAATTATAATTTAATAAATAATCATAAAAAATAATAATATAATAATAATACATTTAATTCAATAATATAATCAAACCAAAAACACTGAAATTTGAAATATAGCGCAAAGTTCGAACATCGCTGAGCAAAGTCGCAGAATCTTTTTCAGTGTCTGATGACGAATTTCCCCCACGAATCATTATCACTCAATTCTGCAAGTAGTTCTGATTTACTATCGCTGTTCTCTAGCTGGTCTAAAACCGCTTTTGACATAAAGGGACACTTTTTGGACGCCATGGACTTTTCTAAGTTTCCAGGCAGAAAGAACAGTCAAAATGCAGGCAGGGGACAGGACAAAGCACTCGGGACAAAATGTATGTGAAATGGGTTGATACAGGAATGTTTTACTATGTAATAACCATTTTGAAAATTTTAAAAAATTACATTTTTTTTTTTAATTTGCTGCCAGTTCCGGCGCCCGGGACCGGAACACGTTAGCCGGAATCGGCCGGAGGAGATGGCCGGGGACGCTGCAGGGGATGCATCGCGGGAGCGAAGGACAAGGTAAGCGCTGCAGGGAATCCCTGAGCAACGCTGCATGGTAAGCCCGAGCTCGGGGTTACCGCTTTTGGTACTGAAACTCTACCCTGAGCTACACTCGGGAATACCGTCAGGGAGGTTAATAAAAACTTACTGTTCACATTGCTCCTATATAAGCTGAAATGTGAGTGAAACAGGCCTCAGTCTCTGTACTGTGATGTATTTTATTGGCTTATTTCTGTAAAAACTTACTGTAAAAAACTTTCAAAGCGTTCCTTTGCAGTGAATTAACATGCGTTACAGCATGCAACAACATGCTTTGCATTAAGGTAGCCCATTCTAAAATCACAAACGTACCACAATGGATGGAAAAAAGGAAAACACAAAAACAAAACCTCTTACAAGACTTCTTTTACAATACATTTTGTACTGCACAATGCAACGGGATCCCATTCACATTAAAAGCACCGGCTGTACTATTAAATGGGCAGGATGTGTTCCCATTAGATTTACCCCTGCATTTGTAAACTCAGCACTCATTGTTCTAAGAATGTTCATTTCACTGATTGTTGTGATTAGCACACTAAATGTTTTTCTATCATAGCAATGAAACCATGAATCACAGATAGTAGGAAAAGGAAAAAGTAGAAGAGGCTACTTACATTCTATAAGTGCGATACATAATTCTGTCCCAAGAGAAGCAGTGATAGAAGAACAGAATATTTAGAGGTCATGCAGCATCAACCCAAAAACAAATGCATGGGCTTTGCAAAACATACGGCGCAGACAAGTGCAGTTCTCCAATTAAAGTATAAAGCGAGCGCAATTTAGTTCAGCAGCTATGCACTCAAGGTAACCAAACAAACCTCAATATAGAATATCATAAAAATAGTGCAGCGCTTAAAATGATGATAGTCCTTGTTCCTGATCAGAAAATGTTCCTCACAATCGGAATAGAAGTGCCCACTCACCAGAACCACACTTGGTGTGTTGCAGAAAGTTAGAATTGATTCCTGGTTTCCCTGAAGAAAAGCCAGCTCAATCCTCTGATGATGTGCGTGGCACGTAACGCGTAAGGAGGAGCCTGCTCGCACTATTGACGTCACGCCGTCGGAGCATCGTGGAGCTCCGGCGGCCATCTCATTTCAGGGACGGTCAGTGTACTTTTGCTATCTGCCGCTCTGATTTTGATACATTGTGGATGCATCCTGCGAATTAGAATAAATGTTTAATTTCTTCCAACCATACTACACTATGGGTACTCTTTTGTTCTGACCCCGGATGGGGAGCACTTTTCAGAATCAGTACTGCTCCGAGTATAACCAGAGAGGGAGGTTCCTACTACTACTATAGAGCAACACCCACATATCCCTTAAGGGGAACTCTGTGCCGGAGCCTAATTATCTATGATCCTGCGCTTGCTTGACCATAAGAGGGATATCCATCCATGTGCTGATCCAGAGGCTTTTCTTCAGGGAAACCAGGAATCAATTCTAACTTTCTGCAACACACCAAGTGTGGTTCTGGTGAGTGGGCACGTCTTCTATTCCGATTGTGAGGAACATTTACTGATCAGGAACAAGGACTATCATTTTAAGCGCTGCACTATTTTTATGAAGTGCAGTTCTCCACTACAACCAATAAAGTCGCTCAATTCATTCACCTACGCTACAATTTATGTAGGTAGGCTGGATGAACTGGACATACTGCACGGTTTATGCAGATTATATTTATGTACATTTCACTTTGATGTGTCCAAGCTCTTTTGGTACCAGAACTGGATTACTGTGTTTAATGCATATCTAAAATTGGAAGAGACTGCTACAAAACCACAACAAAACGAGAGGGGGGTGCTACAAGCGCACAGCTGAACATACTTCAGTTTGGAAGACATATCTTCAGGTGGTGCTTTCCTAAGCATACTGGCATTGGCACTCTGAACACGCTGAGGTTTCTCTTCTACTTGTTTAGCTGGGGCAGCCACTGTCTGCTTCTTCCCAGCACGCTTTATTCGCTCCTCCAGCATGCTCATATCCTTCTCAGAGAGCTGCAGGAAAAAAATAAAAGAGAATCAATAAGCACATGTATACACAGCGAGTTATTTAGCAACTACCTTCATACACCAATCTGTAGGATAAACTCACATTTCCAATGAGCTTGAAGACTTGTTCTCCGTGCACATTATAAACAGTCACGATTGTGTTGAGTGCTGCATTGCGTACAGTCGTGTCACGGTCTCCAATCTGGGAAGCTATCTCTTTAAGAGCTTTGGCAGGCGTAGGCTGGCAAACATTCATACCATAGGATTCCACCAAGCAGCCCAGCTCCTCTAGGCATTCTATGGAAGAGGCAAAACAATTGCAGACGTGTTGCACACAATACTCCTCCCCTCAACATTTTTAAAAACTTTGCTCCTCATTACCTGCCCGCTGCTTGGAGTTCTTGGATTTGATTCCCTCCATTACAAAATTAAACATTTTGCTAGCTGGGTACACCTGGCACATCTTGTTCAGTATGGCACGCACATCCTTCCGCACAACATCCTTTGACTCGCCCACCTAAGAGTGCAGAATCATGTCAGGTATAACTTACAACAACAACGAGTATCATATAACAATGGAAAAAACACAAAACTCTCCCAAGAATACTACAGATTACTTTAAGGGGACCCTTTCATGTAGTGACAAAGGGCTCAATTCCCAATGCTGTAACAGGTTGTAATATTTGCTTTCAGACATGGACCAATCTTTAAATCTCACTGAAGATGAAAACACTTTTTAAAAAAAACAAAAAAAGTCCTAATTTTGGTGTTCGCTGTAAATTAGGATTAAAAAGGCAACACCATTTTCACTAGCAAGTAACAGAAAAGTAAAGTGTAACTGCAGGACTCTAAGCTTGGGCTCACATACATGCAGTGCGGTATATCGCATGTGATTCGCACCGCATTCCTGTGCAAATCACGTGTGATTTGTGTGCGGTGCGACTGGAGCCATACATTTTGTATGGCTCTAAATCGCACCGCACCCAAAAGGTGCAGGACCCTTTTTTGGGTCCACACTAGAATCTGATCGCTGTGCGATGTGCAGAATCCAATTCTGCACATCACACGGCATTTTGCGAATCGCTTTCGGGGTGCTGTTAACACACACCCGCAGCGGTTCGCATGAACGGGGTGCGATTCTGATGCAGAATTCGCACTGAAAACGCTGCAAATTCTGCACCGCATCAGTGTGAACCGGGGCTAAAAGATTGGGACTTCTTCTGCTGGAAGAGACTCAGTAGATCTGTGATGCATAACTGGCAGATCTTGTAATTTTAACCTCCTCGGCGGTATGATTTTTTCCGATTTTTTGTGCTGAAAGCGGTACCATTTTTTTGCATGGAAATATGTAGTTTTTTATTGTAGGCTGTAATTTTTAGGAATAACTCACTGAAATCTGTATGAACAAGAGTCTAGTAAACATCCCGGGTAGGATAAATCTTGAAACACAAAATCATAAATAAGAATTTAATAAATAATCATAAAAAATAATATAATAATACATTTAATTCAATAATATAATCAAACCAAAAACACTGAAATTTGAAATACAGAGGCAAATTCGCACATCGCTGAGCAAAGTCGCAAAATCGTTTTCAGTGTCTGATGACGAATTTCCCCACGAATCATTATCACTCAATTCTGCAAGTGGTTCTGATTTACTATCGCTGTTCTAAAACCGCTTTTGACGTAAAGGGACGCTTTTTGGACGCCATGGACTTTTCTAAGTTTCTAGGCAGAAAGAACATTCAAAATGCAGGCAGGGCACAGGACAAAGCAGTAGGGACCAAATATATGTGAAATGCATTGAAACAGCAATGACAGCAAAAATGACATTTTTTAAAAATTTCAAATTTCCCGCCGGTTCCGGCGCCCGTACGTCCCGACGTCACAGGGACCAGAACACAGAAGCCGGATGCCGGCATCGGCCGGAGAAGATGGCCGGGGACGCTGCAGGGGACACATCGCGGGAGCGAAGGACAAGGTAAGTGCTGCAGGGACCCCCAGAGCAACGCCGCATGGTAAGCCCGAGTGTAGCTCAGGGTTACCGCTCTTGGTATAGAAATTGTACCCCGAGCTACACTCGGGAATACCGCTAAGGAGGTTAAAGGGTCACCTTAGACAGTCCGGGGGAAACTATAAACGCAAGCGACATTTGACAATTTTTACCGACAACTACCTGTGAGGTTAACAAGGAAAACATTTATTCATACTGTTGCCAACATGCTTCCCACAGCTTCTAGTGCTGATAAAAAGCCTTACTGCTAATAATTGCCATCCTTGCACTGAAACAAAAGGTCCCAAACCAATAGCACCTCTTTTTAGCTTCAGATAACCAAGATTAGACAATCCTTTGCTTAAGAATAGGTGACCACCATAAAACTGAATGTGAACATGCAAAATGCCCAGAACATTTCCTCGAGTAAACAAATCTGATAAACTGGGACGAGATCACACAGAGTTCAGATTACCCACATACAGGAGGTCAGATTACCCACATACAGCATTCAAATTACCTACAAAACTAAGTTTTTCAGAAAGTTTGAACTTGGTGGAAGCATTATGGAGTCAGCTGGCCCCTGTGCACATGATTTTGTCAACACAATGGCTCTGGAGCACCACAGTTACACAGCACCGTGGAACCCTTTAGTGCAACTCATCATCCTCCACAAGCAGCCACCAGACAAAAATTGCTGAAAATCGCTCACCTTCAGCAGCAGGTATGGAATGAAAGAGGTGGCCTCCAACTCTGTTAGGTGGTACTCCTCTTGGCTAAGCATAGCAAAGAGTAACTTCAGATACTCCAAGGCCTTCATCAAAACGCTGGTGTTTGTGTCAAAGAAACGCAAGGTGAACCATTTAAGGATGAGGTCCAAGCAGTTCATAACACCTTCCTTTTCACTCTCCAGATGCTAAAATGACATCAAGAACTCATCACAACTGCACACCAAACAAGAAAAGCTTGTATCGCCAAGCATGCTGTGTTCCTGCACCAAAGTATCTCTGCTCACCTCAGTCATCACAGCTATGCCCTTTATGTGGTGCTGGAAATCTGCATGGAAAAGCTCATCTTGCAGCCATTTTGCAAGACACGCTGACATCTGGGTTTTGAGCTGTTCGATGTACTCATCACGAGGGGCAGGGAAGTTCCATTTCAAGACCTGTAATAAATACCAACTGTAAATGACTGTATGCAAACCACAGCACAAAAGTGATTTAACTACTTCAAGTCCGGACACTTTCACCCCCTTCCTGCCCAGGCCAATTTTCAGCTTTCAGTGTTATCACACTGTGAATGACAATTGAACGGTCATGCAACACTGTACCCATATGAATTTTTTTTAGCATTTTTTGGTGACAAATAAAGCTTTATTTGGTGGTATTTATTCACCACTGGGATTTTAATTTTTTTGCTATATAAATGAAAAAGTCCAAAAATTGAAAAAAAAAGGTGTTTTACAACATTTTGCAAATAAATATTTCATCATAAATCTTGGCTAAAATTTATTCCATCATCTTTTTAGTTAAAAAAAAAAAAAAAACCCAAATTAGTTTATAACCCAAAATTATATTTTTAAAACTTTTTTACATTTATTAATTTTTTTTCAATATCATTTTATTTTTTTTTAACATACTGTCACCCTAGCAGTACAGTGTCACCATGGTGACACTATACTACTTGTGGGGGGTGATGAAGATTTTTTTTTTTTTTTTTAATACCAATTGATTTTACAACCTTTATGGGTGTAAAAGCAATCATTTCTCCTCCTCTCTGGCTGCATTCTTGCAGCCATTGAGAACTACTGTGTGAGCTGTGATTGGTCACAGCTTGTCACATGGTACCAGGCTGTTGTGAATAGTCTTATCATTCACAGCTTTCACATGTAGCAAGCAATGATGTCAGAAGTGACATCTTGCTTACTACTCTGCATGTGATCACTGATTGGCCAATCGGTGATCACATGATCTGGACCTCGCAGAGAGGTCCTGTCCAACGATCGGTGTTCCACTGTGTCCGGAGGACACAGCAGGCACCGGATCGCGGTGCTGCGCGCTCCCAGGGAGCGTGCACAAGCAAGGGGCGGGGAGGCAGTTAATAAACGGCCACCCAACCCTGCACTGCCACCGTTTATATACACAACGGCCAGATGGGAGGTGGTTAAGACCAATATTAAAAAAAAAAAAAAAAAAAAAAGCCACCACAAGGCTCTGGTCATGCCAGCTGGGCAACCCACAATGAGGTTAAATGCAAACTGCCTTGCGATAAAATGCAGGGAAAATTTAAATTTGTCATGTTTTAATGTATTAATCGACCCTATGAGTAAGTCGGAAGTGACAAAAACACCTCAGAGCGTGACAGTGCGGCAACCGGAAGTGATGTGGACCGTGACCGGAAGTGATGTGGACCGTGACCGGAAGTGATGTGGACCGTGACCGGAAGTGATGCGATGCAATCTGTTACCAACAAACCGGAGGTGGTGAGAGCACCTGGTCTATGTTCACGTCAGACCTATTAAAGGATACAGCATTTGGGCTCGTTTTATCAGTTCTCTTGTGAGTAAGGTCCAATCATTTAATTAAAGGATCTGGTTGTTCATACTACACCATTGGAGCGGTTTGTTGTTTGTTTTACATGGTCTATTTGGATGCAGTGGAATCTTTATCTCAAGTTATCTAGAAGTCATCTTTAATTGGGAAAAGTATCCCAGGAAGCTCGTTTGCCAACCACGAGCGGAAGGAAAATATTTGTGGAGAGTTTACATCCATGTGGGGGATTCCTATGAAGCACATGGTGAAGGAGAAGATTTGATTTTATAGACTTTGGATCACGATCATGTGTTTTCATTGACTCACTTTTTATTATATTTATTTTTACATTGATTTCTGTCGCATTAATCACGGACAGTTTGTGTTGTCACCATTAATGTTTATGGGTATTCAGGGGACATATTATTGATCATTTATTTAGCACCACTATAAACACTTTATGATTTGGGGGTTTTATTTTTACATGCATTAATCTGTCTTTTAGCACACATGTAAAATGCAGGTCAAAACAAACACAAAAACATTGTGTGTGTCCTGTTCACCCTATAGAGCTGCGTTAACCTGTATTCCATTAAAATGCCCACATGTTGTCATTTAATGCAACACAACCCAAGTCAGCGCAGCATTGTTGTAGACCTTTGTAAAATACATACCTGTTGAATTTTAATGCAATGCAACCCAACCAAGGTAATGGCAGCATTGTAGTGTGAAAAAAGGACACACAGAAGACAGTTTCTTTTTTAGTTTGACCTGCATGTCACAAGCATGTGGTGGGGGTTTTACACATGAAGCAGGAGACATGGTATATGTTCACTAAATAAAGCAGAAAGGTGAAAACCTGGCAAATCCTCTGCAACAGCTTTCCCTCCAGCAAACCCTCAGAACATCAGGAAGCTGCATAGCAATGCCATTACCAACTCTCACTTCAAACCTAAAATCAGACTTGCAGTCGGAGGCAGCAATGTCCAAAGTTCTAAAACTGTAGTTATACAGCTATGAAGAACAAAGCACAAGAGTGCCATAGTGACATTGTACGATGTGCACCAAATTTTTTTTCAGTCAATTCCAGGATATAATAAAGTTATTTCTGTATTCAAAAGGAAAAAAAAAAAAAGTGTGAATTGGGCAAACAGTTTGTGGTGCAAGACGGTGCCCAATTTCAGTTCTAAAAACACATTTCTAGCTTTACATCCAGACACAAGAGGGACATCCTTTCGTAGAAAAATTATCCTTTGTTAACCTCCCTTCTGCAGTGGTTTCTTTGTGGATAAATATCAGCAGCACACTGCTTTTTCTTTAACCACTTGCCCTCTAGAGGATTTACCCCCCTTCCTGACCAGGCCATTTTTTGTGATACAGCGCTGCGTTATTTTAACTGACAATTGCGCGGTCATGCTACTGGCAGTTAACATATTTAAATGTTGCCTATAAAAAAAAAATAAATTGCAAATCATCTTCAAATGCAGTAATCAAACAGCACACACAACCACCATATCACCACTTCACTCACCTTTAAAGCCTTCTCTTCCTTTACCCTCTGTTCCTTTCCATTTGGAACAATGATAAAAATGGGTCCAGACTTGTCTTCCTCATCCTTCGCTGTCGGCTTGCTGGGCATTTTCTTAGCAGACACAGCCTGGGGGGTGGTAACATTAGACCCAGTTATAATGTAGCCAAGGGTAATTAATGACTGGGTTAATTAAGGTCTATTACTGGTGCCACAAAAAAAAAAAAAAAAAAAAAGTGTGGATTAGGTCTCAGTCATGCTTAGCACAGCACTGAGATTAGTCAGAGAAAGTGATAAGTAATATGGAGTCAGCTGGCCCCTGTGCACATGGTTATGTCAGCAGCCTGGCTCTGCAGAGTGTGCAGTGCTCGGCACCGCAGCACCCATAAGTGCAACTCATCATCCTCCATCTCAAACAGGCCTATGCGGAGTGTGTGCGCCAATATAGCCAGAGTGCAGGAGAGAAGACACACACGTGCATTGATAGCAATCAATCCCCTCCTAGTGCCTTTTTATTTACCGCCTGTTTAGCTGTCTTGGCTTTGGACATGCTGGTGTTTACTTTCGTTGGGGTCATGCTGGTATTACCCTCTGATGACACAGACTGGGTCTACAGAGAAAGGACTCCTCATTTACACAATATTAACAAAAAGATACACAAAACTTCCGTCTAAGCATACAAAACAGCTTCTAGCACTAATGGCTGCTTACTGTAAGCGATTATGGTGCCACCGGGCCTGTTTGCGGGATCCTGGAAATGCTGCAGGAGCCCAACTTAAGTGAAAAGTGACTCCAGCACTCTGCAGGAACATACTCTTTGCAAGAATTTAGTTTCTCTGCTTTCCTAGGCTCCAACAAGAAGGTCCAATGACTCTCTCCTAGACTTCCTACAAAGGTCGCTATACTGAATTTCTGGCAGTTGAAGTCAAGTCTAGAGACTCTTGAATAGAAGAGTCCTGCCTACAAGTAGGGGTAAGGGGGTATTGGAAGGAAACTGTTTTTGTTCAGTGGAAATTTTATGGGTTTTCAATAAATAGGTAAACTATAGACAAAAACATTAACTTCAGCAAAAAACTACTTCTGCGAAGACTAAGGAAATCGTAAAACCACAGTCAGGGTTTTGTTATTTGTGTGCCCCCACTAGGATTTCCTGGTCAGAGAAAAAGCAAAAAACCCAAGAAAAAAAAAAAACACAAAACCTAAAATCGGTTTTATACACAAAAATAAAGTGAAACAAAATATCACCCCAATATATTACACATTTAAAACACACACACCTTATAACATTAGGACAGGACAACTTACCTTTCCTTTAGCTGCTGGGGCACCTGGTTTGCCTTTTTTGGGGTCTGGCTTACTCTCAGGTGCTGGTGGTCCAGCATCAAAAGCTGCAAGAGGAAAAAAAATAAAATAAATGAATGATGAAAGGGTACAGCAGGCACCAAACCTTGTTAGAGGAAAAAAAAAAAGAAAAGTTTTGAAGCCACACACTACAGAAAGTCAGAGTCAAAACTACACACGCTTACCTGGAGCTGGGGCAGGAGCTGAAGGTGGTGCAGCTGCCTGCTTGGTGTTGGTCTTCCCTGCAGGAGCAGCAGGTTTGGCTGGCATGCTGGTTTTAGCCTTCTCCAACATAGCAATAACTTGGTCCTTGGATGCTGGCTGTAATATCAAGTATGTCACATGCTGAAACTGGCCAGATTGTTCTTTAAAAGTCTAGCACACTTGCCTACAGTTTATGGTGACCAAGTAGATCTACATATTTTAGCACAACATACAAAACACTGGCTGGTGTCTCAGTTACTTTAAATAAAGGCATCATGTTTATAGGTTTCTCGTTTGACTAGGTAGCTAAAAAAATGCTGTATTCAAAAACGGGAAAAAAAAAAAAAAAAAGTTTGAATTGGGCAAAGTTTGTGGAGCAAGACTGTGCCCCATTTCAGTTCTAAAAACACATTTCTAGCTTACATCCAGACATGAGGGACATCCTTTCGTAGCAAAATTATCCTTTGTTAACCTCCTTCTGCAGTGGTTTCTTTGTGGCTAAATATCAGCAGCACACGGCTTTTTCTTTAACCACTTGCCCTCCAGAGGATTTACCCCCCTTCCTGACCGGGCCATTTTTTGTGATACAGCCAGGTTGGATAAAAATCAATGATTTTTTTTTAAAAATTTAAAAAAAAAAAAAATCAGATTTTATTTAAATCGGATTTTTTTTAAATAAAATGCTTTTTGAGGAAAATATATTACCATCCAAAGGTTATTCCATCATGAAATAAAGATTAGTTTTTTAATTATGTAGAATAAGGCTGTATATGTTTAATTTTTTTGGTAAATAAATTCCATGAATCCATTCACAATGTCATGCTCTTCCAGAGGTTTTTGTAAGATTATTGGGCAGTTTCTCTGCCTACAAGATATTATCACAGATGTTTGGTTTACTTTTGCAGTTCTCAAAACTGAATTTGACTCAGCGGAGATCACATGCCTCTTCTTCACAGCAAAAATGTTATAACATGAACAGAGTTAAGAAAAAGACCTTCATCCTAACTTCTACAAACCTATGAATACAGAATCAACCCCTTCAGTGCCAAGTTTCAAGAAGTTCAGTGAATAGAATAGAAACAATATTTTTCTGATTGTTTGGAGTGGAATAGATCTGCACAAGAAGAAAGTGAAACTAAGTGTGAGGAGGAAGGGGCTGACAGTCGAAGTTTCTTAAAATATATATATTTTGTTTTGCCAAATTAGTTACCAAACATGGATGTTTAAGCAAATCACATATGCTGGAATGTTATTGTTTCAGTTGAATAAATCTATTTAAATTGTTGTTATTAAGGTAATGATTATTTTTCTCCTTTCTAAGTACAACAGAAAAGTTGTCCAAATATGAATGATTAACCTATTAAACTGGGGATAAAAAAACTAATATGAAAAGTTATTCTAAAAATCTTCATCTACTTGTATATTAAAGTTATACCAGCAAGAATTAGTCTTTATGTAGAAAACTAGGATTTAAATCAAGCCTTACTGACTAGTGATTTAAATCAAATCCACCCTGGATACAGCGCTGCGTTATTTTAACGGACACTTGCACGGTCATGCTACGCTGCACCCAAATGGCATTTATGTCCTTTTTCCCCCAGAAATAGCTTTCTTTCGGTGGTATTTGATCACCTGTGCAGTTTTAAATTTGAGCTATATAAAAGACTGACAATTTAAAAAAAAAATTATAAAAAAAATCAAATTTTACCATAAATTTAGGCCAAAATGTATTCTGCTACAAGTCTTTGCTACAAAAAAAAAAAAAAAAAAAAACATAATCTCAATATGTGTAAAATTAAATTGTTTGTTTACGTGAAAGTTATAGCATCTACAAATGCCGGTATATATACACACATACTGGCATTTTTTTTTTTTTTTTTTTTTTTAATACTAGTAATGGAGGCGATCAGCGATTTATAGTGGAACTGTGGTGGGAACCGACTCCCTGACATCCCAGTGAAACGAATACAGTGATCAGTGCTACTAAAAAGCACGATCACTGTACTAATGACACTGGGCAGGAAGGTGTTAACAACTGGGGCGATCAAAGGGTTAACTGTGTGCTGTGCTTTACTAGGAAGGCATGCTGTTTTGTATTGCTCTGCAGCATGCTGGAGCTGACAAGGGAGAGATCTGTATTGTTTACGTACAGACCTCTCCGTCAGTAATACTCAGCGACTGTCGGGTGCCAGAGGGGAATCTCTGGCCGGGACCTGGTGACCGACAGCTGTAGCAGACCGACTGTCTTTTGCCAATGGTAAAGCATGGCGGCGGAATAATCCTGGTTTGGGCAGTCATATCTTTGTATTCTGCAGACCCCATCATCATACTGAAAGGTAGAGTCACCACCAGCACCAAAGTACACATTTTGGCCGACCATGTGCAACACACAGTGCATAGTTTCCTGAAGACCGCAGCCATTTACTAAAATGATAATGCTCCAATACACACAGCTGGTGTTGTCAAATTGTGGTTTGACTAGCATGCAGATGAAGCCTTGCAACTTCCCTGGGTGCCACAGTCACCAGACCTCAATATCAGAGCCTCTATGGTCAAATTTGGACAACAAGGTTCGGGCGCATTTTCCACCTCCGTGGGAACTGGAAAGATTTTTGCACGAAAAGTGGTACCAGATGCCATTATCCACCATCCAAGACTTAGATTTGTCAATTCCCAGAATTCAGGGCATCTGGATGTCAAAAGGTGGTCCAAAACAATACTGACTAACAATTTTGTTCTTTAACCTGGTTATTCCATACATTTTGTCCAAACCCTGTATTTAACCTCTTGCCAACTGCGCTATAGCCGAATGACAGCTACAGCACAGTTCTCCTGTTCTGGGAGGGTGCCATACGACGTCCTGCTAGAACGCATCCTCCTGTGTGCCCCCAGCAATCTCTGTGATCAGGTAAAAGGCCAATCATAGCAGCCTTTTACGACATAATCAGCTGTGTCCAATAACACAGATCACGGAGTAAATACAGTTGCTGGTTATCGGCTGCACTTTCCTCACACTGTCACAGCATGAGGAAAGTACTGCTGATAACCGGCAACTGTCCTAGAACAGATTGGCATTGATGATCAGTGCCCAGCAGTGTCACATCATCCGTGCCCATCAGTGCTGCCTATCCGTGCAGCATCAACGCACATCAGCGAAGGAGAAAAATTACCTGTTTGCAAAATTTTATAATAGAAAAACAAACTTTTTAAAATGTTTTGCTCTTTTTTGTTTATAGTGCAAAAAATAAAACACCCAGTGGCGATTAAATACCACCAAAAGAAAGCTCTATTTGTGTGGGAAAAAAAAATTCATATGGGTACAGTGTTGCACGACTGTGCAATTGTCAAAGTGCGACAGCGCTGAAAGCTGAAAATTGGCCTGGGCACGAAGGGGGTAAAAGTGCCCAGAAGGCAAGCGGTTAAAAATGAATCCACCATGTCAATTCTTAGCATTTTAAAGAACTACAGACCAAGATAGCCCTTGGCCAGCAGAACCTGGGCCTGGTACAGCCATACCATTAAAGCCAGCAACTGAACAGAATGACAAATTTGTCCTTGAGACAGAAAATGCTGGATGATCCAGGAGCCTTAATACCCATGCCCTGACCAGTCCAGAATGACCTTCAGCTTTAGCCTTTGAAGCAGACATTAAGTTTCAGAGGAGAAAATAAATGCATCAGGTTGAAGCAATCCCAGAGTGCCACCAGCACATCCACTGTTGATGCCAGAGGATCCCTGGAGAGAAGCCTGTCCAGTTTGCTGTAGAACCTGGAGGTCCCCATCGCTGTCCCTCAACTCTGACATAGGTTCTTGAACACCTTCAGATTAAAAAAAAAAAAAAAAAAAAAAAAAAAAAAAAAAAAAAAGAAAAAAAAAGGGGACCATTCTCCCAGATGGAGTTCCTGCTGGTAGAGAAAATCTACCAACTGTCCACATCTGGAATGCACACAGTGGACAAGGCTGCGTTTTCTCCAGGAAAAAATCTGACCTACCTTCTGGTACTTCCCAGATGACCACCACTGCCACGGGGTTGTCCAACTGAACCCAATGACCATCCAGCAGAATGGTCCAACCCTAATTGCCTGAAGTTCCAGGATGTTCATTGGTAGACAAGTTTATGACAACCTAATCCCCTGCACTGAGGTGGTGTCCAGTACTCTCTCAGCCAGGAAGGCATTTGACTACAGAGTCCTCTGTGACAGATGAATCAGTCCAGAGACCAGATTGATTTGCCCCAAAAGACAATGTTACGCTGCAGAGGTTTGGACCTAAACTGTGCAGATTGAATAACCTTGAAAAAGGCTACCATCAGACCTAAAGCATGGAGTTGGACAGCTCCTGGACTGAAGAATTTGAAGCGAAGACCAGAGCAACTGAAGTTTCTTCTGTGGATAAAACACTCAAGTCTTAGCTGTGTCCAGCTCTAGATACACATACTCTAAAACCATGAGACTGCTCCAGCAGTGATTCCTGAACGTTCAGGACCCATCCTAATTGCTTTAACATCAGTATGGTACATGTTAAGTTATCCCACAGTTTGCACCAACTATTTCCTCCACAGGAGGTCTAAGAATCTCATAAGGGGGATGCTACAAGAGCACAGTTGGGGGCAGCATCTTGGTGAATACCCGAGGTGCAGATGAGAGGCCAAAGGGCAGGGTTGCAAACTAGTAGCTCAGGGGCTCCACTTCATAGCATAAATAGTGATGACGCCCTGGAATAATAGGAACACTTAGGTAAGCATCTTTACTGTCCACAGAAGCCAGAAGGTCCCCTTTGTGAAGAGGGTCATGACAGATTTAGTAGATGTGCAGAATGTCTGGACTCAGACATTCAGAGCTTTGAGATTAAGAATGGAGCAAATGCCCCATTTGGGCATGGAAACAAAACAGATTGGAATAAAACCTTTGGAACTGTTCTTGCACAAGAACAATGACACCCTGATCCAGAGGGCCTGAGATGGCTCAATGGAGATCTGCTGACAAAGGAATATTTGAGGGGAGATACCAAGGAAGGGGCAGAGAGGGAAATGCCAGTATGTAATCCAGGGATACCAAATCCTGCAACCTGCCTGAGATGCAAGCTAACCACATGTGCACAAAATGTACAACCTTCGAGTAGAGTCTCAAAGTAGAGGTAGGGCATGTGGAGAAAACCAAGGGAGGAGTTTTAAAAGTCAGAAGTAGAATAATTTGCAGTCGGTTATTTAGATGCCTTCTGCTGAGGAAGACAGGTTCTCTTGCTACTTGTAGCAACCTTAATAATACGCTTTACCACAAAAGGCCATGAGGATCAATTTTTTTTTTGCATTTTATAACAGTCTTACGCATATGCAGGTCCTCTAGATTCAGCAGTAGACAGACTCCTCAAGAGTGAGCTCATCAATCAAGGACTGGAGCAACTCAGAATCAGACTGTGGCCAATGGGTCAGAAGAAGTCGATACGGCCTTGGTCAATTCCGATATAGAATCAGCTTAAGGAAGCGTGGGAGTATGCCTGTGGCTGAAAAAGCTAAAAAAATGGGTCTGGGTCCAGCAACATCTAACCGAGCCTGAATACTTTGAGGACAGAACAGACTACGAGCAGAGAACTGCAGGCTGCAGATGTTGGAAGGCTGCAACAGATGGTGTGTATTTGAGGGCACTTCGTACAATAGGACTGCCCTCAACCTTGTCTAGAAAAACAGATGTGTTGTGACCATGTGGGGGTAAGGGGTATCCACAAAACTCAAACAGCTGGTAGAGTGCCGGATGGCCACATGTGGCCTGCTGGTGTGCAGCAGAACAGATCGAAGTTCCACCTAGCTCCCTGTAAGAGGGGGGGGGGGGGGGGTATTCTCTCATTGCTTTTGGGAAAAGCGGAGTACATCACCCTCACCCAGCGGATGACCGCAGCACTTAATCCTACTGTTTCAACCCCGCCTGTAGCAAAGCCGGCAGGAACAGGGAGTAATGGCACCCAGAGATTAATGGTAAATTATGTAGGTCTGAGAGTTTGGCCTGTCAGGCTTACCTGCCAATCAACAAGCACTGAGATATTGTCAGCAGCTCCAGAACTGAAAGTGCTCCACAGTGAGAAAAGCTCCCTACATGGAGTGCCTGAGAGTTATTTCCAGGCAATCATTGCTAAATCCATCCACTTGGACAAGGTACTACAAAAAGGCAGCTCCTCCAGAGAGCTGCAATCAAAAGACAAAGCTCCAGCAGTGATTTAAAAGAGTTGAGTGTTTTTTTTTTCTCCAAAAGATGCTAAAAAATAAGTTGAGTTTCTAAAAAACATCCTCTGCTCCTTGGGGGGGGGGGGGAAAAAAAATAAATAAAAAAATAAAAACAACCTGAGGCATGCTGGTAATACGTGAAATTACCCTGGACTAGTCTACAGGTTTTTTTTTTTTTTTTTGCCAGTATCCAGTCCTCCTGTAGTCCGTCATGAACGAGAGAGCATTTACGGCAACACACACACACGCACACACACGCACACACACGCACACACACCCCAACTGTTTGCCCAAGTCAACTCAAACCTTTGTTGAAAAAGGACAGCTAGATAATTAAGCTGTTCATCTGAAAGTAGAAGGCAAGTTAAAACCTAACTACGCTTAAACCTGCTCCCATCCCAATTCTATCTACCCTGTAAAGGAAAGATCTGTATACCTAACCAAAATTTCTAAAGCTGCACTGTTATGGTCACATGGAAGAGAGAAATCGCCAGCAACGGCTGTAGTGCCTGGGCACTGATGTCACCCATAGTCTTACTATGGGGAATCTGTTGTTGGCTGTCCCTCTACACTGAAGTCAGTGCTGGGACCCGATCACGTGACTGGACCAGAGCAACTTCAGAATAGGAAGAACAGGCATCTTTCCTTTTACAGAGTAGATAGAATAGGCTTAGAAAGGAGGTGGGAGTAGATTTAAGCTCAGGTTTCAACTTGCCTTTCAATTTAGCAGTGGCAGTGTACAAAATGTGGCAACTGTAACACAAGTTAGTAAATAAGGCTTCATCATCCTGGCAAATTTGTGTGCAAAACACTGGTTGTATCCATTTGCTGTGACTGGTTACCAGTGGCAAATGATATGTATGAGAAGAAGTGACCAAGAAGGAATTCCATTTTTCAGTCATTTGGAAGCTTGCCTTGAAACAGAGGGATGAGAGTGTACAGCATCCACCTCTTACTATACATTACAAAAGTTACCGATTAGTTACTGCAAAGGTGCCCTAGAAGATCACTGGTCATAGGTGATAAAAATATACCTTGAGCTTTCCAGTAGCTTTGGACATCTTTTCAAATCCTATATGCATCATGAACATAGGCAGGGCTTCTTGGGCTTTTTTTCGGACATCCCCATTGCGGTCCTCCAAGCACCCATACAGATACGGAACACACAACTGAAGATCTGAAGGGACCATTCGCAACGTAGGCAGTTTCTCAGCCAGCCACCCTAGCAACTACAAAAAAAACAAAAAAACACGAGAACACATTTAATAAAATGAACAGTAGACTAATGTACTATTAAAGTGGAGCATTAGTCAAAATGTTAAAAGGTCAGCAACTTCAAAAAAACAAAAAAAAAAAAAACTAGCTGCTAACTCTTAAAAAAACAAAAAAAAAAAACAAACTCACCTGTCCCTTGATCCAGCGGTGTCCTCACCACAGCCGGTTTCCCCGGCCATCCTCTCTCCTCGGTGTCTAGGTGATCAAATAGGAAGTGGGAGCAGGTACCTGTCAAGATTGGGTACCCAGTCCTCCAAAAAAGGTGTCAATATTTAACGAGGAGCAGGGGATGAGACCTTACAGCAGAACTTCCCATTTTGGGTGGAGCGCCACTTTAACATTATAAAACATTCAGCCTGTAAATAAAAACACATTTATAAATATCCTACCTCCTGCCTCAGGAAAGGATTCTCCTTTTTCAGCTCTTCAGACAGGTCCTCTCCTTCCAGCCATTCCTTCATACCAGTCTGTTCCACCCAAGAATTGAGAGTCACCAGTGCTGCCGCTCGAACATTTGCCTGATAAAGGAAGAAGAAAAAGATTAGTTATATCTCATGCAAATCTAAATGCAAGACAGAATTTGCTTTAAAAACCATCAGCACAGTGGTATTAAAAACAGCCTAAACTTCCTGTCCACTCATACAAGAATAATGCTGAGCTACCTTTATAGGCCATGTAACCAATTGCTATGAGAGTCATGTGACCAAATTTGAGCTATAGACAGGATTGCTGACATCACCAGAACCTTCAGAGTTAAACATTACGGTAGTTTTACACCTAGAAGGTATGCAGCATGACCTGTGCTAGGCTTGGCTCATTAGATTGACACTTGAAATTGCAGGATCCCCATGTTAACGCAGGTTAGTTATGCTGATACCAGAAACTCTTACCCATCCACCTCGCCACTGGTTTAAAGTATTATCTAACTCAAAAAGCAGGAATACAATTTTTGTAACAGCATACAATAGATGTAGTACAGAGTATATATATATATATATATATATATATATATATATATATATATATATATATATATATATATATATATATATATATAAAAATCAGGGCAATAACCCTCATGAAAGTATCAAGCGTTCAAAGCTATGCAGAATAGCTCCTTCAAGTCCCCATTCCAACAGTTTCAAAAAACAGCAGCTTCTGTAATCCTGTGTACAGCAGCATTGAAACTGGCAGCAATTAAAGGCTACATGAAAAACACATGAGCAGACAAGAAGCTGCTGAGAGAAAATGGTATAAAAAATAAAAAAAATAGGAAAGAATCCCATCAATCTGGTCTCGCCACAGTGTTGACAATTGAAGGTCATCAGGCTGCTCAGCTCTATAAAATTAAGCATAGGTTATTCACCTTGCTATCCCCAAGAACAGTTACGATCGGTATGCCCAAGTTCTTAACATGATGTTTAATGTTTGCACCCATGGCAGTGGCCAGCTGTTGCAGGATACTCAGTGTCTGCTGAACCTGTCAGATAAAAAGACAGACAAAAAGAAACTTATACCAAGACATCCTTCAAGATTTGCACCGAAAAGAAATGTTGAAGTTTTAAAAGATGCTAAAATTAACAATGCATACCAGGATCTTGTTTGAGTCATTGAGACGGCCCTTTAGTGCAATTGGAAGCTCTCCAATATTTGAAAGGATAAACTTAGCCTCGTTAATAATGGCCGTTGTTTCATCAAGTCCCTCCTTGCGTATTTTCCAGTTTTTATCACCAATCTTCGATACCAGATCTGAAGTGATTTTGTCACTAAAGAAAATAAAAAAAAAATAATAATAATAAAGGTACAATAAAACATTGCTTTTATATTTTGCGATCCTACAAGAATGTACATTTTATAATACCCAACATAACTAAAATATACAAGAAACCAATATTGATACTGTTCTGTTATGTTTTTGTTTTACCCTTTGCATTAGACAATGAACAAATTCTAAACTTAACTGTACACATGGCAGGAAGGACACATTTCAAAGTTTTTTTTTTTTTTTTGCTTTGTAGGTGTATAGAAAATAAAATTTGACATACATATTATAGATCACCTACAGTAGACCTGCATAGTTGAAAGTGCTTCATTTCACCTTATGTCTGCCCGGGGCAGCATATCCATGACATCAGCATGGGAGTCCTCTTCTTGCTCGTCTGCTTCATCACCCTCATCTCCCCCTGCACCAGACTTGGAAGACCCTCGGGTTTGAGCTGGTGGTGTCTGTCCTTTCATCTGTCAATTTCAACATCATACCAACATCAGACACAAATTCAAAAGACCTGTACCTGCAAGAACTTCTTATTCTGTTCTGGAAGTGCAGCGATTTAAACTCCCCATCTAGTAGAATTGACAAATAATTGACTTTCAATTTAACAGCTAAAACAAAAACACAACCCCAGCCTGCTGATTGGAGGAGTTATGAAGCAAAGCTATAAGATAAGATTCTTCTGCTGCATAATCTCTTTCCATGTTTATCAATAAATAAAATGGCTAACAATATTTCTCAACAGAGGAGTCCTCAAAGGTATGGCTTATCCCTAAAGTTCTGCTATGTTCCCCTAGCAACAATGACAGCACTAGATGTTTTTAACCACTTCAAGTCCGGATACTTTTACCCCCTTCCTGTCCAGGCCAATTTTCAGCTTTCAGTTCGGTCACACTTTGAATGACAATTGAGTAGTCATGCAACACTGTACCCATATGAATTTTTTAGCATTTTTTTGAGACAGATAAAACTTTATTTTGGTGGTATTTATTCACCACTGGGATTTTTTTTTTGCTATATAAATGAAAACGTCCAAAAATTTTGAAAAAAGTGTTTTATAAAATTTTGCAAATAAATAATTTCTTTATAAGTCTTGGCCAAAATGTATTCAGATATCTTTTCAGTAAAAAAAGATAACCCAAATTAGTTTATAACCAAAAATCTTAATTTCTAAACTTTTTTTTACATTTTAATATATAAATATATATATTTTTTAACATACTGTCACCATAGCAGTACAGTGTCACCATAGTGACGCTGTGCTACTTGTGGGGGAGATGAAGATTTTTTTTTTTTTTTTTTACACCCATAAAGGCTGTAAAAGCAATAATTTCTCCTTCTCTCTGGTGGCATTCTTGCAGCCATTGAGAATTATTGTGAGAGCTGTGATTGGTCACAGCTTGTCACATGGTACAAGGCTGTTGTGAATAGCCTTGTACCATGTGATCTCTGTGATCATTCACAGATTTCACAAGTAGTAAACAATGTTGTCAGAAGGAACATCTTGTTTGCTACTATTCATGTGATCACTGATTGGCCAATCAGTGATCACATGATCGGGACCTCACACAGAGGTCCCGCACATCAACTGGAGGACACGGGGGCACCGGATCAAGGTGCCGTGCGCTCCCAGGGAGTGCGTACAGGCTGAAAACACGGGTTCAGTTCATGAATAGCAACCCGCTCCTGCACTGCTCCCGTCCAGCTGTTTATGTACATGTGGCGGGAAGTGGTTAATATGAGAAGTCTTAAATCTGAACATAAAAACTCTATAAAACACTTCTGCTGTGGGAAGTAGTTAACCTGCAAGCTCAGAACCTGGCAGGAAAAGGTAGTCTATTCTATATTACAGTGCCAGTAGCATGCTTCTGATGACCAGCATTAACATTTTAGGTGCAACTATTACTAGAGACTGTGGTTCTGCTCTGTCCAGTTTAAAGTGGTTACACAACACTTGGGCAACATACCTTCTCAAATTCTGCATCAATTTGGGATAAGAGAGCAGGCTTCTCCTCTTCAAAAAACATTCGTAGTGGTGCCCCCATGTATAGATACATCACACCCAGCAAGGTAATGGCAGATGTCCTAATAGCCTGTAAGGATGGTTATCAGAGTTAGCGAAAACAGCTCCAACACAAGACATTTACCCTCTTTCTCCGCTTACTTACTGGGTTTGTGGCAGCGAGGGCTGTCTTTACGTTGCTGATAAAAGCCTTGACATTAAGCCTGAAAAGAAATTGGCATCAGTTACTATGAGCCCTTTTTGGTGTGAAGAATTCATTTACAACATTAAAAAGGGCTCCTGGAAGACCAGGTTACCACATTGCATGCAACAACATTTGACATGTTTGGCCAGATATAGGAAATATAAATTAAAATACAGAGGTAATTTTGAAAAACAGGTCTTAACTGGTGGAAAATGGCAGAGAAATAATGGGAATGCCATTTGGAACAATCAAACATGGGCAGCTTTATCCTCATAAGAGGGTCACTAAATCTTACACACTAAAATAACTCGCACACAAGATTTTACTTTTTTTTTGGTGTTTTTATCTTTGAGCTCCACCAATAGAGTGAACTTCCTATAGGATTTTGTCAAATGGTGCTATTACGCGCCAGTGCTGACCTCGTCAGCAATCCATACACAAGTCCATGTTGTGCCGTTACATACCGCCGCCGGCTTAGTCAGCACACAGTACTGTAGTTCATCTCAGGAGTGATCACAGGGCCACTCCATAACCACATACAGTTTCAACAGAAGTTAAAGCACAGCAGCTTTTATAATCAGGATTTCAGGATGTGCAGACAGATGCTACAATTGTAGAAGTACAAAGTGACAACAAATGGTATTGAATTTGATTTTTTTTTTTTTTGTGACTACAGATCTTAGCGAGGCTTTAAAGTGAGGTTTAGTTTAATAATGAGAAGATTAAATACTTACCCTGAAAACCCAAATTCTTTAATTGCATTTGATAGCCAGTTTAGTGTTTCAGATTGGTTCTTGGGGTTTTTCTGAGCGAAAGCCAAAGATACAACCTACAAGAGAACAGCAGCAGTTGCGCTTTACAGCAAACCCCAATTATTAAAATTGACCCTGTAGTGGATAGAAAGAAAAAAAAAAAAAAGAAAAAAAAAAACAAAAAACAAAAGCACTAACTCCACACAAAAGACTGATTGAGCCTTGCTCTGTTGAAAAAAATATTGCTTCTACAGCAGAATCTTCACAGCCAATGTGCTTTTAGATTCTTTTACATCGGTTGGCGTCTACAGTGCAATGTCCTGTAGTGACCAGCAGCTGGAACCTCATGACATGGCAAATGGAGAGATTTTGCTGTGAGACGGTATCTCCTGAATAGAGTTAAAAGCAAGGACAGGTGGTGGAAGCGATTTTCCTATTACAAGTTTTTCTGTTAAGCAGCAACAGGGCTGCTTTAAAGAGCCTAAAGGAATGCCGGCTCTTGTGCTCACTCTTTGGTACAATCCCTCCTTCAAAACACTGAAGTGGGTCAATTCACTACATGTAACAAAAAGGTGGTAAATTGGCATCTTACCTGCTCAGCAGTCCAAGGCAGGGTACAGGCCTCTGCAATAGCACTAAGTGCTTCTTTGGCATTACCGCCACATTTCACATCTCCCACTTTGTCTACTAGGCCGTCAAAGACCACATTGGCAGAGGTTTTGGAGAAATTGCCTTTCTGGGCGATAAGAGCTACAATGTGCAACTTCATCTGCATGACCTAGAGGTAAAAAGCACGCTTGTTTGTCAAACTACTGCAGCAAGACATTATTAGAAACCAGTCACAAGTAATGTTGAATAAAAATAGACTTTGTTGAAGAATTTCAGCCCAATTATAAAGCAGTTTACAATTTGTAAGGGGTGAGCAAATGAATTCACTCTGCTCCACGACATTCAGTTACCACGTTCTGGAAAATGGTGTATTTGTGTGAGGGTTACGGGAGACACACTCAAACCATCATGGGCTTACTTCGTATGAGCGCTACTTAGAAATGTACATTTTTCTTTAATTACAAGTTCACTCTTAAGCAGCGTCATACCCATGACCACATATTCCATTTTTTCTTGAGGTTTTTTTTGTTTTGTTTTCAAAAAAGCTCCAAGAAAAAAATTGAATATGTGTCCATGAGTATGAGGCTGCTTAAGAGTGAACCCGTAATTAAAGAAAAATGTACATTTCTAAAGAGCGCTCATGCTAAGTAAGAAAGGTCAGTTGAAGTAGTGAAAAAAACAACGATAATTGTTTTTATGACTTTTCCAAAGGAAAAGATATACATCACCTAAGAACACAAACAAAAACACTGGAGTCTAAGAGTGGGAGGAATATACAAGGGCAAAGGGAACAGGATCAGCAAAGCTTTTTCCAGTGTTCAATCATCTGAAGGTGGCAAAAACTCCAGGTGTACAACTCATGGTGAACTGGATGATTAACAGAAGTAACCATCGTCAGGGATTTGTACGTTTTCCAGGGTTTTTCATGAGGATTTTTTGCATAAAAATTAAACCCAAACATTTACTTCAAATGAGTTACATATTGTTCAGTCTTAGGGCTAATTGAGAAAATAAAAGCAAATATTTCTTTAGTTCAAACAGAAGAGGAGGCATACCTGGAAGTTTGTTTCCTTAAATCCAGGTTTCCTTGCCAACATCTTGACCAAAGCTTGGCATGGTATGTCATTTCTTTCCATAGACTCCACAGCCTAAAGAAAAATCAGTGTTTTAGCCCTTTGATCAAACAGTTCAAACATTCTAAAAGCATAAACCTAAAAATAAATACCTTCTGGAAATCTTCCATGCTTGCCAGCCTTTCCTTCCAGTTACTGCTATCCAGCTGCTGCATGCATAAAGCAGGAAGAACTGCTGCTGCTTTCTCTTCAGAGGCCTCAGGCTATAAAAAGGGATGAGAAGTGTCAGAACTAGACAAACATCACCAAGCCTTCTAAATACCGAACATTTCTAAATTCATTTGGACTTACAGAAGCGACATAGCACAATACCACTGCATTAAATCTGTTGGCTTTACTGTAAAATTTCAGAACAGGAAGTTTTATATTCAGCTGCCACTCACTTTTGACCTGCAGCCAACTCAGAGTGCAACTTCATAGAGTTATGAGCGCTTCCTTAGCCAAGTTAACAGCCAGGGCTCGACAAATCCCGGGCGGCAGGTCGCCACAGCACCCAGAAAATGCATCCTGGTGCCCAGGCTCCCACCAGCCCGTCCACCGCTAGCACCAGGCAGGAGCAACTCCTTGGGCAGCCGTCCACTGAGCTCCTCACCTTCTCTCTTCCATTGGCCACGTATCACATGTCTGCATTGCGTGGGCGAGCGATGGTTGGGCAGCCTGTCAGCCTCCCACTCTACATTGGCCAAAACCTCCAACTCCCTTTTGACCCTCCCCCAATCAGGAGACGAGTGGAGGATGGCAGCTTCTGATTGGCTGGCTGGGAAGATGGCAAGGACGACACATGGAGGAGCTGACAGTGAGCCCCGGTGGCCCTGGGAGCTGGTTGAACTCTATGCCCCAGGCGCCTGCCTTCGTGTGGTCTCTGCTTTCTCCCCTGCCGGGCTTGCTTCCCCCCCCCCATAATCGCCACATAAATACCTGGAAGATCACTTACACGCTCATAAAATGCTGAATAAAAGGACTTCAAAATACACTTACCGAGAGCTCCTGCTCAAAAACTTCTTTGACATCAGCCGCTTTCTTGCCCTTTGCAGCACCTCCACCAGACGCAGGTTGTTTGGCTTTTTTGACCAGTCCTCCAGTCTTTAAGTGAGAGGATAAAAAAAAATAAAAATAAAAAGTGTCAGGGTAGCAGGGAGATGTCAGGCTTTGAATTCCCTGAAGAGAGCATAGAATAAAACATACCTTGGCTGCAGGTGGCTTCTTAGTAGCCATGCCTGGTTTGGCAGAATCCTTTGCATCTTTCTCAGGAGCTGCAGTCAGAGATGGAGCACCCTTCCCGGCAGCGGAAGCAAGTGGTTTAGTTTCTTTTTTCTCTCCAGAAGCAGCACCCCCCTTTTTACCATGGGCTAGTTCTACTTTATCTGCACACTCTTTGATCTGTGTACCCACCAGAAAAAAAAAAAGTTAAATATACCATCATACAATAGACATTGTTCTCCATATATTGCAGAAAGTCAGCAGCTCTGTCATACCCTGTCAAGCTTCAGTTTATCGACCTCCGCAAGAAAAGGATTAACGGCTTTCTCCCCAACAACTTTCTGTGCTGTGCCCAGCGCTTCAAAGGCTGCATCTCTGACTTCAGGAGCAGAGTCATTGATTTGCTGTAAAGAAGCAATACAAACTGGATAAACATGCAAACACAACCAGATCTTGAGTTTATTATTTTAGGAGGGTGACAGTTATCAATACCACCTTTCCTAGATCAGCCCATAACAGGACCAAACACACCACAGGATGTTATTTTAATTTTTAAAAGAAAAAAAAAAAAAAAAAAAGAAAAAAAAAAAAAAAAAAGAAGGTTCGCTATGCCTGGACAGACAGCAGATCCAGCACTTTGCAAGTTTATCAAACAAGCAGAGCGCCAACTTGAAAGCCCTTCTATTTAAACGTGCTCCTGCACAGTGACGTCCTTGTCTCCTCCACACCCTACCTTCTAAGTATAGGTCGGCAATCTATGTTTTTACCTGCAAAAAGACTAATTGCTAAAACCTGCATTATTATCTATTTGCCAGTTGTGTCTCAATTCGAGAGAAAATTTATAAGGGAAATTTGCAAAGACAGTTGAAAGGAGCATTGTTTACGGAGATTCATGGGTAATGTGGTCCTTCCGTTGTGACCTCAGAAGCTATCCGTGATAAAAATTGCCTCTAATTTTATGCTTTTAAAAGTGGCTGTAAAGGCTCAAGGTTTTTTTTATCTTCATGCATTCTATACATGAAGGTAAAAAACCACTGAGCAGCAGCAGCAGTCCCCCCCCTAATACTCACCTAAGCCCCCTCTTGATCAAGCAATGTGCACTGGAGTCTCGGCTATACCGGGACTCTCTCCTCATTGGCTGTCAATCACAGCCAATGAGCCAATGATGGAAGGGGGCAGGGCTGAGCCAGAGCTCCATGTGTGAATGGATAACACGGAGCAGCGGCTGGGGAGTGTGCATGCTCGGGTGTCTTCGTAGCAAGCTGCTTGCTGTGGGGGCACCCAACAGGAGGGAGGGACTAGGAGCACCAGTGGGGGACCCGAAAAGAGGAGGATCTGGGCTGCTCTGTGCAAAACCACTGCATTCAACAAGTATAGACATGCTAGTGTTTTTTTTTTTTTTTTTTTTTTTTTTTTTTAATTTAAGCCTTTAGAATCACTTTAATGCTTCCAGATGTTACAGGCATAAAGACTCCAAAACCATTTTTTTTTTTTTAAGAAAGGAATGACTTAATTGGAAGTTGCAGTGGTGTAAAGCGGTCTTACAAACACTATTTAGTAGTATTCTTTAGCAAGTAACAAGTCCGCATATGGGTCAGACCGACAACACCTCAGTACCTCCTATGCATAAAATAAATGCCAACTGTTGCAGTCCTTAGACTGTTTATAAAGGACTTCGATGCTCTGCCATGAAACAATCATGAACAACATTCAACAGAAATGGACAAATGAGTATACCTTGAGGAGAGCAGCACAGAAAGGCTTCAGCAAACTCTTGGGCAGCGTGGATGGAGTGCAGTGACGGAAACTCCTTGCAAGAAACAGGGAGGTTTGTTGCTTTATTGTTGGGTTCTTATTATCCATAACAGCCAGGATATCTTCACTGAGATTCTGCAGAGTGGTCTGAAAAAAAAAAAAAAAAAAAAAAAAACCCCATGAGAATGACACCAATGTGCACAATGTTATGACCGATGGGTTTTCGCACAATGCTTCATGGATACTCACTGTGAGAAAAATAGCATCTACGGCCTCCTGCAGGGCTTGGACTACCTGAGGTTTCTTCTCCTTGAATTTCTCAAAAATAGTTGGCACAACCTGCAAAAGAAAAAAAAAAAAAGTTATGAGGTTATAAAAAATTAATGATATTATATACTTGAACTCCTAAAAAGCTGAAACCAGCCATTACAGTTAAGATCCATACATCAGGCCTTTAATATACTAAAACTGAAAAGCACTGCTCTTCTGTGGCATGTAAGATGCAGTTTTGGTATAGTTTCTACTTACATGTCCAGCGTACGAACCAAACTTCTTCCTCAGACCGGCGGCCAGCCCTGCCAGACATTTGGCAGCCAGTGCTACAAGCATGACATTTGTGTCTTTTCCAACAATCTGCAAGATAAAAAAAAAACAAAACAAAAAACGGGACCATCACAATTTTAGAAGACCAAAAATTTCTAAAACAAAACCCCCTTCATTTTTTTTGCCTCAGAATCTTACCTTCTTCAAAGCTTTGACAAGGTCTGCATAGTCACCTGCCTCCAGCTTCAGGTTTTTAACAAGGGCTTCCACAGCTTCCAAAGCCTCCTTTCTCTCCTGCCACTTTTTGGCCTCCTATGCAAAGTTATAAGGGAAAACGTCAGTAAGTTTTCAATTTTAATAGATATCCACTGAACAATTAGGACAATTTTTTTTAAGTGGCTGTAAGGAGTATCCCACCTGTAACCCCCCAATGTGAAACCCACTCCCTATTTGCAGTGATTAATACTTTGTCAAAGATTTATTTAACTTGCAGTGAAAACCAGTAACAAGAACAGATCATAAACCCTGAGTCGCTAAGTCAGTAACTGCATACGGGTCAAAAATAAAAGAAGAAGTTTCAAGTTTAACTGAAGTACAATTATAAAGGCTTGTGTATATGGGCTTCCGATATCCTCAGAATGGCTTCTTCCCAAACCAAAATGAAAGGCAAATGACACCTGATGAGTTTTATCAGTATCAATGGGTGGAATAGTGCCTCAAAGGCCTGATAAAAGGCAAGCAAAGGGCCACATCCGGCCACCGTTTGGAGACCACTGATCAGTCATTGCAGCAAACATCTGGCACCATCACTGTGCTGCATTATAGGAAGCTCCAGCACAGAGAAAGCTTCATGCTAGATCACTGTACGAATACACATGCCTCTTGTATTTTGGCAATACTCGCTAATCCTGGAGTTCAGCTTTAAAACACAACAGTTACTGAGCATGATATGCTTCGTTACTAATCTACAAGGCCACTTACGATTTTGTCATAAAAATCCTTTGGCAGTTTGGAGAGAATCTCAACAGCTTCCAGTAGCTCATAGGCATCCACCTGAGGTGCAGCTTCCTCATCTCCATCTTCATCTGAAGAAGAGGAAGGGAAAGAAATCATGGGTCAGAGATCCATTCCTAACCTATATATGAAGCCCGATCCCCCCCAAATATAGGATACAGTAGAGAATAGTTAAAAAAATAAAAAGCCTTCTGTGTTACTAGAGACTTTCCATTTACCATTTCTTCTGTAGACACAAAAGGGACAATGGAGAAGGAAAAAAAAAAAAAACACAACCTTCAAGAAGGAAAAGTGTTATTTAGTTGTCTTCGAAACAAGCACCCCAACTTAAAGTTTTATGTTCTGTTGCCAATTTTAAAAATGTTCTATTATCCCTTTCAGTCAGAGTTAAAGTAGAACTAAAGCCAAATTTTAGGGGGCTAGAGCAAGGGAGGGTTATAACCCCTGTCAGATTTTTTTTTTTTTGCCATTTGTGTCCCATTATGAAGATTTCCCATCACTTCCTGTCCCATGGCCAAACAGCAAGTGAGAAGAATTCCCAGCAAATTAAAGGGAATTTCTTGGAGACCCCCAGGTCACCACAACTAGTATCCCCATAGGAAGATTACTTTTCTGGGGACAAAAATTTGGGATTTCCTGTTACTTTCAATGAGAATGGTAAACAGGACAAAGAGGGTGATACTCCCTAGCAGGGACACCAACAGTAATAAAAAAACAAAACAAAAAACAACAACACATTCTAACACCGCTCCACTCTAGCCAAAATAAAAAATAAAATGTTTTTACTTTAGTTAAACTTTAATCTAACTGGTACCAAGAAAGCATCCTAACATCCCCTAGCACCCCCCACCTAAACAGGAACGTCATTCTTTTAATCAGCACTGACTTCTTAATCCTAATGCTGCCAGCACTTGAAAATGGATGGGATAGTATATTTACATGTTGTAAACTTGTGTACATTTCTTCAGTTAATTACTGGTTTCTTCCCTAGGCAAAATGTCATACATCCCAGGAGACTCCAGAAGGGGTTCTCAGCTAAGCACATCCTCCTACAAGCATGCCTGAGCTAAGGGCAGATGGAGTCCAGGAAGAAAATGCTAAATGAATCATCTTCCTGTACTGAAGATGACCATGGCCAGAAATGCTAGGATGATGTATTTCAAAAGTGGTTTCTCAGTATAAAAGCATGGAGACATGGATGGGTGAGTATGCTTTGAAAATTAAAAATGAGTGAAATAGCATTTTGTGGTACCCAGATGCAGTGTGGTCCCGCTTTAAACAAGAACATAAATAACTAAAACTTTGAAAACCCACCATCATCTCCGGCTGCTTGCTGCTGCTCGAACTTGGCCTTAAGGTCCTGCTGTGAGCGCAAGAAGCGGCTCTGCTTAGGAGCCGACTGGGGTAGTTTCACCCACTCCTCCTCCAACTCTTTAAGCTACAGAGATATAAAAGTAAATCTTAAGGTTGGCCAATCATAAATGGTTTCAACATGTAAAATGAACTGGACTAATCTGCGATTCTCCATACACCAGACTTTGCTCACCTGCACGGGATTAATGTTCTGTAAAGGAGGCCTCAGGGCATCTCTGATCCAGCGGTAAATCTCCACAGCCAGCAACTTGGCCTCATCTCGAACAGCCTTTTCTCGAGACTCAAACAATTTTGGCAATACTTTAATTATTGGCTTCAGGGGTATAATTTTTGAACCAAACTCACTGCATAAAAACAAAAAAACAAAAAAAAACAAAAAAAAAAAAACACACACAAGTGGTTTGTAAAGAAGATCATTCATCCAAAAATAAATAAATTACATATATATATATATATATATATATATATATATATATATATATATATATATATATATATATTTTTTTAAACAAGAAGAACCTTTACCTTAGTCCTCTTCTTAAAGTCTCAACACAAGCCACCACAATCTTTGGATTCTTGTTATCTAGACCTTTGAGCAGTTCTTCCTGTACAGCTTCACCTTTCTCAATCTCTATGTACATTAGGCAGATATCCGATCCAAGCTCCTTGGCTCTAGCTTTTGGCTGATTAAACACTTTGTTTACTACTCCTGAAGCTACTTCCCCAGCAGTCCTGCACGTGAAGAAACCTTTGCATTAGTGCATTTACATCACAGATCGGGAGGATGACTTTAACAGTGATCTTCAGGCATGACCCAAAAATAACCCCAAAAAAGCCTTCTTCGCCTCTACAGCATGTTCTAGCATTTAATTCTATTACCCTATTATTGTAGCAAGACAACTTATGAGAACCTTAGAGTTGTAAAATTTTTGCAGGATTGAACATAGGGTTGTAAAATTTCCTGCAGGGGTGGATGCTGGAAGGAGGGATGATCAGGGTGCCCGGCTCAGCTCTTATTGATGTAGGCAACTCTCCCCAGAACTAAATATTCGAAGAAACCCTTTCACTACACAGTAGGCATGTAGGCTCACGGTAGTCAAGTCATTTGCATTGTTTTGCTGGGAACTTTATCTATGTATGCTTGTGAAAAGGGATGGGGAAAGGAGAAGTTCTGTAGTCCAGCAGAGGGAACTCAGAAAAGGCCAATTAACGCTGCTTGGGATTACAGTGTAGCAGCTCTAGGGCATCAACCAACAAAAAGTTAGGCGCTAAAAAGATTTGACAGTATCATCAGGATTTTTACTGTACTATAGTGTTTTAAAAAAAAAAGAGTGGAAAGTACATATTTTGAGGAAATGAACTGTATTTGTTTTTACTTTGCCATACAGTTAAAATATCAAATGCGTTTAATAGTTCTTCCCTTTTAGAGATGTAGGGTCTACAGTTGTCACTCGGATATCCGCTATACTACTTACTAAGCCACTGACCTGAATCAAACATACAGCCTTTAACCACTTCCTGTCCGGACACTTTTATCCCCTTCCTGTCCAGGGCAATTTTCAGCTTTCAGCGCTATCACACTTTGAATGACAATTGCGCGGTCATGCAATACTGTACCCGTATGAATTTTTTACCATTTTTTTGAGACAGATAAAGCTTTATTTTGGTGGTATTTATTCACCGCTGGGATTTTTATTTTTTTTGCTATGTAAATGGAAATGTCCAAAAAAATTTTAAAAGTGTGTTTTTTCTTATAACATTTTGCAAATAAATAATTTCATAATAAGTCTTGACCAAAATTTATTCAATTATATTTTTAGTAAAAAAAAAATAAGCCAAATTAGTTTATAACCAAAAATTATAATTTTTAAACATTTTTATTTTATTTTTTTATATTATTTATGTTTTTTTTTTACATACTGTCACCCTAGCAGTACAGTGTGACCATGGTGACACTGTACTACTTGTGGGGGGTGATGAAGATTTTTTTACAGTGATTGCTTTTACACCCATATAGGTTGTAAAATCAATCATTTCTCTTTCTCTCTGTCTGCATTCTTGCAGCCATTGAGAAGTACTGAGTGAGCTGTGATTGGTCACAGCTTGTCACATGGTACAAGCCTGTTGTGAATAGCCTTGTACCATAAGACCTCTCTGATCATTCACAGATTTCACACGTAGTAAGCAATGATGTCACAAGTGACATCTTGCTTACTACTTTGCATGTGATCACTGATTGGCCTATCAATTATCACATGATCGGGACCTCGTACAGAGGTCCCGTGCAACGATCGGCGTTTCACTGTGTCCTGAGGACACAGCAGGCACTGGATCGCGGTGCTGCGTGCTCCCAGGGAGCGCGCACAGATAGAAAAGATGGGTGCCGTTTATGAACGACAACCCGCCCCTGGAGTGCCACCGCCCTGCCGTTTATAAACAGCAGGCGGACAGCAAGAGGTTAAAACTGAATGGATACTTTGCATAAAAATGAACATGATATGAATGAAAATCGGCCAAAACTAACAAATCGTATACTTTAGCGTCATAAGACAACAGAATGGGTAAGGATGTGAGTTGTGCACAGAGTACAGATAAATATTGCACTTACTTCCCAGCAACATGAGCATTTTCTATATACACCAGGGCAGCTTCTAAGCCTTTTAGTTGGGCAACAGCATTGGAGTCTGTGACAAACTTCTTGACCAAGCCCAGGTATTTGGACCATTCTGGGCTCTTCTCATCTACGATTTTCTGATATACTTTTAGAGCTTCCTCATAACCATTTAATCTGGCTTTCCATAACTGCAAAAAGGAGAAAAAGGCAAACAAGATGAGCAGAGAAACAGGAGACATCCTAGACATAAAGGTTTACACCCGTGAAGGACCAGCTGTACAGAATTACCATCCTTTGCCAGATAACTATTAACTCAATTAACTTTGACACACTGTGCAACCATCTACTTCCTGATCCAGCTTTAGATTCTTTGATCACCAGTCAGCTAACTGGGCATGAGAGAATGTTTATTTTTTGCACAATGAAAAATCTAGGTGCAGAGAGAATACCCAAGATGAACCAGGAAATAAATCCACTCCTTGCATGTCTGTAAAGTGTGGCAGAGGTTTGTAAAAGCATAAAAAACGGTTTAAAATGAAATCCATAAGAAGGGTGAAAACTGTATTTGGCCGATTTCCTGTCTGCTATAGCTACAAATTTCACATCTCTTCAACCTGCTTTAAAAACTTTTATTCCATCTGTACTTCAGCTCACTTTAGACACGTAAAGGTCAGTTTTCTCTCCTAAAGCATTTCTAAGCCTTACTTTTTTTTTTTTTTAAACAAACGTCACGCTTACCTGCTCTGTGCAATAGTTTTGCACAGAGCAGCCCCAATGCTCCTCTTCTAGGCTCCCACACCAGTGCTCCTGGCTCCTCCTCTTCAACGCTTGCCCCCAGAAGAAGCCACTTGTGATGGGGGTACTAATGTGTCAGACACAGACAGCATGGCTCAGCCTTGCCCTCTCATCACAGGATTTGACTGACAGCAGCTGCTTCTGTCCTGTGAGGATGAGAGAGCGGATAGAGCCACCGCTCTCAGACACATCACTGAATTGAGATTGGGCTCAAGTAGGTATATAGAAGGGGGCCTGTGCACAGGGTTGTTTTTTTTTTAGCTTTATACAGAAAATACATTGAAAAAAAAAACAAAAAAAAAAAAAACAAGCAAAAAACAAACAAACAAGCAAGCAAGCAAAAAACAAACAAACAAGCAAGCAAAAAACAAGCAAGCAAAAAACAAACAAACAAACAATTTTTAAAAAACAACATTTAAAAGCGGAGTTCCACTCACCCTGTCAAAAAATTAAAGCCAGCAGCTACAAAAACTGTAGCTTCTGACTTTTTAAAAAAAAAAAAAAAAAAACAGCCACTTACCTGTTCCTCAATGTGTCCCCCGCAGCCCGTTTCACCGGCCGTCCTGTATTCCAAGAGGCCGGCATCTTTAGTGTGGGCACCCGGCTGTGACAGCTTGTGGCTTCAGAGCCGAGTACCCAGTGCGCTTCATGAATGGTCCTGTAGTCTTCTGGGACCTGTCACGTGTCCCAAAAGACTACAGGGGAGGGAGGGAGGACACCTTCCGCTTTGGCCCGCCGGAAGCTGGTACCTGTTAAAAATCGGGTACTCGCTCCCCCCCTGCCCCCTAAAGGTGCCAATCCTTAATGGGGAGCCGTCCTTAAAGCGGAACTTCCCCTTTTGGGTGGAGCTCCACTTTAAGCCTTTACAATAATTTTAAAAGCGAACTTCCCCGCAGGCAACTAGTGGAAGTACTAAAAATTTACTTGAGCCTTGTACATCAGCACTCAGAATAGGAGCCAATCAGGCGTGTAGCATGAAAATGTGGACAAGGAGAAGGCAGATAGGGTTGAGCAGAGGATGGTTCCATCAGTCTTTTGCTTTTTCTAGTGTTCAGTAAGTTGGTAGTGGAGAGAAGATACCAAAGCATCTCTTCTACAGTCTAACAGACAAAGCGATATCATCTGCTATGCAGATCTGAGAACTGGAATGAGAAGATATATTCTTTGACCAGGTAGAACAACTCCCATATACACATCTCACCACTGTCTTGAGAGGTTTGCCTGGAGATCAGAATGACTAACCAGTTAATTTTCTCTCGCTGCTGTTGCAAGCTTCCCTGGCAACCGGAAATAAAACAGACTGCTTGGTTGGGGAAAAACAGACCATTCCTCCGGGAGGTACTTTATACATGAGGGATTTTACTGCTCCTAAGATTACTGGAAGGTATCCCTTTAAATTGTGAATACAGATGTCTCAGTGCAGAGAAATCCTGGTGAAAGGAAAAAAAAAAAAAAAAAAAAACCACACACACCTTTTTGAAGCTCACTTTTATCCTTCTAGCCCAGGGGTCTCCAAACTGTGGCCCGAGGGCCAGATGCGACCCTTTGCTAGCCTTTATCTGGCCCTTGAGGTGCTCTTTTTCCCCAATGACATGAGGCCCTATTCTCCCAATGACACCAACAATGGGGAACTATTTCTTCACGGATACCAGTAATGGGGTAATATTCCTCCTACTGATAGGGCACTACGCCACGTCCTACTGACCACCAACCCCGAGGCCATGTTTATTCTGGGCTTGTAATATTTTCTACCCTCACTGGCCACAATCCAGCCCCTTAAAAGTTTTGGGACAGTAAACTGGCCTTTTGTCTGAAAAGTTTGGAGACCCCTGTTTTAGCCAATTAAGCAAAGGCTATGCAGCGTCAGGTAAGGCCACACAGTGGATCTCTAGAGCAGGTAAAGGAGTTTCACATTGTGGTAGCAACATGGAGGATGTGCAGTGAATGATGCTCCCTTCACTTAAAGAACGGGTGTCACACTGGCGACCCTCCTGCTGTTGCCAAACTACAAGTCCCATGAGGCCCTGCAAGATTGATAGTTACAAGCATGACTCCCAAAGGGAGAGGCAAGATGGGATTTGTAGTTTCGCAACAGCTGGAGGGCCACCAGTTTGACACCCTTGACTTAAAGTGTTACTAAACCCACAACAGTAAAATCAGTCTGTATATGCAGTAAACCATGCTTGTTATACTCACTGTGGAACCTAAGGGGTTAATCCTCTGCATTGTGGAAAAAGGATATTTGATCCTCTTCTATCAGGAGATATTTGGGACACACTGGAAATAGGGGAGGATCAGAGGCTAGGGGCAAGCTGCACATGCTTAGTTTGGTGTGTATTGCTAGAGAGTTTTTTTTTTCTTGGGAGAATGCATGTGATCAGCACAGGGCCAATCAGCACTCTCCAGACAGCAGTCAGAGATCCTGCATCCTGCTACAGAACGAAAACTCCAACAAGCTGTAACCAGTGCTCTGCTGAACACTGATAGAAGTCACAAGACTGCTCTAACTGCTGATGAGAAAGGGCATATAGCAGTTTATATTTACTAAAAAAATAGATGCATTTCCATGTTGTGTGTACTGTGGGAGACCAGATAGAGTGAATGGAGGGTCCTGGGTTTAGTAACACCTTAACCTCTTAGTAATCTGCCGCACATATGCGTCCACGACAGCTTGAGGTTGTGTGCAGAGAGCGTGCTCACTTTTCTCTAACCGAGCGGTCATATACCCAATGTTAGTCAAATGCTGAAGACTGCCTTCCATAAATACTTTTGAGTGCTCAGAGTCTGATCGCCTATTGTAAACATTTTTCTGTTTGTGATGTAGCCCTCCGAAGTTGTCCCTTTCTGTGGGCGCGGTAGCAGTCCAAAGCTTGGAAGGTGTAGCAGTGACATCATCGGACTCCCCTCCACGCCCTCATCCCCAGCATAGTGGTGCGCACAGTGTGAGTGCTAGTACGTGCACACCGGCCCGTGCACTGTGCTACAATGCTCGTCCATGTCAAATCTACTTGGCACCTGCACACATGCGAGAACTCCTGGCCTGCTACCTGTCTCTAATCACAGCATAACTTCTATTGGACACAATGGTGAGGATTGCTAATGAGTGTAACATTTGCTCTGGCAAAAGACCGGGAGTCTGGCTGGATCGAATGATCTCATGTCGGCTGCCTATGTCCCCTGGTGAGTCCTGTCCAATCTGACACCTGGATCTGCACCACCTGATTTCCACCCCTTCCACAATGCTGAGGAACAGAGCTGCCAATCTAGGGGCAGCAGGAGGGAGATCTGTACAGGAGTGCTCAAAAGACACGGCCACTTCTCGTACAGGAGTAGAATTATGTAGGCTGTCAATCAAAGGAGAGGGAGCGTGGCGACACCACTTTATCCCCTTTGATGATGTGCGATTAGCACGAAACGCATCAGGGAAGGAGCTACAGCGTCACTATCTTTCTGCCACCGGCACCATGGAGGTACCGTCGGCCATCTTCTAATTCACCTCATGGTCAGTGGCATTTTCTGATTCCTTTACCTATGCTATACTGTATTGAAAGAAAATTAATTCCTTAAAAACGGTATCACGCTATTGGTCTCCTTTCCTTGTGGCCCTTGGTGAGTCACTTATCACCTAGAGAGCCACCCAAAAGGGAGACCGTGGATTGTCAGCAACATCCAGCGGGGGGAGGAATACCTGGCCTGACCTGATCTTTAGGAGCCACCAGTGGATCCAGTAGAGATTTATCTCTAAATGCGCAGTTACACTGTGCATCTGGTGAGTGCACAGCCTTACCCTTCTCACTATCACCACTTGGAAGAAGTACTTTGAAGGAGAGGGATTGTCACTAAGACTGTTTATTTTGCACTGCATGTTACTCTGCTTGTGACAATGTCTGTGATCACATTAGTCACGTGATTTATAATCACTATATATTGATATCTTGGACGTTTTGCATAATAATATCTGTGATATAGCGCCGCATCTTTTAGAGTTCATGTTTTTGCAAGGTTTTTGGTATCCTTTTTGGTGCTGTGGCTGCTTTGTTTGTCCATAGCGCTCACAACTTCCTTTAAAACGTTATAGCCTGTGACAGTTTTGTTCAATGAGCGATAAAGAGGAAGATGTAAAAAAAAAGTGCCTGATCCTTTTCCAGGCAGATTGGGGGTGGATGCACTGTCCAGTTGTGCAGATTACGGTAATGTGATTATCTAAAATTTATATTTTTGGGGTTTACAACCACTAACTGGGAATCAGCAGGATGGGCACTCAGTCTTTTGCTGTGAGTGCAATTTACAATGATCACATGATAGTGCAGCTGTGCCACTTCTCAGGCATTAGTCACATGGTGGCGGTAAGGGGTTTACAGTTGTAAACCTCAGACATGAAAAATGAGCAAAGCCGGACTCCTCACTTTAATCCAACTGGCGGAGATAGGCGTTTCCGGAACTGTGGTCTACACAGGGACGTCTTGCACATGTGGTGGTCGTGCCCGCGACTGATAGGCTTCTGGTCTAGGGTTTTTGGTTTGCTACAAACGCTTTTTCATATTACGGTCCGTAGGGATGCAAGGGTGGCCCTCCTGCATTGCCCAAGTTTGGGTCTGTCTAGGTCTCAGCAGAAACTGGCATCCTACCTATTTATTTTGGCCAAACGTGCTATAGCTCAACCTTGGCGAACCCCTTCAGTTGTCTCCCAGGGGGTGAAGACCCAGATGAATGCTATGCTCATCAATGAACAGATGTCTAGCATTCTTCATGATTCTCATCCGAGATTCCTTAAGGTTTGGGAACCTTGGATATGTTCTTCCTTGCCATCCCTGCCTCCTACTAGTTATAGCCTGTTATAGTCGCTGCCTGTGCTAGCCCTGAATCTGTGATCCTTCTAGTTTCCCTTCTTCCATGTTTTCGGTTTCCCTTTTGTTGTTTTTTTTTTTTTTTCCCCATTCTTCTAAACTTTTTTTTTTCCTGTTATTTTTCTGATATTATGTTGGATTACTGCTGCTATTTGGTTCGGCTTTTTGCCGTCCCTCCTTGATGTCATTGGACATTTCGTTATTTGACGAATACAAATCAGCGGGATGTCTGTTTATGTGTTATTGTTCTGCTCTGCCCCTGTGTGGGCGTATCTTGAGCTTGTTTTATTCTTAAAACAAAACTTTAATAAAAATATTGAAACAGAAAAATGAGCAAAGCATATCCTTCTATAGTATGTATTTGTCTCTATCTAGAGCATAAAAGTGTCATTCCTGCCTGCTGCCCCATTCCTCTACTATCAGCATGCATCATTTCTGACAAGTTTTCCTGACCCCAAGAAAGAAAGGTGACAAAGGAGGGCACAGCCTGTGATTGACAGCCTCTGCTCTTTTCTTTTGTGCAGGAAGTGTGTCCCTTTTCTCCAATCAGCTCTCAGAGCTCTCCTCACTGAGCTCTGCAGTGTGTAATTTTATCTCTCCGCTCCCTATTTTCTGAAAACGCAGACATGTTTAAATTCTTGACTCTGTACCAGTTTATCTGCAGTCTTATATGCTCTACATCCATTCAATTTATGAAGGAGTATTAGTTTTATCTCTGTGCATCACCAGAAGCAGTCATTTCACTGGTATATGTAAGGATTTACAATCACTTTAAGTACTCCTTTAAACACATACGTGTTGACAAGGATCATATTGAATCGGCATCCGGTATAATTTACCTTGTGCTCACACTTCTGGTCAACAGGAAGTTTCATCCATTCGCTGTCGTCCCCCATGGTGATTTCCCTTTCTCTGTTTCAGTGCTAAAGTGGAGAGCTAAAAAAACAAAAAAACAAAACAAAATTAGTAGCAGGTTAATGCATTGCTACAGAGGTGGATCTCGAAGATAAAAAAGGAGCAAAAATCATTAAGGCTGAAATATTAGGGGTTCAAAGAGTCAGCAGATCTTCACCCAACCCAGCCTTACATCAATATTATACAGTATTTATATAGCGCTAAAAAGGTTTGCTCAGCGCTGTACATTATAGTGGGGGACAGTACATGAGACAATACAGTAGCAATACAATACACGAGGGGTTCGAGGGCCCTACTCGTTCGAGCTTACAATCTAGGAGGGAGGGGATAGTGGTACAGGAGGAAGTGGCTGTGGGGGATGGGGTGGTGGGAGGAGTGGAGGAGATCGGCAGTTAGGAGAGTGTGGGGTAGGCTTCTCTAAAGAGATGGGTTTTCAGGGTGCGCCCAAAAGGTGAGGAGGGCAGGTGACAGTCTGATGGATTGGAGTAGTGAGTTCCAGAGGATGGGGGGGGAGTCCTGGAGAAGTACTGCAATCGGGCGTGGGAGGTGGAGACCAGGGAGCTAGAAAGTAGGTCTTGTGAGGAGCGAAGATTAAGGGTAGGGTGGTATTTGGGTATCAGGTCGGTGAGGTAGTTTGGGGCAGTGTTATGAATGGCTTTGTATGTCTGTGTTAGTAGTTTGAATTTAATGCGTTGGGCAATTGGGAGCCAGTGGAGGGAATGACAGAGGGGGGTGGCAGAAGCAGAGCGGTTGGTAAAGTGGATGAGTCTGGCCGCTGAGTTCAGGATAGACTGAAGCGGGGATAGGCTGTGATGAGGTAGGCCGGTGAGGAGGGAGTTGCAGTAGTCCAGACGTGAGATAATAAGGGAGTGAACGAGTAGTTTAGTAGTGTCTGGGGTTAGGAACGAACGTATTTTGGAGATGTTGCGGAGGTGGAGCCTGCATGAGTTTGCCAATGATTGGACATGGGGTTGGAAGGACAGGTCTGAGTCTAGAGCAGCAATGGGCAAACTACGGCCCGGCGGACTTTTTAATCCGGCCCGCGGAGCTATGAGGATCTGTCCCCCTTGATGTATCTGCGCATGTGCCGGAGATCGCCGATCAGCTGCTAATGCCTGAAACTGGCACATGCGCAGATACGTCGAGGGGGACAGATCCTCATAGGAGACAGATTTTCATGCTACACCAGAACGGCGCGGGAACACGGCGAGAGGAACGCGCGGAGCAAAGGTAAGTGAATTGACACAGGGGGGACTTAATATTGGGAATGAATTACTATATGGGGGATGAATTACTATATGGGGGATGAATTACTATATGGGGGATGAATTACTATATGGGGGATGAATTACTATATGGGGGATGAATTATTATATGGGGGATGTATTACTATGCTTACTATGGGGGAATATTACTATACTTACTATGGATGACACATACACATCATTCATCTACTCTTGGTCCGGCCCCCGGGTCCAATATATGAACCCATTGCGGACCTCAAGTCAAAAAGTTTGCCCACCCCTGGTCTAGAGTATATCAATGCCCCAACCATTCCATGGTGCACAAATCCTCAGAAATCGTAAGGCCACTACACTAAGTATTTCCCCACACAACTCAGAACTAGTTATCCCCGCAGCATGTTTCTTACTGTACTTTGACTTCCTATGTTCTGTCCGAAGAAGGTGCCATATACACTAGATTGCCAAAAGTATTGGGCCCCCCCTCCAAATCATTGGATTCAGGTTTTCCAATCAACTCCATGGTCACAAGTGTATAAAATCAAGGCCCTAGGCATGCAGACTGTTTCTACAAACATTGGTGAAAGAATGGGTCGTTCTCAGGATCTCAATGAGTTCAAGCGTGGTACGGTGATAGGTTGTCACCTGAGCAATAAGTCCATTTGTGACATTTCCTTACTACTATATATTCCAGGGTCAACTGTAAGGCTACGTTCACACTAGCTTTGTCAGCAGGCATCAGACAGGCGTTTGAGAAGTGTTAAAAACGCTTCCCAAACGCCTCTGAAAATCTGCACACAGCAGCACACAGTGCTGTTCACACAGAAGTGTTAGCGTCGCGGCAAAACTGACACCTCTGGTCAAGTCAGGAGGAGTTGAAGCCTCCCATTCAAGTCTATGGTGCCTGGCCGGTGTTTGCGGTGCAGTTGCGGAGTGTTAATACTTTCATTTAAACTTCATTATAGGAGTTTGTGGTGCGGTTTTAACGCTTGGTAAACACCTATCAACCGCCTCAAAACCGTGCATAGGGCGTTTTGGGAGCGTTAAAAATGCTTTACAAACGCCTGTCTAACGCTTGTCAAACGCTATAGGGACGTTTGGCAAGAGTTAGAAATAAAGTCAAGTGTGAACGAGCCCTTAGCAATATTGTAACAAAGTGGAAGCAACTGGGAACAGCAACTCAGCCACGAAGTGGTAGACCACCTAAAATGACAGAGCGGGGTCAGCGAATGCTGAAGCATACAGTGCGCAAAAGTGGCCAACTGTCTGCAGAGTCAATAGCTAAAGACCTCCAAACTTCATGTGGCTTTCAGATTAGCACAACAACAGTGCGTAGAGAGCTTCATGAATAGGTTTCCATGGCCGAGCAGCTGCATCCAAGCCTTACTTCACCAAGTGCTATGCAAAGTGTCAGATGCAGTGGTGTAAAGCACGCCGCCACTGGACTCTAGAGCAGTGGAGAGGTGTTCTCTGGAGTGACCAATCACGCTTTTCTGTCTAGATATCCGATGGATGTGTCTGGGTTTGGCGGTTGCCAGGAGAAAGTTTTGGACAATTTTCATGCTCCCAACTTTGTGGGAACAGTTTGGGGATGGCCCCTTCCTGTTCCAACATGACTGCACACCAGTGCACAAAGCAAGGTCCATAAAGACATGGAGGAGCGAGTTTGGGGTGGAGGAACTTGACTGGCCTGCAGAGTCCTGACCTCAACCCCATAGAACACCTTTGGGATGAATTAGAGCGGAGACTGCGAGCCAGGCCTCCTCCCCCGACATCAGTGTCTGACCTCACAAATGTGCTTCTGGAAGAATGGTCAAACCTTCCCATAGACACCCTCCTAAACCTTGTGGACGGCCTTCCCAGAAGAGTTGAAGCTGTTATAGCTGCAAAGGGCGGGCTAACTCAATATTGAACCCTACAGACTAAGGACGCCATTGAAGTTCATGTGTTCATTTTGTAAAGCGCTGTGCAAACTGCAGGCGTTAAATAAATCCTGAATAATTCTAATGTAAAGGCAGGCGTCCCAATACTTTTGGCAATATAGTGCATGTGCAGTCTGTTTCCATACAGCGGTATACTTCTGCCCTTTTCTGTGTCTGTAAGATAATCACGCACACATTTGCAGTGAATAGAAATGGGCCTGAATTGTCGCGGGATTGCTATGCAATGCTGTAGAGTGCAATGATGGAGGCATGGCACCTGTATTAAAGAGACTGATGGCACAATGAGCTTGCTGTCAATAGGAGGGGGAAAAAAAGCGCATGTACCGGTGATATCATACCAACAAAGAACAGGTGAAATCTCAAACTGAGGGGGTTGGGATAACATGAAAAACCCCTAGATGGAAGTCCTTTCACAATGCTTTACGTGGCACAGAGTAGGTCAGGGAGAAGAATACAACTTCTATTCTTAGAAGAAAAGAGAAAAAAAAAAAAAAAAAAAAGAAGAAGAGTAGAGTTTGGTAGGTTGGAAGCATTACAAGGAGGCAACCACCACCCACCCCAAAATAAATAAAAGGCTTCTCCTGAATGTAGGAGGTGGGAAGTGACTGTTTAGTCTACAGAGAAGGAATCTTATGCACTCACGAGAACAGGGCACCACTCACTGTATGAATCAGGGGTGTCAAACTGCGGCCCTCCAGCTGTTCCAAACTACAAGTCCCAACATGCCTCTACCTTTGGGAGTCATGCTTGTAACTGTTAACCTTGCAATGCCTCATGGGACTTGCAGTTTGGCAACAGCTGGAGGGCCGCCAGTTTGACACCCGTGATATGGAGATGGGCTAAAAAAAAAAATGAATTACAGCTTGTTAATCAGTCACACAGCAGTGACATCTGGATAGTTTGAGCCAAGATGACCCAAGCAAGAGTATAATCTCAATCCTGGAGTTCTTTAGGTTTAAAATCTAAATATATTCTAGGAGCTTCAAAAGAAAAAAAAGTTGTTCAAAATTTGTCTACTTTGGAAGACAGTCAAAATACCTGTTCCCTGCCAGAAGGCTGTAGCAAAGGACCCTGGCTGTATGGAAGCAGAAGTCTCTCTACAAAGGTCTGGACACACTCCCCAGCAAGTCAAATCTATGGACTATACCAGCGGTTCGCAACCCTTTTTCAGTCAAGGCACCCTTTAAGGATTATAGACAGTCCCGAGGCACCCTTTAAAATTATGGACAGTCTTGAGGCACCCCATGCTAAAATTGGGTGCCTCAAGGTGGTCCATGATTTTAAAGGGGCACCCCATTCTAAAATATGAAAAACTATTCTAATATTTTCATATAACGCAGCAACATCCACACATGAAGGACACCCAACGCTAGAGATGATTTATTCTTCCAAAGCAAATACACTATTGCCCACTGGTACTGACTAGTATTCCATTGTTTCTCCTCTCCCTCAGTTTTTCTCAATCTCTGAGCTAATGTGACCCCAGCACTGATGGAGCGGGCAGGGAGGGTCAAACTAGGATGCTGTGCAGGTAACTGACATCCTCCTTATTAACCGATTATGTAATTGGTTGCCAGCGGCAAGAAGGTCGTAATGGTGCACAATGAAAACCTGTGACTTAAGTAACTAAACGGCAGGCTTGTTCCACCCGCTGGCTTGTATACAAATTTTGGGCAATTTTTAGACATTTTGCCAAGGCACCCCTGAAGAAACTTCAAGGCACCCCAAGGTACCTGGGCACCCTGGTTGAGAAAGGCTGATCGATACCATAAGCAAAGATCATGCTCTGTTTGGAGAGCTCCATCTCTGACTGATCAGGGAATGCATCAGATCCCTGCAGAGAGACCAATGCCTCCACACAAGTATCTGCCTGTGCAGCATGCTGGCGGGGGACAGGCTTTTCTACTCAAGCTGTGGCTGCTTTCTAGAGGAAATGAACTACAAGACTTTGCACTCCGTTTGTTTTGATAAAACTTATTTAGCCAGTTTAAACTGAAATCTCAATTAGGCGTCAAGGTCTCTCTGCATGTACCTCCTCTTAAAGCACTGTAAACATAGGAGAAACATGTCCACAGCATACCGATTTAGTACAAGCTCCACAAGTCAACTGGTTACTGTACTCTACTGGGCATCCTCATGATTATTATACAGGATTTGTACAGCACCAAAAGTTTATGCATCGCTTTACAATATATAGGGGGACAGTACAATTACAATAAAGGAAAAGGAGAACCCTGCCCATGGGGCTTACAATCTAAAGACGTAATAAACACCAAGAAGCTCCAATAGCATAAACTAGTACTGATCACAAAGCACTGGACATAGAACAGTAATGCTATAAATGTACCAGAATACAAAGAACGTCCGTAACAACATTTCACAATCTTTTATAGCTTGCGCTGAAAACAACTGGCTGCCGTGAGAGACACTTGTCATCCATAAGGCACCAGTACTAAGAACTTGGAAGCCAACCGTGCTAAATAATTCAGACAGTTCTCAGAAAGTCTCCCAGGTGTACAGATACATCTAACAGCCAGATGCAATTACAAGCCCAAATCCAAAAAAAAAGTTAAGACGCTGCGTACATTAAAGAAACAGCATGCAATGATTTGCAAATATCAAAATATACACAAACACCACAGCGTAGCATCCACTCTTTTAAAGCCATAGTAAACATTGCTAGCTCACTTGTACCTATACAGTGGGGCAAAAAAGTATTTAGTCAGCCACCAATTGTGCAAGTTCTCCCACTTAAAAAGATGAGAGAGGCCTGTAATTGGCATCATAGGTAGACCTCAACTATGAGAGACAAAATGAGAAAAGAAATCCAGACAATCACATTGGCTGATTTGGAAAGAATTTATTTGCAAATTATGGTGGAAAATAAGTATTTGGTCAATATGAAAAGTTCATCTCAATACTTTGTTATATATCCTTTGTTGGCAATGACAGAGGTCAAACGTTCCTGTAAGTCTTCATAAGGTTGGCACACACTGTTGCTGGTATGTTGGCCCATTCCTCCATGCAGATCTCCTCTAGAGCAGTGATGTTTTGGGGCTGTTGCTGGGCAACACGGACTTTCAACTCCCTCCAAAGTTTTCTATGGGGTTGAGATCTGGAGACTGGCTAGGCTACTCCAGGACCTTGAAATGCTTCTTACGAAGCCACTCCTTCGTTGCCCAGGCGGTATGTTTGGGATCATTGTCATGTTGGAAGACCCAGACACGTTTCATCTTCAATGCCCTTGCTGATGGGAGGTTTGCACTCATGATACATGGCCCCATTCATTCTGTCCTTTACATGGATCAGTCGTCCTGGTCCCTTTGCAGAGAAACAGCCCCAAAGCATGATGTTGCTACCCCCATGCTTCACAGTAGGCATGGTGTTCTTTGGATGCAACTCAGCATTCTCTCTCCTCCAAACACGACGAGTTGTGTTTCTACTAAACAGTTCTATTTTGGTTTCATCTGACCATATGACATTCTCCCAATCCTCTTCTGGATCATCCAAATGCTCTCTAGCAAACTTCAGACGGGCCCAGACATGTACTGGTTTAAGCAGGGGGACACGTCTGGCACTGCAGGATCTGAGTCCCTGGCGGCGTAGTGTGTTACTGATGGTAGCCTTTGTTACGTTGGTCCCAGCTCTCTGCAGGTCATTCACTAGGTCCCCCCGTGTGGTCCTGGGATTTTTGCTCACCGTTCTTGTGATCATTTTGACCCCATGGAGTGAGATCTTGCGTGGAGCCCCAGATCGAGGGAGATTATCAGCATTAGCATGTCATTGGGCACGGCTGATCACGTGGAAAAAGGCCGCTGTGATTGGCCTTTTACCACATCACGGGACACAGCGATCACGGAGATCGCCAGGGGGCGCGCAGGAGAGCGCCTTCTGGGAGGACATCATATGACGATCTCCCAAAACTGGCCGGCCGCAGTGTAGCCGTCATTCGCCTATCTGCGGTTGGCAAGTAGTTAAACAACACTCTGTAAATGTCCTGGGAATAAGGAGACCAATTGCTGGAGTTTTGGGAGAGGAATAGTGTTCCATTATTGCCTGATATAGAGTTCTAACTGCTCAATAGTCCTTTACTGTATATTTCGTTTCTGTTTTTATGTATATTTTCCACTGTCCCTACTTTTTGGGAATTAGGGGGGTTGTATTGAAAGCGTTAGACCCGACACAAGAAAATAGAAATCAGGAGCTAAATTGTACATTAATTATGCAGAATAAAAATGGCTAAAAAAATGAGTTGCTGCTCCTCGGAACCAACATTGGCTACCAAGGGTGTGACTGTTAACCTGCTGCCTTGCACACAGTAGAACTGGTTTATGATCGCATAACTCCTGTTGTGGTAGCATTAAGCAGCACTCTGAAAAACATGCTGACAAGCACTTATGAAGGGTGGATAGTAGCTACAGTGAGCAAACCATCTATTAGCATCAGTCAAGCTACAGAGATGTCAGCAGGTAGAATGCAGAGATGGGCGATACCCTGCAGTCCTGGGAGACCTGGAACACAGAACAATTCCTCTACACATTCTGCACAAATACCTAACAAATGATTTTCATTTTTCCTCCACATACCCAATAGCTACAAAAATGTGTGCTAAAAAATATACTTACTTTACCCATGCAGCAAAGTGTCACTGTAAAAGAACACTCTGGCCCACTGTTACCAATTATTAGATGTGGTGGCTACATTAGTTTTCTATAGGCTCTTTCCATTAGTTTCACCAGGCGATCCAGACAGTAAGTCTGTTTTTCAACACAACAAGCTGTCCTGCAGATGTAGTAGTTAGAGGGCTGAGACAACCATTTAAACACTGACAAGGGTGCTTACAATGATCAGTATGTATGTAAAACGTTTATCCCAAAGGGATAAGTGGCCAGGACCGACCAGAAGTGGTCCAAGGAAGGAAAACTGGTGAGAAGGTGACAGGGTCATGGGTGGCCATGACTCAATGTATGTGGAGAGCAAAGCTTGACCGGTGTAGTCCAATCCAATAGAAAAGCGGGGGGAGGGGAATTTTTCTTTTCAATTCGTTTTTTTTTTTTGCACTGTCCCTTAAAAACATTTTTAATAACTTTTATTCTTATCACAAGGAATGCATGCATCCTTTGTGATGGAAATAAGTGACAAGTCCTCTTTATGGGGTCCATAAGACCCCACATCTCTCCTCTAAATGTAAAGCATGGGATCAAAAAAAGCATTGATCTAGTGCTAAAAAAAAAAAAAACCAAAAAAATAAAAAACAAAAAAACACCCCGGAACCGGAAGGGACATCGCTCCGGTCCTCCAAGGGCATAGAGATGAGTGGAGGCCATCTTTCCTTCACTCATCTCTATGCCCAGTGCCGAGATTGTTCGATGGTTTCTCAGGTAAGGCTGAGAACTATGGAGCGGTGGCGGCAGCAAGGAACAGGGGGGGGGTTTCGACACCTGTAGCGGTGCCTTTTTTCATATCAGCCGAAAAGGGTGTTTTAGGCCGAAACGTTCGGCCACCGAAATTTCAGTGCATCCCTACTGCAGATATACAAATACAACGTATGCAGGATTTATTTAATCTCTGTATCACCTGAGGCCAGTCACTCCACTTGGTATCTTCAACCACTGTAGGATCTGCCACTAAAGGCTTGGTTCCAGATACCACAGCATACCTTCAGAGGTCTAGTGGAGTCCATGCCTTGACAGGTTTTGGTTGGGTGGTCACAATGTTATGGCTGATCGGTGTATACCCCCTAACAGGCTGAACCGCTGATAACAGCACTATAGGAGTATCATCAGGTTTTAAGGGTCTGTGATGACAAAGAACAGCACCAAGGGAGCAGAGCAGTCAAACACAATCACTGTGCAGCAGATTCATTTCAATTCTACATCAATCAGTATTTGTGCCACACTTCACAGAGGAAAAGAATCAAAAAGGGTGTGTATGTGTGTGTTGTCTGCAAGAATATGGAAAGTATTACTGTGATGCTGGAACAGGCTGAGCAAAGATGGGCATTTCTCTCCCCCTTGGCAGCCAACTGTCGTCCTGAATCAGGAGGTGTTTTTTTTTGTGTTTTGAAACAGTAGAAGTCTATTATTTATGCCCAATATAGCCTACAGGTTTGACTCAAGCGGCCTAGTAAAGCAATCACTATATTTCTGTCCCTCTGTGGTCCTCATACATGGAAGTCATACGGTTTATGCTCTCCTCCTCTCCATACTAGTTAAATAGGACATCTTCAGTGTTGGACAGACACAGAGGGCCTAAAATCCAGTGAATACGATACTATCCAGTATGAGACAAATGAGAGGATTCTAAGCCAAGGCAGTGATCCTGAAGGTGGCATACACCATGAGATTTATCAATTTAAACATGTTTGCCCGGAGTTCTGCTTTATAAAACTGACAGCTCACAAATCTATTGTCACACTCTATTTTCACATGTCATGAATTCACAAAAATGTGTTATAAAAGTGATCCAGTTAAAAGCAGTATTTTGACTCAAAAGCTGAATTAAATGATCAGAATTCGATCTCAAACGAAATCTGTCTAAAGCTGGCCATAAACCGTACAATATGATCATACATACAATCTCCTTCAGACTTAACCAAAACACCTGACAAAGGCAGGCCTCTGTGGTACATAGTTGATAATCACACAGACTCTACAAATCAGACCTTTCAGAGTATATTACACCCATATTTAGGGGGCAACATGGTGGCAAGTCAACCCCCCCACCCCCAAACCCCTTCATAACCCTCAAACATTCATAGATATTTGAGAATGAACTACAAAGTCCCATCGGCTGCTGCAGCAGACTGACTTGTAGTTGCCAATGGAACATAGAATGCAATAATCAGAGCACTGGTAGTCCATTGACACTTCCTCTGGATCTCTAAATGAAAGCCTGTAACTCTATATAGAGCTGGAGGAAGAGTCTGCAGGAGCCCGTGCACTGCAAAATGCCATCAACTGATAGAGGATGCAATGCTTTGTGGTTAACACCCCCCCCCCCCCCCACGAAATTATAATAGTTCATTTTCAGTAAATGTGGGTGCATTTATTATTTGTAAAAGGTGAACTTATAGCATTTAAGGTCCGGCATCAGCAGCCTTATTGTTCACATTAGAGCCGCTTCTCTCTGCATACAAGTCGAGGGAATGCAAATCCAGGTCTGAGCAGAGGGAAGTCGCTGCACCTGTAATGCATTGCTGCATTTTGATGAATATCAAATATTAGGTTGCATATGTCCAACGACAAGACCAAAGATGATCAACACAGCCCTTTAAAACCCAACTTCAGACACACATAAAAGGCACACATTGCAGCTCTCACCAGTGCAATCTGTGGAAGTACCCGGGTTTGACTTGGTATCAGCCTTACAGTCCCTGTACAGCAGAGCCTAAAGAGGGAGGGAGATGCAGCACTAATAGCCAATCAGGTGTGATGCACTGCAAGAAGCATTCTCATAGGTACAGACAGGAACTCATTTGTGTTCTGCTTCACCTTTGACTGTTTCTTCACTAGGGTGGGATAGGGGAGGGGAACTAGAAGGGAGAAAAACCTGCAGCAGATAATGTTGCTCAACCTGGCTAGACAGGGTTGTGTTGTGTGGCAGAGCTGTGTAAATCCTCAGACTGGATGGGCACAAGTACAAATTCCTTTCACAGGAAAAAAAACAAACAGAAAAAAACAAAAAAAACAAAAAAACCACCAAACAAAACACATTCTTCAAAATCTATGCACTTGAAAAAAAAAAAAAGTAAAAAATATAAACAACATTTTATCACACAGTTTTATCTGTGTTTAGCTGTGGAATTACTGCTGTGAATGTGCAGTGAAGTGCATACACTGCTTTACAATTTAAGGGGCGTCCACTCAGTCACAATTGTAGGTTGAAAAAAAAATAAAATAAATAAATTTAGACATGGTATATTTTTACACTGATATATTTTCTGAACGATTGTACAGTGTTCTCTGAATGGGTGAGGTGGAGAGGAAGTGCAATGTCATTTATTTCAGGTACTTCTATAGGGCTGTCAATTTACAGATGAAACTCGAAAAATTAGAATATGGTGCAAAAGTTCATTTATTTCAGTAATGCAACTTAAAAGGTGAAACTAATATATGAGATAGACTCATTACATGCAAAGCAAGATAGTTCAAGCTGTGATTTGTCATCATTGTGGTGATTATGGCTTACAGCTCATGAAAACCCCAAATCCACAATCTCAGAAAATGAGAATATTGTGAAAAGGTGGAGTATTCTCGGCTCAAAGTGTCCCACTCTAATCAGCTAATTAAGCCATAACACCTGCAAAGGGTTCCTGAGCCTTTCAATGGTCTCTCTGTCTGGTTCAGTAGGAATCACAATCATGGGAAAGACTGCTGACCTGACAGTTGTGCAGAAAACCATCATTGACACCCTCCATAAGGAGGGAAAGCCTCAAAAGGTAATTGCTAAAGAAGTTGGATGTTCCCAAAGTGCTGTATCAAAGCACATTAATAGAAAGTTATGTGGAAGAAAAAGGTGCTCAAGCAGCAGGGATGACCGCAGCCTGGAGAGGATTGTCAGGAAAAGGCCATTCAAAAGTGTTGGGGACTTTCACAAGGAGTGGACTGAGGCTGGAGTCAGTGCATCAAGAGCCACAACACACAGACGGATCCTGGACATGGGCTTCAAATGTCGTATTCCTCTTGTCAAGCCTCTCCTGAACAAACAACGCCAGAAGCGTCTTACCTGGGCTAAAGAAAAACAGACCTGGTCTGTTGCTCAGTGGTCCAAAGTCCTCTTTTCTGATGAGAGCAACTTTTGCATTACATTTGGAAACCAAGGACCCCGAGTATGGAGGAAGAATGGAGAGGCACACACTGCAAGATGCTTGAAGTCCAGTGTGAAGTTTCCACAGTCTGTGTTGATTTGGGGAGCCATGTCATCTGCTGGTGTTGGCCCACTGTGCTTCATTAAGTCCAGGGTCAACGCAGCCGTCTACCAGGAGATTTTGGAGCACTTCATGCTTCCTTCCACAGACGAGCTTTATGGGGATTCGGACTTCATTTTCCAGCAGGACTTGGCACCTGCCCACACTGTCAAAAGCACCAAAACCTGGTTCAATGACCATGGGATTACGGTGCATGATTGGCCAGCAAACTCGCCTGACCTGAACCCCATAGAGAATCTATGGGGCATTGCCAAGAGAAAGATGAGAGACATGAGACCGAACAATGCAGAAGAGCTGAAGGCCGCTATTGAAGCATCCTAGTCTTCCATAACACCTCAGCAGTACCACAGGCTGATAGCTTCCATGCCATGCCGCATTGAGGCAGTAATTGCTGCAAAAGGGGCCCAAACCAAGTACTGAGTACATATGCATGCTTATACTTTTCAGAGGTCCAATATTGTTCTATGTACAATCCTTGTTTTATTGATTGCATGTAATATTCTAATTCTCTGAGATTGTGGATTTGGGGTTTTCATGAGCTGTAAGCCATAATCATCACAATTATGACAAATCACGGCTTGAACTATCTTACTTTGCATGTAATGAGTCTATCTCATATATTAGTTTCACCTTTTAAGTTGCATTACTGAAATAAATGAACTTTTGCACCATATTCTAATTTTTCGAGTTTCACCTGTACATATATATTGTACATTCACATAAGTCCCTAACCCTCAAGGGGCGTACAATCTAAGGTCATCAACCAACTTCTCTACCACATTCAGAGAACCCCTTGCATTCATTCAGAAAAAAAGCAAAGCATTCTCTGAATGGCACCAGTGCTGAGTGGCTGACCTCCTGTGTTCGAAAATCATCAGGTTGGCCGCTCAGCACAGGACATGGAAGTGGAAATCAGTGGAGTAGCCGTACACTTCAGGGATTTCCAGCTTCCAGGATCACCACCTGGGTATGGTATATAAAGGGACAGAATGGCCCAAACTGGGACAAGGTCACCATGTAAAAATATACAGCGTCTGGGATTGGTGAAGCCGAAAGCTGAACTCCAGGCAGACCGTACAATCGTCCGATTTACCAAACGTTCATGTAGGACCGGCCAACCCAAGCAATCCGGTGTATATTCCTGGTGTAGGCTGTTGTTCAAAGTAGCTGTCAGAGCTAAAGAAGATTGCAATGTGTATGATCACTATTGGAATAAGTAAAAGGTTCTACAACTTAGTTGCCAGTCATTCCAATCCTCTGGCTTTACCCTGTCTAGATAGGAAGGAACCTCCGGTGAGGTCAGACAGGACAGCCAGGCACATCACAACTTTCAGAAGGTCAGCAGAATCCCCCTTGTAACAAATCTGCTGAAGGGAAACCGACAGCCACCAGCAATGGAACGTGTCCATAGAAAGGTGACTGATCCGGGTTGGTGGCTGCAGTCAATGTTACAGTTCAGATACATTTCCTCTCTGATGAATAATGGAGAAGAAGAATAGATGCAGCCTGCCCCCCCCCCCCCCCCCATCTCATCTCTGCAGGCAGGACTGAGCCCAGTGTGATGTGTCATCTGACAGAAATAAACCCCATCAAGGCTCTATGGAGGGGGAGGGCAGGGGAGGGGAGGGGGGGGGATAGCTGCACAGATCACTGGAGAGCAGGAATCTTCACCTGGAGACACCGACAGTGCAATCTAGACCGGGCCACCTGGAGACACCGACAGTGCAATCTAGACCGGGCCACCTGGAGACACCGACAGTGCAATCTAGACCGGGCCACCTGCACACACCGACAGTGCAATCTAGACCGGGCCACCTGCACACACCGACAGTGCAATCTAGCCCGGGCCACCTGGAGACACCGACAGTGCAATCTAGCCCGGGCCACCTGGAGACACCGACAGTGCAATCTAGACCGGGCCACCTGGAGACACCGACAGTGCAATCTAGACCGGGCCACCTGGAGACACCGACAGTGCAATCAAGACCGGGCCACCTGGAGACACCGACAGTGCAATCAAGACCGGGCCATCTGCACACACCGACAGTGCAATCTAGACCGGGCCACCTGCACACATCGACAGTGCAATCTAGACCGGGCCATCTGCACACACCGACAGTGCAATCTAGACCGGGCCATCTGCACACACCGACAGTGCAATCTAGACCGGGCCATCTGCACACACCGACAGTGCAATCTAGACCGGGCCATCTGCACACACCGACAGTGCAATCTAGACCGGGCCATCTGCACACACCGACAGTGCAATCTAGACCGTGCCATCGAGACACAGACAGTGCAATCTAGACCGGGCCATCGAGACACAGACAGTGCAATCTAGACCGTGCCATCGACACACCGACAGTGCAATCTACACAGTGCCATCGACAAACAGACAGTGCCATCACCTACACACACTGCAATCTAGACACAGACAGTGCAATCACTTACACACACTGCAATACACAGACAGCATGCAGTGCAATACAGGCCAGACATCTCGGGATGAAGGCCAGGTACCCCCCCATAAACCCGCACAGCTCCCCCGATCACAGCGGTACGGTCTTGGTACCTGTAGGCGGGCGGGGCGGCCCGGGAGGCCCGGCTGTCACAATAGACTCGGCCGCATCCTCCGGGAAATCGCCGCTCTCCAACCACACCGGCGCAGCCAATGATGTCACGGCCCAAACCCGCAGCCCGCCTCTTCCGCAGCCACAAGCCAATGGGAGACGCCGGACATCAGCATCAGGACCACCCAGAGCGAGCGTGCGCCCCCTCCTCGGAGAGCGGCCATTCACAGAGCCGGCCGCACACGTCCAGCCAGCCACGCCCCCTGCTGGAGATGGCAGCACATCGCTGGGTGACACACCCACCCAACAAAAGCAGCACATGACCCCCATCCGATCATCACTGCAGACAATCTGGAAGCTGACCGTTTCCTATAGCAACTCCAATCATTGTTCCGCTACAAATATAAAAAGGCAGCACGTGACACTGGAGCGAGGACAGCAACCAGCCCAAAACAAGCGGGCCATATACCATACAACCAGATTGTACAAGATCCTGTAAGCGCACCACACGTCACAATGTGATTGTACAATCTCCCAACAACTATGTCATGTAGGTGCCTGTCCGGATGGCACAGAATCTATCTATATATAATGGTGGCATGGGATTGACAGATCACAGCCATGGATTCACTGGGTGGGCGACCTGCATTTGAGCTCATCCCAAGGTGGTGGTGGTGGGGGGGGGGGGGGTTGGGCAGAGTTCCCCTTTCAGTCGAATGCCTTGCTCACAAAAGGGGTACTTATTCAAAACGCCCATGTGAGGGTCCCCCCCCAGGATGTGCAGGGGTTTTGTGACGGAGATCCGATGTCAGTTGGGACGCAGTGGCAGTGCCTACATGGCAGCCACAACCCAACTGTGCAACCCCATGTGGACAACCACGGCCCTCACAAGGGGTATGCTTGAGTGTGAATGAGGCCTAAAGCCGGCCATACACGGGTCGAATTCTGAAAGAATTTTTCTTTTGAAAATCTTTTCTAAGAATTTTCATTCGCATTTCACACCATTAGTGGGCCACAGAAATGGCCGATGTTCGTGCGACCATCGAATGATCGGGCACGTTGGAAATGTTTTGAAAAATGAACAAATCTCTAATCAGTGATGGGAGACTCGTGCGAGAAATGTAATGGAAAAAGGTACAAGCTGTGACCTGGAAAGAAAAGAAAATTCTTAGCCAAAAGAAAACTCTTCTGTAGCAACATGTGACATTGAAGGCTTGGTTGGTCGAATTTTGTAATCAATGGTGGCGCCATCAATTTACAAAATTTCCAATTCTCTAAAGAAAATTGGATCCATGTATGGCCTGCATGAGGGTAGCGGAATAAGGTGTAAGGTTAGGTTCACATCTATGCGGGTGGTGCCACTGCGGATCCGCACAAAAATCCGTGCAGCTGCACAGAGAAATGCAGACCCGTGGGGGGGCGCCATCAGTTCTAATGGCACGTCGCACGCACTGGAAAACACAACCGTACTGGGAACCGAGGTTCCTGTTTGGGCTTCGTTTTCGGAAGAAGTGCAGGGACTTCTTCCCTGCGTGTCACGGGGCACGGGAGTCCATTCAAATGAATAGGTTCTCATGCCTGTGCAAAACGCGGCCCACACAGCCCCATATATGTGAATCTGGGCTAATAGAGCATTTATTTCTTGCTCTAGAAGGCCCCCTCCATCTGTGCGCACGGCCCCCTGAAGCCTCTTCTAAGGCCCCTTTCACATGGGTGCTGATCAGCAATAAACCCAGAAAACAGATTCCCTGCTGAAACATTAAAAAACCAGAGACTTCCAGACCCAAGCTGAAACTCGGGATGGACAGAAAAAGGGAAGAAGGACTTGTTTCTTTTTACATCAGATTTCCATTGATTTGTTACTAAAGTCCAGGAGAGGATGCAGACCTTTTCCACCTTTTCAGACCTGGATAAATTCCTGATCTGTCACTCTGTCTGTTTTTGCTATTGGAACTTCCAGTACAATATCAACATGTGTGTCAGTTATAGTGTCAGATTATGGTTTTGTAATGCAATGATATAACTAGAAAGGGGGGGAGAAGGAAGGGAAAAAAGGAAAAGGAGGGGGGAAAAAAAAAAAAAAAAAAAAGGAAAAAAGAGTTAGGGGAAAAAAGGAAGGAGGGGGAAAAAAAAGGAAGGAGGGGGGAAAAAAAAGGAAGGAGGGGGGAAAAAAAAGGAAGGAGGGGGGAAAAAAAAGGAAGGAGGGGGGAAAAAAAGGAAGGAGGGGGGAAAAAAAAAAGGAAGGAGGGGGGAAGAAGAGAGAGAGAGAAAAAAAAAAAATGGAAAAAGAGGGGGAATAAAAAGGAGGGGAAAACAAGAAGAAAAAGGAGAGCGGAAAAAGAGGGGGGAGGGTAGAGGGAGGAAAAAAAAAGGGTCAAAAAAGGAAAAAATGCAGATCTGATTTTATTTCCTGTGTGGGAGGGGCCCGAGACACCCAAGTCAATGTCCGCACCAACCACTGTAGAGAAGGATGGTAAAGGACCCAAGCTGTGGTGGTGATTGCTTTCCTGTACTAAAGTGCAAGGATGTTCAATGGATTTTTGAACTCTGTATATTAGTACCACTGGGTACCAACACTGCAGTAAGTGTACACACCCTCCTCCATTTATAGACAGTAAGGGAGGGTTATATTCCGTCAGGGTTTTATTGCCATCTGCGGCTCATTTGGAGGGATTTCCTCTCACTTCCTGTTTTAGCTATGTGACAGGAAGTGAAGGGAAATCTCCCTAAAGTGAGGTAATCCCTGGTCATCACTTGTGTCCCCATTGGACAATTCCCATCTCTTCCTAGTCCAGTGCCAAACCAAAATTTAAGAGATTTACAGATTAACAGTCACCAGGACAAAAATAAGGGTGAATCCCCCTAAGGCTCCATATAAATTGTAACATTCTACTGGCAGCAGAAAACCGCTAAATGCATCAAAAACATTTATTTATTTCAGGTACTTATATAGCGCTGTCAATTTACACAGCACTTTACATATAGATTGTACATTCACATCAGTCCCTAACCCTCAAGGGGTGTACAATCTAAGGTCCCTAACTCGTTTTGGCAACGTTTTGGAGTCTCAGGAATGTGACGATGCCTGATGAAGGGGTCCTGCGAGACTCCGAAACATTGCCTTGCTGTAACTATGTGATCATTCATTATTATTATACAGTATTTATAAAGCGCCAATAGTTCGCTCAGCGCTGTACATTACAAAGGGGGACAGAACATGTGACAGAACAATACCAATACAATGCAAAACATAAGGGGATCGAGGGCCCTGCTCTTTCGAGCTTACAATCTAGGAGGGAGGGGATGGTGGCACAGGAGGAGATAGCTGTGGGGGATGGAGTGGTAGGAAGAGTGGAGGAGGTCGGCAGGTTAGCAGGGGGTGGGGTAGGATTCCCTGAAGAGGTGGGTTTTCAGGATGCGCCTAAAGGAGAGGAGAGTAGGTGATAATCTGATGGGTTGGGGCAGGGAGTTCCAGAGGATGGGTGACACCCTGGAGAAGTCCTGGAGGTGGGCATGGGAGGAGGAGACCAGGGAACTAGAGAGAAGGAGGTCTTGTGAGGAGCGGAGTGTGCGTGTTGGGTGGTACTTGGATATTAGGTCAGTGATGTAGTTCGGGGCAGTGTGGTGGACAGCTTTGTACGTCAGCGTTAGGATTTTGAATTTGATCCGTTGCGCAATCGGAAGCCAGTGGAGGGATTGGCAGAGGGGGGTGGCGGAGATGGAGTGGTTGGAAAGGTGAATGAGTCTGGCTGCCGTATTCAGGATGGACTGAAGCGGGGATAGCCAGTGGCGAGGCAGGCCAGTGAGGAGAGAGTTGCAGTAGTCCAGTCGTGATATGATGAGGGAGTGGATGAGCTGTTTAGTGGTTTCTGGGGTTAGGAACGTGCGGATTTTGGCGATGTTGCGGAGGTGGAGTCTGCACGAGTTTGTTAAAGATTGGACTTGGGGCTGGAAGGATAGGTTGGAGTCCAGAATGACACCCAGTACTCTGGCCTGCGGGCGGGTTTGATGGTGGCGTTGTTTTATTAAAACTGTTGGACCCATATTGGTGATCCTCAGTGTGCTGCTGACATTCTCCCTTGCCGATTCTGTTCGGTTCCAGCCGACGGTCGCTGCAGCACCCACTTATACACACAGCCGTTTATAACGCAGGAACGTGTGCCTTTCGGTTGTACACTTGCTATGTGTGAACAGCGACAGCCGCGGTCAGCCGGTCAATACTTTGTACAGGCTGAGCAGCAGCCGCTCTTCTCATGCGCCTGTCATTCCAGCCACAGGAATCTTCTGATTCTTGCTGCTGGAAACCGGTGAATGCAGCTCAACAGCCATGTGGAGGAGGCTATGATGATTGTTACAATGTTTTACTTGTATTATCCAATGCTTACTCTGTATCCGTTTCTCATCATTTCCACTTTCCTGCCTTGTACATTATAGGATTCATAATAAAATAACTTGACAAAGGGCAGGAATGCCTGAAATGTTGCTGGATGATTTTTGAGTTTTTATAAGCAATAAATTATGCTGCATATTCCAACTCTTTTGCTACAAGAACCATTTACACATGGTAAAATGCACATCTGTAGGCCTGAACATTGACACCCCAATTATTTTTCTGAAATCAGAGACACTGAAATTAAAAATGTTAGTAGTTCCACTTTTAACCGCTTATATACATGGGCCAGAGGGGAGCAGTGCAAGAGCGGGTTGCCATTCATAAACGGCACCCGCCATTTTAGCCTGTGCGCGCTCCCTGGGAGCGCACGGCACCGCACTGTACGGGACCTCTGTGTGAGGTCCCAATTCATGTGATCACTGATTGGCCAATCAGTAGTAGTGAATAGTAGTAAGCAAGATGTCACTTCTGACATTCATTGCTTACTACATGTGAAACCTGTGAATGATCACAGAGGTCACCTGGTACAAGGCTATTCACAACAGCCTTGTACCATGTGACAAGCTGTGACCAATCACAGCTCGCACAGTATTTCTCAATGACTGCAAGAACGCAGCCAGGGAGAAGGAGAAAAGATTGCTTTTACTCCCATAAGGGCTGTAAAAGCAATTAGTGTAAAAAAAATTTAAAAAAAAAAAACAAAATCTTCATCCCCCCCAAGTAGTACAGTGTCACTATGGGTTTAGTAAAAAACCCCAATTAGTTTATAACCAAAAATTGTAATTTTCAAAAAAAAAAAAATGTTTACGTTATTTTATTATATTTGTTTTTTTAACATGCTGTCACTCTAGCAGTACAGTGTCACTATGGTGACACTGTACTGCTAGGGTGACAGTATGTTAAAAAAAAAAAAAAAAAAAAAATTAAATTACAATTTTTGGTTATAAACTAATTTGGGTTTTCTTTTTTTTACTAAAAAGATAACTGAATAAATTTTGGCCAAGATTTATGAAGAAAGATTTGCAAAACACTTTTTTTCTTCAAAATTTGACTCTCATTTATATAGGTGAATAAATACCAAATTAAAGATGTGTGTCTCAAAAAAATTCATATGGGTACAGTGTTGCATGACCGCGCAATTGTCAAAGTGTGATAGCGCTGAAAATTGGCCTGGACAGGAAGGGGGGTAAAAGTGTCCGGACGTGAAGTGGTTCAGGGGGAAAAAAAAAATCCAGATCTTGGGCTGTACCCAGATTTAGTACCAGGACAAGTAATTTTTTCAAAGATTTCCACACCCCTGCAAAAGAAGTGCTTACAATGATCAGATTATATTTAGGCAAATTCTGCATCCTATAATGAACAAAACTGTCACTGAAACGGTTTAAAAAGTATTAGTTGGAGTTTAGGGTTAGTGCATTTAAATCTGCTAGTACACCTAATACTCCTGTCCCCCGTAGATTAACAATGCTGCTGTCCAACGTTATCTCCGTTATTCCTTCATCCAGAGTGGGGGCACTCTGACACAGAATAAGGTGTGTTACTGGCCAGGTCACCAGGTGAAAACAGAGGGAAGAAAGCATAAGAAAAGAAAACTAATGCAGCCACTGCATTTAGTGACTGGTAAGCTGCAATATATTACAATTTTGGTTTTTGGGTTAATACCGCATTAAAGGCAACAGCAAGACAAACCTGTCAACTTTTTACTTAAAGTCTGCACTCAGCTATTCCATCAGATGTGAGGGACAAGCTGCACCGATAACATTCCACGGTGTTGCATGTTGTACTGCATATCAGGTGCCCATCCAGCAATTCTGGTGGCTCTCTATTCCGAAAGAACATTTATTTATTTCAGGTACTTATATAGTGCTGTCAATTTACGCAGCACTTTACATATATATTGTACATTCACATCAGTCCCTAACCCTCAAGGGGAGTACAATCTAAGGTCCCTAATTTACATTCATACATATACATACTAGGGCCAATTTAGACAGGAGCCAATTCACCTACCAGCATGTCTTTGGAGTGTGGGAGGAAACCGGAGTACTCGGAGGAAACCCACGCAGGCACAGGGAGTACATGCAAACTCCAGGCAGGTGGTGCCATGGCTGGGATTCAAACCAATGACCCCAGTACTGCCAGGCGGAAGTGCTAACCATTTAGCCACTGTACATCCAGCTTATACCAAAAGGTGTGCTTTGATTGAAAGACACACAGAAGAGAAACATCCCATGGCAACCCGAGTTTCACTTTCTGTTCAGACAACTCTGCCTCTTTGCCGGTTCTTAGGAGTCATCTCCTGATGGTCAGTTTATGAAAATGTTAACAATGAACAAAATAGAATGCTAGTGATTATTAGCGGCACATTATGTATCTATAACACATTAAAGCCTATTGTCAATCTCAGTGCATAATTCCTTGTCTTCACTGCTGCAATAGAAACATATTGTGCACAAAATATATAAAAAAAAAAAAACTAAAAATTATAACAAATTATATGTGACATCAAATTATAGTGCCCGGATTAAACACCATAAATCATAAGTCTCGTGAAAAATTTAATAAAAATTATAAAGTCCAAAAAAATTTCCTTCCACAATTAAAGGCTTACCTAATTTTTGATTGTTGTAAGTGCAATATTGTGGCTTATTAAAGTTGCTTACCTTGGGTAATACACGATTAGAGCGAATTTTTTCTCTATGTAACTATGGAGAGGAGTATATATTATGATCCTGGCTACCATTGGTATCATGGGTGATTATTGGAGGAACCTCCCGGTCTCAACATTTGGAATCTATACAAGGTGGAATAAAGGCTGTGTTCTGGTGATCCTAGTATCTGGAATCTATGTAACAAGGCTAATAAAAGGCTATGTTCTGGTGAGTGCATACCTGAGAGGGTGTGTATGAAGGGCACAGCACGCGGTTTATTACATTTTTCACTGGGAATCACATTAATAGAGGACTCACATTGCGGAAGGATTTTTTTTGGACTTTTTATTATTAATTTTTTCACGAGACTTATGATTTATGGTGTTTAATCCGGGCACTATATAATGTCACATATATAATGTCACATATAATTTGTTGTAATAATTTTTATATATTTTGTGCACAATATGTTTGCATTGCAGCAGTGAAGACAAGGAATTATGCACAGAGATTGACAATAGGTTTTAATGTGTTATAGATACATAATGCGCCGCTAATAATCACTAGCATTGAAGGTGGTAATATTTGAAGTAAGTTTTGACATAGCATTTATAGTGGCAGCTAAATGGATATAATAATATTTAAAGAGCATCATTTGGCGCGATTTAGTGATCATACAATTACACTTTTTTGGGTCACTTTATAAATGAACAAAATAGAAAGTCTATGGTATCAAGTATGCCGTGCCCCAGGCCACAGTCACATCACACATTCCAAGAGAACAGGCCAGAAAATTTCAGCAAACACAACAGCCACCAGGAGGAATGAATGGCAGTTAGAAGCTATAGTAATACAAATGAAAGCAAACCACAACAAACCAGAGAAACACAGAAATCGGGAGTCAGTTGAACAGCATTACATATGGCTCATTACTCTCCTCTATACATTGTCAGTGATATACAACCTGCAGTGCTCTTCATCCCCCGATACTGGAGAACAAAAGGCTATGCTTTTTTTTAGCCAAGGTGTAATGAATGAATGAATGAATATATATATATATATATATATATATATATATATATATATATATACATACATACACACACATACACACACACACACACACACGGGAAGATTTTTCTCTACTTCCTGTACCAGAGATAAAGAAATCTGAGGAAATCTGTATAAAGTATTAAAAAGGTATGGGCTGGGAGGAGGATGACGTTTAACTCCTGTCCTGGATAGTTTCCACCCCCCCCCCAAAAAAAAACCCCACACACATGAATCTCTGCTAGAGATTCCAGACAGCAATAGGGGGTTCCATGTTCCATTTTTTTTCTTAATAACACTTTAAATCCCAAATCTAGTCAAAAATGTATTTTTCAGATTTATGATATAAAGTTGAAGTATAATCTGCTTACATTTCCTGCTTGTTCCACTGTACCCCTTCATCAACAGGCTAATGACTTTGTATTTTATGATTATCATCTTCATCAAAACCTGTTTCCATTAGTAGTGCACCGAAATTGCAATTAAATTAAAATTCTGATGCTGAAATTGAAAATTCAGGATGCACTTGGCCGAAAACCGAAATGCAGTTTTTAAAAATTAATATATTTTTTTAGGGCATAAAATACACGGATTACAAAAAAAAAAAAAAAAAAAAAAAATTATATATATATATATATATATATATATATATATATATATATATATATACACACATATACCTCAATTTTATTGTAAAATATGAAAGATGTTACGGCGAGTAAATACATACCCAACATGTCATGATTTAATATTGATTTAATATTGTGCACGCTCGTGGAATGGTGTGAAACTGCAGTACTTAATCTCCATGGGTGGTGCTTTAAAAATTTCTACAGGTTAGCAGTGTAAAGTTACAGAGGGGGTCTAGTGCGAGTATTATTGCTCTTGGTCTGACGTTCATGGCGATACCTCACAAGTGTGGTTTGAACACTGTTTAGAGGGTGGGTGTGGCCTACGTAAGCGTTCACCACTACGTAGTTAATTTTTTTAAAATTAATTTTACACTGTCCCTTTAAAAAAAAAAATTGTAATCACTTTTATTCCTATCACAAGGAATGCATGCATCCCTTGTGATAGAAATTAGTGACAGGAGAGATATGGGGTCAATAAGAAAAAAAAAGCGGCCTTATTTACAAGGCGCCGGAACCAAAAGTGACATTGCTCCGGCCATCCAAGGGCATAGAGATGAGTGGAGGCCATCTTTCCTTTCACTTATCTCTATGCTCAGCATCATTCGGTGGTTTCTCAGGTAAGGCTGAGAACTACCGAGTGAATTCGGGTGACAACAGCGGCGGGCAGTAGCGAGGGGGCGGGGTTATTTTCAGCACCTGTATCGGTGCTTATTTTCATATCGACCAACAGGGGTGTTCAGCCACCGAAATTTCAGTGCACCCCTAGTTTTCATCACAAAACTAATTTGGCTCCCAGTGACAAAAAAAAAAAAAAAAAAAAAAATGGGTCTCTGTGCTTTTCTATGCAATGCATGCTGGTGGGAGGGTCTGGCAGAGTATCATACATGGCTTACCAAAGACAGGAAGCTGCGATAATTCCAACAAGTGAAGAGCCTTCGGCCTTGATACATGCAGTGGGTGACTTGCACATTTTAAAATGCCTTGATGGGTTGAGGGTCAGTTTGGAAGAAGACTATATTTACATGCAGAGCACCCTAGGTAATGCCCACACACGTTTCCAAGCCTCCATGATTGAAAGCCCAATTAATGCAGGAGGTGGTGGGCCAGGGACAGTCAGGTTGGAGAGGAAAGGGCTAGACACTGGACATCCTCCAGCCAGGAAATGAGGTGGGCTCTATCTAACCTGCTGTAACTTCTAGTGCACACTGTGTGAAGCTCACAGTGTTCTGTGAAATGGCAGTAAGCAATTCCAGTACATGAGAGGAACCTATACAGCTATGCAAGACTGAAGGGGAAGGCTGGAGTTAAGATAAAGCTTTTGTTGTGACCCCATTAAAATGATTTCCCCCCTCCCCTTTACCCCTGCGGCACCACAAAATGGGGTGCAATCATTACTAAAGAGACAAGGCATTGGCAATAATAACCCTTCCTTCCTCTACTGTATAGTGTCTGCATCACAGTTGTAGAGATTTCCCACCATTTCCTGCCTGATGTGGAAGGAAATCTCCCCAGTAGAGACAGCAATAAAAACAGGACGCCCATTCTCCGATTTACCTGAAACTAAAAGTTGGGCCTAAGGTTTCACTGCAGGTATGGATTTTATTTAAGTATGCATTTGCCATTTCTGTGGGATGGATGTTGGAGGAGAATCAGTGTAGATGTCAGTGCTACAAGGATTGACGCAGTCTTCCTGGGTGGCATGCTAAGTGGCTGCCCAGCTGCATAGTAATGGAAAGAGCTAACTGCTCAGCACAACTTGCATTTTTCTCAATTAATGCAAGGTGTTCCTTGAGTGGATGAGGTGGACATTGTGACATAACCACCCTGCCTCTCCACCTCGTCCAATTACAAAATGCCTTGTATTCATTTAGGAAAAAAAAAAAAAAAAAAAAAAAATGGAGGATGTTCTCTGAATGGTACCCATGCCAAGCAAGTGACCAGGGTGGATAGAAATCGATAAAAGGGGGGGGGGGGGGGGGGAAGGAATATATATATATATTTTTAACATTTAAATCCAATTTTTAATATTTAAAGCCGATTTTTTTAATTTAAAATCGGCTTTTTTCATTTTTATCAAATTTCTTTTAATACAATGCTTTTGGAGTAAAAATATATCTAAAGATAGTTTTCTATTTAAGATACATTAATAATTTAGATTATTCAGCATGAAATGGAGCTTCGTTATGTAACATGCATCTGTATATTCTGCAATATTTACATTTTTGGTAAACTCATTCAATGAATCCAAGCTCTGCAAGCTGAGATAACATGAACTGCATTGATGCATTCACACAATTTCACAGGAACCATGAGAAAAAAACATGAAATAAAAGAATTTAAAGTTGTTCTCCCGCTATGTGTGATTAACCTGTTAACCTAAAATCAGTTCGGATATCGCTGTTTAAACGCTTACCCGCCACAGTATAGCAGATATACTGCTACACGGCAGCACGGGTGCGCAAAATCACATATATATATATATACACACACACACACACACACACGTGATACTGAATTTCCGGGTAGGGGGCGCACGCGAGCCGCACGCCCTACCCGCGCAGCCACTGATATCAATCACCGGGTCCCGGCCAGTTAATCGTAGACAGGGAGGAAGACTGTTTTGTTTACAGTCTTCCTCGCTGTCTGCTTGGGCACAGTGAGGATCAGTGTGCTGACAGTGAAGTACACACCCTCGCCCCCTAATAAAAACACTCTTAGCACAGTTAACCCTTTGATCGCCCCTCACTAACCCCTTTCTGCCCAGTGTCATTAGTACAGTTTCAGTGCTGTTTTTTTTTTTCTAGCACTGATCACTGTTCTTGTAGCTGCTGATTTCCCCCCCCCCCCCTTTTGTTTTCCAGGTGGAACTCCACTTTAACCTGACAGCTTATTATTCTAAAAAGGAAACCTTCATTTGGTTTGGAAATATTAAAGATTCTAACTACCAGCAAGAATGAGTCGGATCCCTAACATTTAAAGAGCACCTGTCATCTTAGATTCATCATGGCAGCGCCTGTTCGCGGGCATCCACTCACCTGCTGCCGCCACGTCCCTCACCTTGTTGTGTCTTTGCCGCATCACCAGCCGTCCCATTAACCTCCCTGGCGGTATTCCCGAGTGTAGCTCGGGGTAACATTTCAGTACCAAAAGCGGTAACCCCGAGCTACACTCGGGCTTACCCTGAGGCACTGCTCCGGCAAGGTTCACTTACCTTACCCTGCGCTCTGCGATATGTCCCCTGCAGCGTCCCCGGCCATCTCCTCCGGCCGATGCCGGCATCCGGCTTCTGTGTCCTGTCCCTGTGACGTCGGGACGTACGGGCGCCGCAGCCGCCGGCGGCGGGAAATTTAAAAATTTTAAAAAATGTCATTTTTTTTTTTTTTACATTTTACCTAGTAAAACATTGCTGTCTCAACCAATTTCACATACATATTGTCCCGAGTGCTTTGTCCTGTGCCCTGCCTGCATTTTGTCTATTCTTTCTGCTTGGAAACTGAGAAATGTCCATGGCGTCCAAAAAGTGTCCCTTTAGGTCAAAAGCGGTTTAGATCAGCTAGAGAACAGCGATAGTAAATCAGAACCACTTGCAGAATTGAGTGATAATGATTCGTGGGGGAAATTCGTCATCAGACACTGAAAACGATTTTGCGACTGAGCTCAGCAATGTGCGAACTTGGCGCTCTATTTCACATTTCAGTGTTTTTGGTTTGATTATATTATTGAATTAAATTTTTTATTATTTTTATATTATTTTTATGATTATTTATTAAATTATAATTTATGATTTCGTGTTTCAAATTATATGATACCCGGGATGTTTACTAGACTCTTGTTCGGACAGATTTTAGTGAGTTTTTCCTAAAAATTACAGCCTACAATAAAAAAAATACATATTTCCATGCAAAAAAATGGTACCGCTTTCAGCACCAAAAATCTGAAATAATCATACCGCCAGGGAGGTTAAAGTGAATGGGACCGTCGGTGAGTCAACAGCGGGTCAGAGGAGCCGCCGCTGCAGGATAGAGATGACAGTCGCTCTTTAACAATTATAATTTAGAAATCGAGCCTTTTAACTAGTGATTTAAATCAAATCTACCCTGTAAGTGACCCTCTTTGGTTAATGTGGACCAGGGAATCCACTCAGCGCTGGACCGTGAAGACAGCAGTAAATGCTGTAGTAGCCGCAACTACTACAGGGATTCTCCACTTCCACATCGGTGTCAGCAAATGTATACTAACATTGGTCCAGCTTGGACACAAGTACAATCCACACCAGAGTTCAGGTTTAAAGCATTGATATATGTACAATAGAGGAACCGGAAGGGTTCCCTACATGTGCTCCGACTTCTCCCCATTGTGGGGTCTGAGCATCTGGCAAATGTTACTTATAAGTTGCAGTGTGATTGACCTCCTCCTACAGACGCTCATCACAAAGATAAAAGATACAAGGATTCATTTTCACCAAAGAGCTACATCAATGAACACTGTGCCTGATTGGACTACATAGCCCTTTGTATGTTTACAGCTACACAATTATTATTCTAGATCAGGGGTAGGCAACCTGCGGCTCTGTAGCTGTTGTGGAACTACATGTCCCATGAGGCATTGCAACATTACAAAACTGACAGTTACAGCTATGACTTGCAGAGGCATGATGGAACTTGTAGTCCTGCAACAGTTGGAGAGCCGCAGGTTGCCTACCCCTGATCTAGATGAACATGCACAATATTGAAGAGAGCAGGTTTAAATCTTTCACTGCCAGACCAGTTTTCCTATTTTCTGCACATGTTAAAAACCACATTAACATGAAAAATGACAAAACCTCCAAAACATCAGGGAGAATTCACAGTGGGTTCACACCAATGCAGTGTGGGAAACGCCGCAATTCCTGCACTGCATACAAATCGCACTGCCCTTGCAATCTGCAGTGTGTGTCAGTGCAATCTTAACGACACCCCGAACAGATCATAAAACGCAGTGCCCTTGCCTTCATCAGATCGCATAGTCAAAATGAATGACTCAGATGGCACCACGCTGAATCGCATGTGAATTGCTCAGGAAAGCGCTCTGGTTCCTGTTCAATTCGCTTGCGGCTCTGAACTGAGGCTTAAAGCAGAACTCCACCCAAAAGAAGAAGTTCCGCTTTAAGCATTTGTCCCCCCTCCCCATTAAGGATTGGCACCTTTGGGGAGTGGGTACCCGAATTTGACAGGTACTCGCTTCTACTTCCGCTGCAATCACCTAGGCGATCGAAAGTGGAAGTTGTCCTCCTACCCTCCCTTCAGTCTTCTGGGACATGCGACAGGTCCTAGACGACTACGGGGCCATTCACAAAGCGCAGCACTTCTCATGCATGCGCAGTGGGCACCCGGCTGTGAAGCTGTAAGCTGTCACAGCCAGGTGCCTACACAGAAGATGCCAGCTCCAGGGAGAGAAGACGGCCAGTGAAACAAGCAGTGGTGAGGACACCGCTGGACCGAGGGACAGGTAAGTGTCTATATTTTAAAAGTCAGCAGCCACAGTTTTTCAGCTGATTACTCCCCCCCCCCCCCCCACATCCTATTCCTGATATGTGCCTGCTGTACCATGTACTTGTATGCACAAGTACCCTTATCTCTTTGTATTGCTTCCTTTGTGTGAAATCCCTGGTGATCCCGCCAGTCCCTCTGCTTTCCTAATAAAAACTGACTACACAAAGCAGGAGCACACAGTGTGGTCAGTTCTCTAGCAGTGCTCTCCTCCAATGATCAGACTTATCCTGACACCGCCCCCCCCTCTTCCCCACACAGCCTTTCACTGGGAAGACCAGTGTGATGCTGTTTCTCCTGCCCCAGTTTTTATACAGCTGAGAACAGAGGGAATGTGATCAGTATTCATAATTTTTTTTATATCGATATACAAAATGTTTTATAAATTTTAAACTGAATGGGTTGTTTTACAAGATGAGAGTTTACAATCACTTTAAACTCATTAGAATTCTCCTGTCCCTCCACACATCAAATGTCTGTGTAGGAGACAAATTCAGGTACCAGTTGTAGAAAGGTTTATAGATTTGGGGCACACACACTGGGACCATATGGACACTCTAGGCTGCCAGAGAGCGGCGGCAGAGGAGCTTTAAAGCCAAGTCGGTGGAGCCCGACTGAGATTCACAGACTAGTTCTCCATCATGTCCACCCCCCTGGGGCTGACAGCAGGCAGTGGGAGGATACATAGCCAATAAGACAGCCTGTTATTGGCTTTGCAAACCACTTACTGCCTGCTGTCAAACACAAGGAAAAAAAAAAAAAAAAAAGTGGAGCGGATGGGGAACCAATATCTCAGCCTCCCCATCAGGGATTTGTGTAGCCCTGTCACACCGCTGATAAAAGGCAGCACAGAGTCGAGGAAAGCTTTAGTTAGCTCTTATGGGTCATACAAACGTTCAGGAGGACGTTCCCCTCTGCTAGGCACAGCTCTAAGGTCTGGTAACTCATGGAAGGAGGGGCACATTTGAACCCATATTTTTTTCTCATTATTATTATTATACAGGATTTATATAGCGCCAGGGGCGGACTGACCATTTGGAAACTCGAGGGCCCGGGGTCAGTAGGGGGCCCCATGAGATGCCCCTGGTACCTTTTTCATAGGCTTTTTTGAGTTTGGGCAAGGACACAGGGGCCCCATGATCCCTTATTGCCTGGGGGCCCCATGAGTTGTCAGTCCGCCCCTGTATAGCGCCAACAGTTTGCTCAGCACTTTATCAACATTATATATAAAAAATAAACATTCTGTTGAAGAAAAACTTTATTCTCCAATAATTTTCTAGCCATTGTATTTAATTTCATGAATACGGCTGAAATTGTTTGAATGTATATAGAGGGACCTGGTGAAGGTTAAAAAAAAAAAAAAAAAAAAAACTGCTGCAGAGGGAGCCATACTGGAGCCATTGGTTCCAGTAATTGCCCCCCACACTGTGCTGACCACGTCTAATTCACCCAGCTGCCTGGGCCCTCTACAGGATGACTAGTGGTACCCCCTTAACTACGGCCCTGCTCCGATCAGCCATAACTTTATGACCACCTACCGTAACATTACCACCTGCCTAATATTGAGCGGATTCCCTTTTAATGCACAAATCAGCCCTGAGCCATCCAGGCCTGGACTCCACTAAACCTCTGAGCCCAGGTTCACACTATGCGGTGTAGGACACCGCATGTAATTCCCATAGGAATCGCACCACATTCCTGTGTGAATTACATGCAAATGTCTGTGTGGTGCGACTTCAGCCATTTCGTATCACTCAAATCACATCTGAACCATAAAGGTGCTGGACCATATTTTAAATCTGCGCCTGAATCGCATCACATGGGTGGTCTCAATTTCTGGCAATCGCATTGAGTTTTGCGATCTGTTTTGGGGTGTCATTAATTTACCATTGACACCAGCACCAGATCGCATGAATGGGATGTGATCGCAATGCACTGTGGGAAACGCACAGGATTTGCAGCATTTCCCACACTGCATTGGTGTGAACCCTGGCTGAGGGTATTCTGTGATATCTGGCAGCAAGCCTTCAATAGAAGATCCTAAGTTTTGTAGGCTGTGAAGCGGAGTCTCCATGGACTTCTTTTTCCAGCATTTCCCACAGATTTGGGGGGGCAGAGCAAACATCAGAGACAGAGCAGCTGTGAGATCTCAGTGATCGCCGAGTTTTCACCCTCAGAGCCGGCAGGAGACAGACGCTGCATCCACCTAGGTAAGTATAAGGGGGGGGGGGGGGGAAATGACATTTCTCTTTTAAAGTGCTTGTAAAGGCTCAAGGGTTTTTTTCACCCTCATGCATTCTATACATGAAAAACCTTCTATGTGCGGCAGCCCCCCCCGAATACTTACCTGAGCCCCTTTGTGATCTAGCAATGTGCAAGTGAACCTCAACTCTCTGGGAACTCTCCCCCCTTATTGGCTGAGACGGCCATTGTCAACCAAAGCCAGAGAGCCAATGAGGGGAGAGAGGGGGTGGGTCCAAGCCACAGCTGTGTGTGGACATGGAGTAGTGGCTCCAGAGCGAGCCTGCTTGGGTGCCCCCGGAGCGAGCCTGCTTGGGTGCCCCCGGAGCGAGCCTGCTTGCTCAGTGGGCACTAGGCAGGAGGAAAAAGCCAGGAGCAAAAACCACTACACAGAGCACATGAGAATAACATGTTTTATTTTAAAAATTGCCTTAAACCACTTTCCCGACCGCCCTATAGCAGAAATACTGTTACGGGGCGCACGGGTGCGCAAAGTCACGCATATATATATGATTTTGCATTTCCGGGTAGGGGGCACGCACGCCAATCAGTGATTACTCACCGGTGCCCGGTGATTGTCGAGCATCTCTGAAGGTGGGGGGAGAACCGTTTGTAAACAACAGTTCTCCCTGTCAGCTCTAGCACACTGCTTTGGATGACTGTGCACAACACAGCCATGCAAAGCAATGTGATTAAAGTGAAGCACTAACAGCACCATGTAAAACAGGAGTTAACCCTTTCATCACCCCTCATGTTAACCCCTTCCTGCTCAGTGCCATTAGTACATCACCCCTCATGTTAACCCCTTCCTGCTCAGTGACATTAGTACATCACCCCTCATGTTAACCCCTTCCTGCTCAGTGACATTAGTACATCACCCCTCATGTTAACCTCTTCCTGCTCAGTGACATTAGTACATCACCCCTCATGTTAACCCCTTCCTGCTCAGTGACATTAGTACATCACCCCTCATGTTAACCTCTTCCTGCTCAGTGACATTAGTACATCACCCCTCATGTTAACCCCTTCCTGCTCAGTGACAGTACATCACCCCTCATGTTAACCCCTTCCTGCTCAGTGACAGTACATCACCCCTCATGTTAACCCCTTCCTGCTCAGTGACAGTACATCACCCCTCATGTTAACCCCTTCCTGCTCAGTGACAGTACATCACCCCTCATGTTAACCCCTTCCTGCTCAGTGACATTAGTACATCACCCCTCATGTTAACCCCTTCCTGCTCGGTGCCATTAGTACATCACCCCTCATGTTAACCTCTTCCTGCTCGGTGCCATTAGTACATCACCCCTCATGTTAACCCCTTCCTGCTCGGTGCCATTAGTACATCACCCCTCATGTTAACCCCTTCCTGCTCAGTGACATTAGTACATCACCCCTCATGTTAACCTCTTCCTGCTCAGTGACAGTACATCACCCCTCATGTTAACCCCTTCCTGCTCAGTGCCATTAGTACATCACCCCTCATGTTAACCCCTTCCTGCTCGGTGCCATTAGTACATCACCCCTCATGTTAACCTCTTCCTGCTCGGTGCCATTAGTACAGTCTCAGTGCTTTTTTTTTTTTAGCACTGATCACTGTATTGGTTTCACTGGGGATGTCAGTGACACCAAGTCAGTTCCCCCCAGTCCCGCTATAAGTCCCTGATCACCGCCATTACTAGTAAAAATAAAAAAAATCCAATATATACCGCCATTTGTAGATACTATAACTTTCACGTAAACCAATTTACAAGTATTGGGGTGTTTTTTTTTTTAGCAGGCATGTAGCAGGTCGGCATTTCTCTGTACGCGTGGTGCGGCTGCATGGATTTTCATTCGGATCCGATGCTGCACCACCTGCACAGATGTGAACCTAGGGTCACTGTTTACTGAGGTAATGCATACGGTTTGTGCGCGCTGTTTTGTTCTCCACTACAGGGGGGATCCTAGAGAGGCTGCAGGCTGTTTGATGGTGTATGTAGAGTCTGGCTCTCACTCCTGGGGATGTCCAGAGCTGTGAAGATGAGTGTCTCTCTATCGCCGGGGGGGGGGGGGAGTAAGTGGAAGGCTCTCCCAGGTGGGGTGCAGGGGTGTTGTTGGTCACTGTCATTTCTCTCTCTGCAGGAGGGGGAAGTGGGGGTGGCGTTGGTCGGTGTCCATGTTGGCAGATGATTTCTGTGTTGCCTAGGGCAGCACAAAACCAAAATACACCACTGACCCCCAACAGCTCTTCTATGGGGTCAGACTACACAGGCAACCCTTCATTCCCAATGTGCATCAATGGCCCTTGACCCTGTAGCCAGTTTTCTTTCCTTGGACCCCCGCAAGCTGGGCACAGACCACAAGAGCTGCAGATTCGGCACTGCTCTGACCCAATCATCCAGCCATTACAATCCACCGCTCGGCAGTACACTTGCTAGGTTTTTTTCTGCTATCAGCACATCAACTTCAGGGACAACATGTTCACTGGCTGCCTAATACGTGTCAGAGGATCATCCATGGCATTCACGCTACCTGTCAGTGGTCATAATGTTCTGGCTGATCAGTGTACAGATTACAGCTCAGTCATTACAGACAACAGTGTGAATGGATATCACAGGCCAGCCAATAGCAACCCAGCTCCAGGCAGTACTCTGCTATATATACAGAGTGGTCACCTAGGGCAGCCAGCACCGTCTCCTCCAGCCCTGCCCAGCACCCCTCACCATGTACACCCGGCCTGTACAGGCCCCAATCCTCCTGTCAGCACGTCCCCAGCCTCCCTCCCCCCCATCAGCAGCACACACGGAGCTCCCCTCACCTGTCCCCGCACCGCTCCCTCCCGCAGACCGGCGATGTCTCGCGATACACCCGGCAATCCGGGCTCTCAGCCGTTCCTGCACCACTGTTTGAACTGACCAACAGCGCAGTATCCTTCAACCTGATTGGTTCCCAGAGTAACATCTATGGCTGCCAGCTGGTTGGGTAGTTTGAAGGCAATGGGCGTAGCCCCATGGAAAAGAGAGGAGGGTGGAGTGTGAAGACTGCAGAATGGAGCTCCATTTTCAAAAGGAAGCATGTGACCTCCACTCCCCTCTTTTTTTTTTCCGTGAACTTTAATGTAACAAACAACCAAAGCCCGAAGAGTGGAGCTCCATTTAACCTCCATTTAACAGGAAGCATGTGACCTCCACTCCACTTTTTTTAAAATTAAATGAACTTTAATGCAACAAAGAACCAATAGACACAAGTCAAGGAAGTGGAGGTCACATGTTTCCTGTCCTATAGTTGCTGTGTGTACTTTTAATGGGTGTCTGGTTGCAGACTGGCTGCAGACTGGAGCTCCACTCTGAACAGGAAGCATGTGACCTCCACTCCAACTTTCTTTTTAGTGAATTTTGAAGCGGAGGTCCATCCAAAAGGGGAAGTTCAGCTTTAAGACTTTGTCTCCCCCGCTCCCTTTTAAGGATTGATGCCTTTTGGGGAGCGGTGGTACCCGAATTTGACAGGAACCCGCCCCCATTTCCGCTGCGTTCGCCTAGGCCAGTGGTGGTGAATCTATGGCACGTGTGCCCCAGTGGTCACGTAGAGGCCTCTCTGTTGGCACGAGAACCAAGTCACCCAAACAGCCATGCATTGGATAACAGCGTACATAGGGGCCATGCACATGCACGGAAAGGAAAAAGTGGCGTCAGGTGATGACATCACGAGCCGCGACTCGTCCGAGCTTTCGCATGGCCGGTCAGTGCGCTGCCAAGGATGTATATATTGGACTGGCTGTGAGTTTTATTACGTTCATTTTTATTAACACAAGATTTTAGCTTGTGCTGGTGGTCAGTGGACCTTTGCCCCCTTGTTCCGGTGGTCAGTGGAACTTTGCCCCCTTGTGCCGGTGGTCAGTGGAACTTTGCCCCCTTGTGCCGGTGATCAGTGGAACTTTGCCCCTTGTGCCGGTGATCAGTGGAACTTTGCCCCTTGTGCCGGTGATCAGTGGAACTTTGCCCCCTTGTGCTGGTGATCAGTGGAACTTTGCACCTTGTGCTGGTGGTCAGTGGAACTTTGCCCCCTTGTGCTGGTGGTCAGTGGAACTTGGCCCCCTTGTGCTGATGGTCAGTGGAACTTACCCCCCTTGTGCTGGTGGTCAGCGGAACTTTCCCCACTTGTGCTGGTGGTCAGTGGAACTTGGCCCCCTTGTGCTGGTGGTCAGTGGAACTTTCCCCCTTTGTGCTGGTGGTCAGTGGAATTTTGCCCCTTTGTGCCGGTGGTCAGTGGAACTTTGCACCTTGTGCTGGTTGTCAGTGGCACTTTGCCCCCTTGTGCTGGTGGTCAGTAGAAGCTCTTTTATTGTGTTTTACTTTTAAGACAAAAGATGTTAATGTATGGGGTTGTATTTTTTTCTAAACGAAAACCTCAGTATTCAGATGTAATTGCAGTGTTGGCACTTTGCGACACATAAGTGTGTTTTGAGTTGCAGTTTGGGAACTTGGGCCCTAAAAGTGTCGTCATCACTGGCCTAGGCGATCGGAAGTGGAGGTTGACCCCCCCCCTCCCCGTAGTCTTCTAGGACATGTGACGGGTCATGTGGGACATGTGACGGGATGAGCGAACGCCCCCCCCGAACCATACCAGGCCACATGCCCTCAACATGCGGGGGGTGCTTTGGGGCGGGGGGCTCCCCCCATAGCACCTTGTCCCCATGTTGATGGGGACAAGGGCCTCTTCCCCACAACCCTGGCCAGTGGTTGTAGGGTTCTGATGCTGAGAGCACAGTAGAGGAGGAAAGAAAGACATGCAAAGAGCACAGTAAACCACAGAGTGGTGGGCGTAGTGGATAAGGAGCTAAGGAGAAAGAAGAAACAAATAGTAGAGAAGGAAGGAAAGATATGCAGAGAACACAGTAGGCCAAAGATTGCTGGGCCAGAAGAAAGAAGCAACAAGGAGTAGAGGGGGAAGGAAAGATATGCAGAGAGCACAGTAGGCCAAAGAGTGGTGGGAGTAGCAGAGAGGGAGCAAGAAGAAAGAAGGAACAAGGAGTAGAGGAGGAAGGAAAGACGTGAAGAGCACAATAGGCCATAGAGTGGTGGGAGTGGTGGACAGGCAACCAAGGAGAAATTGGGCACTGGGGATAAGAGGCACACCCTAGTAGAACAATGCCTTCATCCGAGTGGGAGAAACTAATCCAATAGAACTAAGTTTTGTAACATATGTACCTGTTCTGAGAGGAAAGAGTGAGATCCTCCATCCTTCTGGTCTCCTCTACTTTGTTCAGCCACATTGACCTTGAGGATGATGGAGAGTGGTTCCATTTTAGGAGAATGGATCCAGGCCTTGGGAACCCTAAAAAGATGTCAGTTCATCGAACTCTGGTAGGTTTTCATAAGAATGCAAAACCTGAGGTGGAGGAAAAAAAGATTTTCCAGGACTACATAGTCCATAAACTGGGATTTTTTTTTTCACGATGTAGATAAATATGGATATAGCCAACAAGCTATAGCAAACATATGCAGATTTTGTGAACAAAGACACTTTGCTATAGAATGTACACTCCAGCGTTAGCCATACCCCAGTGAAGAGGAAGGGTATGTAAGACATCATCAAGCTCTGAGTTAAGGGGGACTGTAAAAACTGTATTCTGTGACAACTGCTTGTAGGAAACGGGATTAAGGGGGATGGGGGGAGTAGATAATACTGCACATGCATAAGGTTGTGTTCACACTTTCCCGGTGCATTGCTTTATATCACATGCATTAATACACATTCGCTTAAGATAGTCAGAGTCACTGCTAACTAGTATAACGCTTATTCTTAAAGAAGGGAAGGATAGCACACAGCGTGCCAGTTATAGGCCCATGTCATTATTAAACATAGACACTAAACTATATGCTAAGATGTTGGCGACGAGACTGAAGGACTTGATGCCGGAATGGGTACATCTAGATCAGGTGGGTTTTATATCCCAGGAAGAGAAGGTAGGGATAATGGTTTAAGGTCCTTGATTCTTGTACAAAGAGCTAAGAGAGAGAAAGTGCAGGCAATACTCCTATCGATTGATGCCTAAAAGGCTTCTGATAGGGTTAATTAGGGATTTATGTTTAACACACTAGAGGTAATAGGGATAGGGCTAAAATGGGTAAAAGGATTGTATAATAATCCATCAGCGGCGGTTAAGGTTAACAGATCACTTTCTCGTTTGTTTAGAATGTATGACGGTACTAGGCAGGGATGCCCCTTCTCTTCCTTGTTTGTGCTGTCTTTGGAACCTGTTCTGGCAAGGGTAAGGAAGTGTGTAGGTATAGCAGGAATAAAGATAGGTGAAGTAGAGAATAAAGTAGCCGCATATGCAGATTATATGTTGTTTTATATTGTTAAACCTAGAATAACGTTGCCTAACCTAATGAGAGTATTAAAACAGTATGGTGAGCTATCAAACTTGAAAATAAACCCGGTAAAATCAGAAATATTAAATATCAACCTTCCAATGTCAGAGAAGTTGAGTCCACAACAAATGTTTCCATTTATTTGGAGGGAAAGGGAAATAGGATACTTGGGAGTAAAATTAACCCCCTCAACGAAAAGTATATATCAGGCAAATAAATAAAATTAAGGAAGAACTAAGGAGACTTCCAAAGAGAGGAGCCTCTTTGATAGAACGTATAAATCTGGTAAAGATGGTGATAATGCCAAAAATACTGTATAAGTTCCACATGCTTCCGGTTCACCTCCCAGAGTCTTTTTTTGGGATAATAAAGAAGATGATCACCAAACTTATATGGGCAAATAAGAAACCAAGAATCAGTTATGAGGTCCTGAGTAGAGAAAAAGGGAATGGGGGTTTGGGCTTTCCCAATGTAAGGAATTACTATCTAGCAGTGATTTTATCACAAATAGTAGATTGGACATTTAACTCACAAGGGAAAGGATGGGTGAAGATGGAAGGGATTTTGAGTAAAGCACAGTTAGAGAAGATTGTATGGATTCCACATAAGTTTCGCACATTGGATGTTAATATTAGTTCACTGACGAGGAAAGTCTTGAGTATATGAGATAGAATGTATAGTCAAAAAGGATGGAAATATAATTCAATTTTGACTCCTTTGGTGGGAACGGAGTATTTTCTCCCTGGGAAGGATAATATTTTTGGGAAATGGATAAGGGATAAGAATGCACGCTTGAAGGATATATTGAATGAAGGGAAATTGCACACTTTTCAAAATTTAAAGAAGAAAAAATTGATCAGTGGCGGTATTATCAATTAAACCATTTTGTTTCAAGTCTCCCTCAACCACTGAGGATGTCGGAGGACATGTATCTATTTGAAAAACCATTAAATGGAAAAATAACTCCAAAACATGTTACTTCTAGGATTTATGAGATCCTAATGGTTATGGAAGGAACTGATCCTCTGGGGTTTTTGGAAAAATGGGAAAAGGAGCTTGGAACAGAATTGAATGTATAGCAATGGCATAAAGTTTTCAAATTAACACATGAGGTGACAAATATGAGAACAGTGGAGATGAACTATAAATGTTTAACTAGATAGTATATTACACCAAACGTAGCTTACAGACAACAAGTAGATACCTCACCTTTGTGCTGGAGAGGATGTGGAGAAGGGGGTACTATGGCACATACATGGTGGGGTTGCCCAAAAATACAAGATTACTGGAGGGAAATAATCCAATATATTCAGGAGATATGTGGGATAACCGTACAGAGAGATCCTTGGAGATGCTTATTCTATAACTTTGAGCCCTCGGTGAAACTATATAAAAATACTTTATCATCTAATTAGTGCAGCTAAGGGTTTGATTCCCAAGTTCTGGCAGGTTTCTGAAGCACCAAGAATTAACAAATGAATAAATAGAGTTGAAAATATTTATAGGATGGAGGAGCTATGTCACATGGAAGAGGATAAAATGGAAAAGTTCAGGAAAACATGGTGTAGTTGGCTGAAATTTAAATCCTCTGCAAGATATATGAAACTGGTTGGAATTGAGGGGGAAGTTTAGAAGTCAGGAGAGAGCCTTAATTGAGAATTTGAGGGAGAGCAGTATCAGAGAAAGACAGATAAACATGAGAGAAGATATAGTTCAGGAAAGAGGATGTGATGGGGAATATGGGTTGGGGGGAGGGTGGAAGGGCGGGGGGTAATATTGGGGTAAATGGAATGTGTATACGTGAAATATTTTTATAACTTAAGTTCAGTGGAATATGCAGTTCAGTTTTGGGCACCAATTCACAAAAATAACATTGGGGAACTGGAGAAAGTACAGAGAAGGGCAACCAAACTGATACGAGGCATGGAGGAGATCGGCTATGAAGAAAGATCAGAGGGACTGAATTTATTCTTTCTGGAGAAGAGGAGATTAAGGGGGGATATGATCACCATGTATAATACATAAGGGGGGATATGATCTCCATGTATAATACATAAGGGGGGGTATGATCTCCATGTATAATACATAAGGGGGGATATGATCTCCATGTATAATACATAAGGGGGGATATGATCTCCATGTATAATACATAAGGGGGGATATGATCTCCATGTATAATACATAAGGGGGGATATGATCTCCATGTATAATACATAAGGGGGATATGATCTCCATGTATAAATACATAAGGGGGGATATGATCACCATGTATAATACATAAGGGGGGATATGATCACCATGTATAATACAAAAAAGAGGATTTGATCACCATGTATAATACATAAGGGGAATATGATCTCCATGTATAATACATAAGGGGGGATATGATCTCCATGTATAATACATAAGGGGGGATATGATCTCCATGTATAATACATAAGGGGGATATGATCTCCATGTATAATACATAAGGGGGGATATGATCACCATGTATAATACATAAGGGGGGATATGATCACCATGTATAATACATAAGGGGAATATGATCTCCATGTATAATACATAAGGGGGGATATGATCTCCATGTATAATACATAAGGGGGGATATGATCTCCATGTATAATACATAAGGGGGATATGATCACCATGTATAATACATAAGGGGAATATGATCTCCATGTATAATACATAAGGGGGGATATGATCTCCATGTATAATACATAAGGGGGGATATGATCTCCATGTATAATACATAAGGGGGATATGATCTCCATGTATAATACATAAGGGGGGATATGATCTCCATGTATAATACATAAGGGGGATATGATCTCCATGTATAATACATAAGGGGGGATATGATCTCCATGTATAATACATAAGGGGAGATATGATCTCCATGTATAATACATAAGGGGGGGATATGATCTCCATGTATAATACATAAGGGGGATATGATCTCCATGTATAATACATAAGGGGGATATGATCTCCATGTATAATACATAAGGGGGGATATGATCACCATGTCTAATACATAAGGGGGATATGATCACCATGTATAATACATAAGGGGGGATATGATCACCATGTATAATACATAAGGGGGGATATGATCTCCATGTATAATACATAAGAGGGGATATGATCTCCATGTATAATACATAAGGGGGGATATGATCACCATGTATAAATACATCAGTGGTTCATATAGTGAACTCGGTGTAGAGCTATTCACCCTGAGGTCATCACAGAGGACAAGGGGGCGCTCTTTACATCTGGAGGAAAAGAAATTTAATCTCCAAACACGGAAAGGTTTCTTCACAGTGAGAGCTGTGAAAATGTGGAATAGACTCCCTCAAGAGCTGGTTCTGGCCAGCTCAGTGGATTGCTTTAAAAAAGTCCTGGATTCTTTCCTAGATACACAGAATATAACTGGATACTAACATTTATAGGTAAAGTTGATCCAGGGAATATCCAATTGCCTCTCGGTGGATCAGGAAGGAATTTTTTCCCAGCAGGAGCAAATTGGACCATGCTTTGCTGGGTTCATTTGCTTTCCACTAGATCAACTGTGGAATAGGATTACAACTTTTTTTTTTTTTTAATGGTTGAACTGGATGGACTTTTATCTTTTTTCAGCCAGACTAACTATGTAACTACACTGCACTTGAGCAAAACAAACCAAAAACGCTATTTAATTAAATTTTTAATTCAAAGCAAACGCCCTTACCTATCCATGTCTCCATGCTTTATTTTGCTGAGAAATCACTTTGAAAAACACCCCCCTACCATTTCTGGCCATCTTGAGTAAGGGCACATGATACATGTAGCATTTACTTCCTGGAGTCCACCTGCCCTTAGCTCAGGCATACAGGCAGGAGGAGGGTGTGCTTAGCTGAGAAAACCCCTCCTCCTTTCCTAAAGGCACCTGGGATGTATGATGTCAGTTGCCTAGGTCAGAAACCAGGAAGCAACTGAAGAAATGTAAAAAAAAAAAAATTAAAAAAAGCAAATATGATGCATGAGAAAGGAGTGCGCTGGTCTATGTCGGACCTTGCGCATACTCAGAAACGCGTCGCACTTGGATGACGTTGGACGCTGACGCCACCACTCGGAATTGCACAGTGGTCCACCACAGCAGAGTACATCCCGGAGATCTCCTCCACCTTCAGTGCTCTCCACCATCTTACATCCCACTGTGGCTTACCCTCTTGGTGATGAGGCGGACTGAGCATCTATATTATGATGAGCTTGTTATTTATCAATGAACATACGAGTTGCCTACTTACATTTTAGCTATAACACTTGCTGTGTTTCTTCCTGTTTCCTCCACATTAGAGTCCGCTTCACTCTGCCATAGCCTGCCCTGGTATTCAGACTGTTTCATCCCCTTCTCCGTCATTGGACTCCTATTACTATGGACTTTTGGTCTGCAGACTCCATGCGCCTATTATCTCCTTGCATAAGTAAATATGGGCAGCACAGTGGCTAAATGGTTAGCACTTCCGCCTGGCAGTACTATGGTCGTTGGTTCAAATCCTGACCACAGCACCACCTGCCTGGAGTTTGAATGCTCTCCCTTTGCCTGCGTTGGTTTCCTCCAGGTACTCCGGTTTCCTCCCAAAATCCAAAGACTGGTTGGTTAATTGGCACCTATCTAAATTGTCCCTAGTATGTGTATGTATGAATGTGAGTTAGGAACCTTAGATTGTACACCCCTTGAGGGTTAGGGACTGATGTGAATGTACAATATTTGTAAAGGGCTATGTAAATAAAGCTGTCCATAACACTGCCCCAAACTACATCACCGACCTGATATCCAAATACCACCCAAAACATACTCTCCGCTCCTCACAAGACCTCCTACTCTCTAGTTCCCTGGTCTTCTCCTCCCATGCCCATCTCCAGGGCTTCCCCCATCCTCTGGAACTCCCTACCCCAATCCATCAGACTATCACCTACTCTCCTCTCCTTTAGGCGCACTCTGAAAACCTATCTCTTCAGGGAAGCCTACCCCGCCCTCAGCTAATTGCCGATCTCCTCCACTCTTCCTACCACTCCATCCCCCGCAGCTATTCCTCCCATACCACTATCCCCTCCCTCCTAGATTGTAAGCTCCAAGGAGCAGGGCCCTTCGAACCCCTCGTGTATCGCATTGTATTGTACTGTCTCGTGTATTGTCTCCCATTGCAATGTACAGTGCTGAGCAAACTGTTGGCGCTTTATAAACACTGTATTATAATAATAATAATAATAATAATAATAATAATAATAAATTGACAGCACTATATAAGTACCTGTAATAAATAAATGTGATATAATTTCCTATTTACTAAGGATGACAATAGTCCATGCGGACTGAGAGAGTGAAGTTCCGCGTCTATTTCTGTGGTCGCAGCATACGCCGTCATCCTACAACATCGGCATTGTGATGACAATACAAACAATACTTACATCTGACAATCCAATAGAAACTTCCACACTCTCCTTTCATAGGAGGAGTTCTGCCTGCTGCCATCTCCTCCCTCCTGGATTCCCAGCATGCTTTGCAGCTTTTCAATTTCTAAAGACAACATATCCCATGGTGCTTTGCTGCCTGCTAGGTGTGATTCCTGTACTGGCTCCACCTCCTGAAGCTCCTCCCTCTGTGTAGTAGGGAAGGCGGGCTCTGTGAGATGGGTGACACAGCGGAACCTACTGAGTATGTGTCCCAGAATTCCAGGAAGTGGCTGAGCGGGAAACGTCACAACGTAAGTCTACAAATCATTCAGATTAATAAGAGCGGGCTGGAAATCATTGGAATCCTCATTTATTTTCATTTGTTACCTTTCAGGCCTGGACCAGAATGACATCACATTCCCCTGCATGTGTGAATATACCATGGTGACTCCGGACCGCTTCACACCACAAAACCGCACGCCAGATCCGCTCCGGATGTATTTCTGCATGCGCGTTATTAACTTGTTTTTAAATGGTATGGGATCCTCCTGCGCTCATGGGAATAACTAACACAATACAGCTGCTGTCACTTTAACTAATACCAATAAGTGCAAGAAATAAACATAAAATTAGTGAAGCGCTTGTATCTCATGAATACAATCATGTGTCTCCATAAAGTATAATAGTAAATCAAAGTGACCACTATATATATTAAAAATATGTGAACTCCCTCTAGTGGATAGAAAAAATAATGTCAACCGAAATGACTATAATAGCTAAATATCACACATTAAGAACCTAAATATGTAGTGCATAAATCAGATATACTAAACAAAGTATATATACATGAAAACAGAATAATTGGCCACATACAATGGTGTCTAAATCAAACATAACTAATATATGCCATAAGTGAAAAAGACAATATCAAAGGTGAAAAAATATTCCATGCATGTGACTGTGCTTTAAGCTGGAACACACACGTGATCTCCACTTCTAAGTGCAAGTACTCTCCTTCAAATGGCAGCAATGCCTGCTCACCTCCCTTCCTCGACCCACACAGGGCCTCAAAGCAGTTACCACCTCAGTGGTGTATTCCTCTGGCAGACTCCTTAATCCTCCTCCTCTCTTATGCAACTCATAAAAAGACAAGAAAGCCTTCCATAGTGTAGTAAGTTTTAATAGGCAAAGTAAAAAGTGACAAAGTAAACCACTCACATGCTCCTTTCCATAAACAAGCGTTTTTCCCAGCCTGTGGGTAGATATGCATGCACCTGGGGGAATCCAATATGGCCACTGCGTCCGGACATACGTTACCAGGAAGTAGACAAACCGACACGTTGCGTCACGTGCGTCGTGACTTCATCAGGGTACCACCCCCTGGTGACTCAATGGTATTTATAGAGAAAAAAAAAAAAAAAAAAAAAAACCTAATTGGATTCTATTGTGAGGGCGGGCATACGGCGGACATCTTATTGAAGTCCTGCACTCACATATCACATACATGAATCTATCCCATATATGAATTCTAGTGCTGGGCACGAATCTCCCTATATCATATTCAAGATATATCTATGTGGGAAAAGAACGGATGATATATATAAACCTATATAAACCACATCTACAACTAAATAGATGCACTGTTATCGAATCATGAACTTTATTAATCATAAAAATGTTAAAACCATTACTCATAATGGGCTTCCTTATTAAATAGATATATATATCCTAAATGAACTGAAAAAAATAATAATAAAAATAAAAAAAATAAATAAATAAAAATAAATATAAAAATAAAAATAAAATTAATAAAGATAAATATAGAAATAAAAATAAAAAATAAATATAAAAAAATAAAATAAAAAAATAAATAAAAATAAAAATAAAATAAAAATAAAAATAATAATAAAAATAAAAATAATAATAAATATGAAAAGAAAAAAACAAAACAAAAAAAAAAAAGGTCATTCGGATAAATGCTCAAAGAGCTCGTTAAATGTCAATTTTAAAAGGAGAATTAAAATTAAAATTAAATAAAGTGGCATGCACAAATACCAATAGGTTGGGTTTACAAAAAATACATTCGTCATATTAACAAAATTAAAAAATACAATAAATAAGTTAATATTACCAGAGATAATTTATATATAAATTATTATTACCAGATCAATCTTTTAACATTTAAAATACACATTTTAAAAATCGCTAATAAAACAGTTGAGATCAAACTCAATATTAAGGCCATGCGGTGCCTGTGTATGAATGGTATACATCCATCTCGACTCTGCCTGACTAAGGGATTTAATCTTATTACTCCCCCTCCAATGACTCACATACTTCTGTATACCCCAAAACTTGAGTCCTGACGGGTCTTTATTATGCTGTTTTAAGAAGTGCCGGGAAACGCTATGTTTAGGGAACCCCTTTTTTATGTTTTGTACATGTTCCCTCATGCGTTTCCACATAGGCCTTTTGGTTCTTCCTATATACTGATAACCACATGCACATTCAAGGCCATAAACTACTCCCTCTGTGTGGCATGAAATGAAATCTTTAATCTTATATGTTGTACCATCATAATTGGCCTTGAAAGTGTTACATTTGCCATTTTTACCCTTGGTTGCTCTACATGCGTAACATTTTCGGCACGGAAAAAAACCTACTTGGTCAAGAAATGTAATACTCTTCTTTTTGACTGGTGGCTCAAGTACATTTTTAACTAGTTTCGTCCTCAGAGAAGGGGCCTTCCTATATATAAATTTTGGATTATCTCCCAAAATCTTATTTAGATCAGGGTCCGTCTTAAGAATAGACCAATGTTTAGAAAATATTTTCTCGATTTTTTTATAATGGACATTGTAGTCCAGAATAATTGCCATTTGACTCTCAAAATTCTCCTTTTTACTTTTGTCTACAATCAGTGACTCCCTCTCCATATTTTGCACTTCAATTATTCTCTTCTCTACTTCTTTCTCAGGGTAGCCTTTTTTGATAAACTTATCTCCTAAGGTCTTTGCTTGTTTCTTATACTCTTCCTTATCAGAGCAATTCCTTCTCAACCTCACTAGCTGGCCCTTAGGTATATTATAGAGCCATGGGCGGTAATGGCAACTGTCTGATGGTATGAATCCATTACGATCCACTTCTTTAAAATAAGTACTTGTATAAATTTTCCCTTGTTGATTCATAATGTTAAGATCCAAAAAATTAATTTTTTCATTATCAAAAGGAAAATTTAATATTTTTCGTGTTATTATTTAATCCATTCAGAAAATTAATCAACAGTTGTCTATTTCCCTTCCAAATGATGATAACATCATCAATATAACGATAATATGAGATAAGTTCACATGGGGTTTGTTTGTAAATGGCTTCCTCCTCCCAGTGGGCCATATATAGATTGGCAACACTGGGGGCAAACCTTGTAATTATGTAAAAGACAAAACTCTAGACACTCCAATGTATATTTCCTTTGGACTCGTTGGATATCACTATATTTTTCAAGTCCCCACTTCACTGCATCCATTGCTCCATCATGGTCAATAATGGTATACAGCGAAGTTACATCTGCACTTGCTATGATAATTTCTGGGTGACCTTCAATTTTGTCTAATATTTGAATTAAATGTTTCGTATCCCGTAGGTACGCTTTAGTTCTTTTAACTACTGGCTGTAGATAGAAATCCACATATTGACCAAGTCTTGATAGGACTGATTGGATACCGTTCACTATTGGTCTACCTGGTGGATCCTTCATATGCTTGTGTATTTTCGGTACAGTGTATATCACTGGAATACGGCAAGTTTCAGGTATCAAATATTTGGTTTCCTTTTTATTCAAGATTTTTTTATTTTCCCCTTTTGTTACTAGTTTGACCAATTGTTTCTTATACAACGATGTGGGGTCTTTAGACATAACTTTATAAGTGGTATCATCTGCCAACTGTTGTGCCAATTCTTGTAAATAATATTCTTTGGATAACACCACTATGCACCCTCCCTTATCAGCAGGCCTGATGACTATGTTGTCTCTCTTAGTAAGTCTCTTAATCCCTGTTTGGATGCCTATATTATTAATGCATTTGGGGATTTTCAGATTGTCCAAATCTTTAGTGATCATCTGTTTAAAAACTTCAATGTGGTCATTATTATGTACCTGCGGATTAAAAAGCGATTTATTTGAAAGATGGCTATGTAAAAAATTGCTGCTAGCGCAATTCGCTATGCTGCTCTTAGCTCCTGGTAAATTTAAAAAATACTTTTTAATATTAAGTTTGCGAATAAATTTTTGTGCATCTACATAAATATCAAATTTATTAGCCACCTTAGGTGGTGCGAATTTAAGGCCCTTGTCTAAGGCCATCATTTCTTCTTTGGATAATTCGCATCCACTTAAGTTAAAAACACCTTCCCCTATTATTCTCTTTTTCTTTTGTTGTTTCCTCCCTGCCCGGCACCCCCTCCTTTGGGTGGACTTTTCCACCTTACATTCTCCGGACTCCTGTCTCTCTCTCTAAAAAATCTCTCTGGGGTAATTCTTCTCTCAGTGGTTCATATCTATTGTACTGTTCTATGGGACTTCTTCCCTCACCATATGGTGGATACCATCTCTCTTGTGGGTGTTGCCTCTCTTGATAATAATTATTATATACCGGTCTTGGTATATGTTTAACTTGTTTTTGATGTGTTTCTGCGTGCATTCCAGATACTTGTTTTTTTTCCGTTTGTTTTCATATGTATGCAAATTGGATGCATTTTGACCCGCCTCCGATTCGCACAACATATGAATCTGCAGCCTTTTCAATGGAGCCGGTTCACATATGTGCGGGCCGGCCGCAGTGGGTTTCCAAAAAGAGTCTGGTGCGATTTTGAGTCCGGTTTTTCCAATGTTATACACTTTGACAACTCGCACCTGAACCGCTGAACAAAGTCGCACCGGAGGGGCCTGAAATCGCTCTGTCAAAACCAGCCTGCACATATGTGAACCCAGGCTCACTCTACTGGGGCATTTTTTATGCATTCCGGTGTGTTTGATGCGTTTTATTATGTTCCAGTGCAGGAAAAATGTAGCATGTTCTACTTTTTTTTCTGGAACTGGAGTGCCCTGGAACTGACCACACTGGTGTGAACTATGCCATTGGAAACCATATAACCTACTATCCATAGGCGTGCACAGGGTGTGCTGGATGTGCTGGGCGCACCCTACACACTCCATGCGCATTAGAATTAACACTTTTGTGCCAGCAGGGAAATGGCAAAGATCTCCCTCTTACCAGCTCTGCCATAAAAGAAGTGCTTACACACTTCTCTTTCACTGTGCCGGCAGGGAGATCAATGTGCCAGGGCCATATATATGTAGATACACGCACACGTGTTTGAGCTTTGCGGTGCATAAACACCTATGCTACTATCTATGCGTTTTTGATGCTGTAAAAAAAATGCACTGGACTGCATGTGGTGTGAACTGGCCATCTATGGCATGTGTTAGCACAGCTTCTCTGTGGATGTGTGACACCGCCATCCCAGGAGATATCATGCATGCGCGCACGCACACCATGGGGTCTGTGATACAGAACTGGCTCATCTGTGTATGTGCGGGGGATGATGCATGCATGCGCACACGTCAAGGGCATTTCTGCCACGTCCTGTACATCTGGCAGAGCTTCACGGCATGTCTGCGCATGCTCCAGATCTCAGTTATGGAAGGCACTATCCTGGTCTCTGATGCTGCCAGTAACATGCATTGCATTAAGGCAGCCCATTGAAAGAATAATCTGCTGAAAGTGAAAATCAAACATGTTGCACTGCAACGCACTATTCTGTGTCGCCGTGGATTGGGGCACACTGCAACGCACAGGACTTGCCTTAGTACAGTGGGGTGCCATGCAAAATGAATGGCACCACAATGCACATGTTGCTGTGGTGCAGAAATAAATGGGCCCTTAGCATCCACAATAGGTGCTATCTGTGCATTACCAATAGTTCTGAATGACACCCCAACGCACATATCCGGTATGAAGAAACGCCCCTGACCTGTGCCCTGTATTGCCCGAAAGCATGAAGGAAGGTGCTGCCAGAACACAACGCACTTTGGCCTCATGCACACAGGCAGTTTGCCCAGCTCTTCTGAACGCCATTCTCCTGGCAGGAGAAAAGCAGCATTAAAAGCACGCCTAAAGCTGCATTTTTCAATCCTCTTTAGATGCGTTTAGGCACATTCAGCTTTTTGACGTTCAATTATTTCATTGGCCAGAATATTATTTTATTCTGATCATTGAGTTGAATGATGATGAACACTAGCGGCTAGCATTTAGGCACAACGGGCATTTCTTCTGCCCAAATGCTCCTCTGCTGAACTCACAAATGAGTCAAAGTCAAGCGCCTCTAACAAAAAAAAAGTCAAGCGCCTCTAACAGCTGCATTTTTGAAGCTCAGTGTGCGTGAGGACCAAAATGTGTAAATACGTGTGACTGGGTCCTTTAGGGTGCTTTCACACTGCTCTTAAAAAACTGCAGTAAAAATGTGTTTTTGGTTTTGTCGTGTTTTTGAACTCCTGGCTACAGACATGCATCTGTAAAACCTGGACAGTGACTTAAAAAACACACAAAAAAAACCCATTACAGGTGTGTTTTATTATTTATTTATTTCAGGTACTTATATAGCACCATCAAATTTACGCAGCGCTTTACATATATATTGTACATTCACATCAGTCCCTCACCCTCAAGGAGTGTACAATCTAAGGTTCCTAACTCACATTCACATACTAGGGCCAATTTATACAGGATCCAATTAACCTACCAGCATGTGTTTGGAGTGTGGGAGGAAACCAGAGTACCTGGAGGAAACCCACACAGGTACAGGGAGAACATGTAAACTCCAGGCAGGTGGTGCCATGGCTGGGATTCAAACCAACGACCCTAGTACTGCGAGGTGGAAGTACTAACCATTTAGCCACTGTGCTTGATAGATTTTTAATGCGTTTTCCATTCATTTCAAAGGGGAGGTGCGTTTTTTAAACATGCACCAAAAATGTAGCATGCAGGACTTTTAAAAATGAATCGCAACCACAAAAACTGGTGTGAATCCATTGGATTTAAAGTGTCATTAACAAACATGTCATACTTACCTGCTCAGTGCAGTGGTTTTGCTGGTGCTCCTGGCCCCTCCCTGCTGCTGAGTGCCCCCAGAGCAAGCAGCTTTCTTTGGGGGCACCCAAGCAGACATGCTCCCGAGCCGCGGCTCTGCATGTACATTCACAAAGAGAGCCGTGGCTTGCTCCCCCCTTCTGATTGGCTCACTGGCTGTGATTGACAGCAGTGGGAGCCAATGCTGCCTCATCCAATAAGGAGTGAGAGTCTCCAGAGAGCTGAGGCTCTAGTGGACATCGCTGGATTGAGAAGGGGCTCAGGTAAGTATTAGGGGGGCTGCTACATACACAAAGTAAAAAACCTTGAACCTTTAGAACCACATTAACCCCTTGGAGCCGGCACCTCCCGGCCTTTTAAGGGTTCCAGAAACCGTGAGGCGGGGTGGGGTTTTAGGGTCATGTGACCGCTGTGATTCGCTGTCACGGTGGTCACATGACCGGGAAAGGTCCCAATCGAAAGAGGAGATTGGGACCTTTTCGTGAGTACCGAACGTGTGTGCTGGGAGTGCACAGGGCGCGCGCCCTCAGCACATATGTTTTTTTTTTAATAGAACGCAAATGTGCGGCCGCTCAGCATCTAGGCCCAGATGCCGGGAGGCCGCACATTTGCGTTCGGCCGGCACCAGGAAGGAAGGAGGGAAGACCAAACTGCTGCTCGGATTGCTGCAATGGAAATGCCAAATTTGAAGGTGGGGGGAGGAGAAAGAGCAGAACTTCCCTTTTGGGTGAAGTTCCGTTTTAGAGGGATACATTTAAAGGGAAAAAAACAACCCTGAGAAATACCACGCAGTAGTGGTGCACCAAAATGAAAATTCTAGACCAAAACCGATAATGCAGGATGCACTCGAAAACCGAAATAGACCATTTTTAAAAAAAAATATTTTATATATATAAGTGTACTATACTCAACTTTTTAATTAATATCATTAAATTTAAATGAACATGAATTTAAAAAATACAATCCAGTAACAAAAATGTAATAAAAGTACCAAACAAAAACTATACAGAAAATAAAATGAAATATAAAAAACTTAAATAGAGGCGTTTTGGCATGGAAGTTAATAGGATTCAACTTTTGCAAAAGTCAATAGGGGGCGCTTTTGTATTAAAGGTAATAGGGGGCGCCTTTGCATTGACGTCAAGGGGACATGATTTTGCATTGAAATGAATGGGACGCGATTTTGTATTGAAATCAATGGGACTCAATTTTGTTTTGAAGTTAATGGTACTCATGTTTTTAACAAGAAATGGCAACTGTCTTTTTACTCACAGTCCTTTAGCACATTGCGCATTCCTGTGTGATTCACATGCAGTTCTGTGTGGTGTGATTACTGCCCATTCATTTTGAATGGGCTGAAATCGCACCGCACCACAGTACTGCATGCACTGCTCTTGGAAACTCACTGTAACCAGAGCGTATGGTACGTCTGTACCATTCAATCCAGTGCGGCAAACACCCTGCATTTGCGACCTGTGTTTGGGGCAGGGGCGGACTGACAACCCATGGGGCCCCCGGGCCCTTGTGTCCTTGCCCAAACTCAAAAAAGCCTATGAAAAAGGTACCAGGGGCATCTCATGGGGCCCCCTACTGACCCCGGGCCCTCGGGCAGTGCCCGAGTTTCCAAATGGTCAGTCCGCCCCTATTTTGGGGTGTCATTAACATAATATTAACTCCCACTGCAGCACTTTTTGAATGCGGTGTGGAAAACGTTCACTGAACAAAGGTTTCCCACACCACGGTTTGGTGTGAACTGGCCCTTAAAGGAGAAGTGAAGCCAGAGCTCATTTGGCTGTACTCTTGTGGAGGGCACTATTCCTCCCAGTGACACCAATGAAAGGGCACTATTCCTTCTACTGACACCAACGATGGGGCACTACTCCTCTCACTAACACCAATGATGGGGCACTATTCCTCCCACTGACACCAATGATGGGGCACTATTCCTCCCAGTGACACCAATGATAGGGCACTTTTCCTTCTACTGACACCAACGATGGGGCACTACTCCTCTCACTAACACCAATGATGGGGCACTATTCCTCCCACTGACACCAACGATGGGGCACTATTCCTTCCACTGACACCAACGATGGGGCACTATTCTTCTCCTTAATACCAAAGATGGGGCACTATCAGGGGTGGACTGACCATTTGGAAACTCGGGCACTGCCCGGGGGTCAGTAGGGGGCCCCTTGAGATGCCCCTGGTACCTTTTTCATAGGCTTTTTTGAGTTTGGGCACGGACACAGGGGCCCCATGATCCCCTATTGCCTGGGGGCCCCACGAGTTGTCAGTCCACCCCTGGGCACTATTCCTTCCACTGACACCAACGATGGGGTACTATTCCTTCCACTGACACCAACGATGGGGCACTATTCCTCCCACTGACACCAACGATGGGGCACTATTCCTCCCTCTGACACCAACGATGGGGCACTATTCCTCCCTCTGACACCAACGATGGGGCACTATTCCTCCCTCTGACACCAACGATGGGGCACTATTCCTCCCTCTGACACCAACGATGGGGCACTATTCCTCCCCCTGACACCAATGATGGGGCACTATTCCTCCTACTGACACCAACGGTGGGGCACTATTCCTCCCACTGACACCAACGATGGGGCACTATTCCTCCCACTGACACCAACGACGGGGCATTATTTCTTTCCCTAGTACCAAACCAACGAGGAGACACTATTTGAAATTTAAAGGACAGTAAACTGGCCCTGTGTTTAGAAAGTTTGGAGACCCCTGGTTAAGAACATATTGGAATTTTTCAAGATATACTGGGGTTGATTTTCTAAAGGCAAATATGTTGGGCACTTTGCAAGTGCATCATGAGCAAGCAAAAATGCTTTTTTTTTTAAATTTTCCTTGCACCTGATTGGGTATTCTGTACAAAGTGACGCTTCATCACATTACATTTAGTAAGGAAAATGAGTGCAGCTGCACTTGCAAAGTGCGCAGTCTGTTTGCCTTTAGTAAACCAAGCCCATAGTATCATTGAGCAGTCAGTGAAGGTTGTTTTTGTTCATCATTCTGAGATGGTTCTTATTAGTGTTGATGTTATCTCCATGTTTCTGTCTTTCAGCTGATACAATGGCAGTGCGCCCAGAGGTGGAGCCTCCTGATGTTTTCAGTCTCATCCTTGAGTCCAACAAAGGTAGAAATAGAAGGACATTACTGTAGGCACCCAATGACAGGCTGAAAATGCTAGTTGCCTGGCTGTTATTCAGATCCCATGGCTTCGATTCTTTCTGCCTTATGGGCTGGAACCAGGAATGTAGATCTGGACTTCATCCACTACACTCCTGTTCCAGGTCTTGTGACGCCAATGAAGCCAGAGACAGCCAGGTCATCAGCATTTGCTGGGCCAGGTATGGTGGCCCCCATGCTCCTCTCAGTACAGGTTTCCTTTAAACGGTAATTCCACTTTCATGGGAAACAAATAGCAAAAAAAATAAATATAGCATATAGGATTGCTGCACAATTCATATTGTAATTGAATGTTATAAAAATGTCCTTTCCTTTTTAATCTGCAGCGCTGTCATTTCTGGAAAATTCAATGCAGTATGGCTGCCTGGAGGCATTCTGTACACAGATGGTGTACAGAGCGCCCCCCAGAGATATCATGTCCTGCTTGTGTGATTGGCTCACTGATTTTCCCAGAAGTCTGCACTAAGATACAAGTCAGATTTTGGGCAGATTTTTGGTGAAATAGTCCCAAAAGAAAATCACGTCTAAAGGGATGCAGACCCTGCCATAGACGGGTCGAAAATCAGCTGATTTTTCGGCAGAAAAAAAAATCAGCCTATTTTCACACCGTTAGTGGGTTAATTGGTCGGCCGTTTTTCGGGATTTTGGCACATTTTTTTTATCGGTAAAGTTAGAAAAACATTGGTAGATTTTGCCAATCGGACGATTTTCGTGGCAATGATGGGCAAATCAGACGATCTTTTTACCGATAAAAAATCTGTGCATGAGCTGTGACCTGCAAGAAGAAGAAGAAGAAAAAGAATAAGAATTCCAGGCCGCTATTATATTTGACATGAAAAAGTATACCGGTTGCAACAATGTATCTATTTGTATCCGAATAAAAACATCTGTATCCGAAATGGATACAAATAGATACATTGTTGCAACCGGTATACTTTTTCAAAGCAAATATATTACCGGAGCTCTCTGCAGGGACAGAAGTAGTTAAATGCCGGCTGTAGACGGGCCGAAAATCGGCTGATTTTTTTACCATTGGTGGTAACGTCGGCCTATTGAACAACCGATTTTTCGTTTTTTTTTAAACGGATGGTTTTCGACCCGTCTATGGCCTGCATAAGATACAAGTCAGATTTTTGGCATCCTCTGCAACAAAAATATAATTTTAGGTGAGATATGGGACTAGGAAATCACGTCTAAAGGGGTGCAGACCCTGCCACTTCCCTCAAAGCTCGGCAGGTGCAGCATCTGATTGATAATTATAAAGCCACTCCCATACAGATTCACTTTGCACATGGACACAGACAAACAAACAGTTATTTCTTCAGAATAACAAAAGGACGGACTCTGCAACAAAGTTTGTAAAATCCCTGCAATGTACAGAGATCCCCCAGAGGGGAATGTTTTTTCCCAGCAAAAGTGGAGTAATCTTTAATCAGATAAAATATATATATTCTGCTTGTTTATCTGCTAAAGCCAAAGCAAACACGGGGTCACTTTAAGGACCAGTTTACACATGTGTTGTCTGATGAGCGATCTGTGTTTGGAACGCTCTTTAGAGACATTCATCAGGTGGTGAGGTGGAGTTGTATCGCCTCCTCTCTGCCTGATTTAACCCCTTGAACCCGACAATAGTGTGCTGCAACCTCATGTGTCACATGTTGTTGCATTAAGTTAAATGGGTCGCATTCAGCGGGTGGTACTTCCCACTGAATGTGATAGGTTGAATAATTTTTGCCATGTGGCATATGTACTCCCCCCTCCGCTGCCTTTGCAGTTTGGGGGCAGTAATAAAATGGCTCAGCCACGTATTTTTCCCGTTTCCCCTCCCTGCCAAATATAAATGAGGCCTAAGGACAGCCTCACTAGTGACTCAGACCTGAATTCAGTTTGCTCTCCTACTCTTGTATAGGCTTCACAGAGACAATATGTGACAAACAGGGTGTCACTGCCAAAAAAAGACTGAACATTTATTCCCCACGCTGTCTGAAACTAGAAACAATAATTACAGCTGAACTCAAAACACAAACACTTTAATTGAAATATATTTCTTGGAGCCTCTAAGGATATAAATTCACTTTATGTACCAAATTCCTTAACAAAGCCAGATATTACCTTGTAAAAGTAGCAGTGACATCATCACTGTGCTGTACATAGTCTTTGCAGACAGCAGAGCTGTGGGAAGGATCCAGCAGACTCCACCCACTACAGGCTGCCTGCAGAAAACTAGAGGAGGGGGCGGAGACAAGACCAGTCACCCTGCACAAGGAGAGAGAGCAGCAGAGAGCGGTCTTTATGACAGGAAGCTCCTGCACAGAGGTGAAGGTTCACACTGGATTTTGAGCTGCGTTTTTGCCACCTGCCAATTGCCCCTCCTTAACCACTTCCACTCCGGAAGGTTTTACCCCCTTCATGACCAGGCCATTTTTTACTATTCAGCACTGCGCTACTACTTTAATTGTAAAAGTAGCAGTGACATCATCACTGTGCTGTATATAGTCTTTGCAGACAGCAGAGCTGTGGGAGGGACCCAGCAAACTCCACCCACTACAGGCTGCCTGCAGAAAACTAGAGGAAGGGGCGGAGACAAGACCAGTCACCCTGCACAAGGAGAGAGAGCAGCAGAGAGCGGTCTTTATGACAGGAAGCTCCTGCACAGAGGTGAAGGTTCACACTGGATTACTGGGCAGATCTGGCAGAAATACACAAAGCGCACCAAGATCCAAGGAAGAATACATATGACTCGTTATTATTTATGTATTTAGTCAATATTTGCTGATCCCGGAGCTCAGATTTAATTGGGGGTTGGGCTTTAGTCCCGTCTGTCACTTTTGTTTTATAACTTCTAGCAAATGTCTTCACTGTTTATAGAGAGCAAAATGCTGCTGCAGGAAGGAGACATCGCTGTGGATCTTGAACGCAACGCTTTAAAGTGTGATAACAACTCCTGCAGATGGAGTAAAAACAGCACTGGATTCGTGAACGTTCCCTACACCATCTCCTCCGACTACAGTGAGTATGCTGACTCCTCCCATGCAAACACATGAATCTGCAGTGCTGGGGCCCCTGGGGGCCATTTCCCACAAGGACACTGAGACTGAAGACTTTGCCTACTCTCTGTGTTGATCCTGAAGGTCCTGTAGAAGACAGTAAGACAGCCGGCTAGAGCAGAAGAGGCAACACCATTTTCAATTATTTAGGGATTTTTGCAGGTTCCTATGGTTATTGTATGATAGCTTTGAGCAGAAAAGGGACTTCACTATTCCTGAGGGTGGTCACAAGATTCTCTGCAGCTCAAAAGGCACACAGTCATCTCCTCTTTCTCTTCAGGGTCTTGTACGCTGCAGTTTAGCCAGTTGTCCTGCTCAGTTCAGTGGCAGCTTTGCTTCCAGGTAGCAGAGTGTCTCCCCTAGAGCAGAGTTGGTTTAATTTACATAATAATGTATTGATATAGCGCCATCATCTGCCGTGACAACCTGCAAAGTGATAGATATAACAAGGGAGCATGAAGGGGGGGGGGGTAATACAATACAGGAAATATTCCAGACACTGGGACTTACAGCTGTTTAGTAAAATAAAGCAATAAAGCTCCGTTTAGACTTCGTTTGGGGGAGCGGACAAATTTGGGCCGTTGAACTGTGTTTTTGCCACCTGCCAATTGCCCCTCCTTAACCACTTCCGCTCTGGAAGGTTTTACCCCCTTCATGGCCAGGCCATTTTTTTACTATTCAGCACTGCGCTACTACTTTAATTGGTAATAGTGTGGTCATGCAACGCTGTACCCAAAAGAAGCATATAATTATTTTTCAAACAAATAGAGCTTTCTTTTGGTGATATTTGATGACCGTTGGGTCTTTATTTTTTGCTGTAGAAACAAAAAAGCCTGAAAATTTTGGGGAAAACTTTACTTTCTGCTATAAAACATATCCAATAAAAAAAATCAAATTTCTTCAAAAAATTTAGGCCAAATGAATTTTGCTACATGCCTTTGGTTAAACAAATCTTCAATAAGCGTCTATCGATTGGTTTGCGTGAAAGTGAACGCGTCTACAAACTAAAGTGTATATAAGCTGGAATTTTTATTCTTTTTATTTATTTATACTAATAGCAGCGATCAGCAACCTATAACGGGACTGCGATAGTGTGGTGGGCAATTTGACACTAACTAACACTGACATCACCAGTGACATTAATACAGTGATCAGTGATAATGCTGTACACTGTCACTGTATTAATAACACTGACTGGGAAGGGGTTAACATCTAGGGTGATCACGGGGTTCAATGTGTGCCTCACTATGTGTAATGTGTGTACAGTGTGCTGCTTTTACTACTAGATCTCTCCGTTTCTCATTCCTGCTTCACAGGGATGAGAAACAGACAGATCGCTTCCTCTGTACAGAGCTCTGTGTTGTTTACTAACACAGAGCTCTGGGCTGTGATTGCACACAGCCGATCAGCAGGTACTGGCCATTAATCACTGGCTGGGACTTGATGACAGGCTCCTGCTGTGTACAATCACATGGGGTACCGGGCGGGGCGCGTATGCGTGTGCCCTAAACCCGGAATTAGGCAGCAATATACCTTTACCTTCAGCAGCCGCCTGTCCACAGTACATTGTGGGCACTAAGTCATTAAGCTGCAATAGGCAGCAGATGGGGATGTTAACATGCTATAGCTGCAATTTTTCCACGATGCAAAGTTCACCCAGCAAGACCGCCAAACGCTACACAGTCAAGCAAATAGTTAAGTGCTGTGAGCGCCCCCCCAACCACATGCAGTGCACACAGTTGCAGCATGTGTGTCGGCAAAAATGGTGTTTAAACAGGCGGTGAGGAGACTTCACATCACTTCCCTACCACCTGTCCCTGCAGCATGATGTGAACATGAGTCGGGATTCAGAGGAAAAGGAGATTTAGACATGTCCAAAATCTACCCTAACAATAACGTGGAACATAGCTGTGACAGAAAGAGCAGCAAACTGTATTTACATTCAGTACATACTTTGATGTATTCTTGCATTGTTTACAGTAAAATACAACTTTTTAATGTTAGTTTCACATTTTTACATGCTTGTCATTCCATAGTTTTGATATTGCATTCATTGAGTAGATAATTGTTATTCAGCCACTAGAGGGAGCCAACGCACCATTTTCATTCAATCCCTTCAAGGTGCCAACTTTAAAGGATAAGTTCACCTTTTGGACAAAAATAATGTGAATTTATTATCTTTGTCCAAAGAAGCCTTGAAAGCATTGCACCACCAATCAGTATATCGCTGATGCCATGCAGGTCTCCTGCAGACCTGTTAGTATATTTGCTTGCTATATGGGATGTACATTCTGACAGGAAGCTTCAATGAACTACCACGGCGCTCCACAGCTATCGGAACCTGCAGTTCATTCATTCATTCATTCAATTCATTCACAGTCCACGAATGAATGAATGAATGACGCGCCTGTGTGGGCGGAGCCATGCACGGCCACACTGTTTTCAAATTTGACAGATAGTATGTTGAGACTTCTCCCCGTATTATCTGTCAGGGGGGGGGGGGGGGGGGCTGCAGCTATGGGAACATGTTATATGTTCCACCCTAAAAATGGTTCCAAAGGTGAACATATCCTGGAATGAGATGAATATGGCTGCCTCCGTTTATATACATTTATACACACATAAATATACATACATACATATATTTATATGTAATATATACACACACATATACACATACACACACATATATATATATATACGTATATGTATACGGGTGAAACTCGAAAAATTAGAAGTTCATTTATTTCAGTAATGAATCTTAAAAGGTGAAACTAATATGACCTCATATTATATGGTTTTGGTAAATCTAAAGCAAAGTTCTCAAGAAAATTGTATAATGTATGGCCAGCCTTAGTCACAGACTGAAAATGATGGCATGAATACATTGTCATGACATATGTTAGTAAAAAGCATACCTGAACAATAAAAGTAGAAATACTTGGCTTTCTAGCTTCCCATGTTGCAGAGAACACAGCTCCATTCAACAGAAATCTTCCTCTGCTGAAAACCAACACTTCTGTGAGAGTCATTCTTTGGATCATCTGCAGCTGTTACTGGTTCCTTCTGCTGAGCTCCATATCAAAACATGACAGAGACATGGGAGACAGAATGTGTGTGTGTAATATATATATATATATATACACACACACACACACACGTGAAACTCGAAAAATTAGAATATGTTAATTTATTTCAGTGCAGCAACTTAAAAGGTGAAACTAATATATGAGATAGACTCATTACATGCAAAGCAAGATAGTTCAAGCCGTGATTTGTCATAATTGTGATGATTATGGCTTACAGCTCATGAAAACCCCAAATCCACAATCTCAGAGAATTAGAATATTACATGCAATCAATAAAACAAGGATTGTACATAGAACAATATCGGACCTCTGAAAAGTATAAGCATGCATATGTACTCAGTACTTGGTTTGGGCCCCTTTTGCAGCAATTACTGCCTCAATGCGGCGTGGCATGGAAGCTATCAGCCTGTGGTACTGCTGAGGTGTTATGGAAGACCAGGATGCTTCAATAGCGGCCTTCAGCTCTTCTGCATTGTTCCGTCTCATGTCTGTCATCTTTCTCTTGGCAATGCCCCATAGATTCTCTATGGGGTTCAGGTCAGGCGAGTTTGCTGGCCAATCAAGCACAGTAATCCCATGGTCATTGCACCAGGTTTTGGTGCTTTTGGCAGTGTGGGCAGGTGCCACGTCCTGCTGGAAAATGATGTCAGCATCCCCATAAAGCTCGTCTGCGGAAGGAAGCATGAAGTGCTCCAAAATCTCCTGGTAGACGGCTGCGTTGACCCTGGACTTAATGAAGCACAGTGGGCCAACACCAGCAGATGACATGGCTCCCCAAATCAACACAGACTGTGGAAACTTCACACTGGACTTCAAGCATCTTGCAGTGTGTGCCTCTCCATTCTTCCTCCATACTCGGGGTCCTTGGCTTCCAAATGAGATGAAAAAGTTGCTCTAATAAGAAAATAGGACTTTGGGCCAATGAGCAACAGACCAGGTCTGTTTTTCTTTAGCCCAGGTAAGACGCTTCATATGTTTGTTGTTCAGGAGCGGCTTGAGAAGAGGAATACAACATTTGAAGCCCATGTCCAGGATTCGTCTGTGTGTGGTGGCTCTTGATGCACTGACTCCAGCCTCAGTCCACTCCTTGTGAAAGTCCCCAACACTTTTGAATGGCCTTTTCCTGACAATCCTCTCCAGGCTGCGGTCATCCCTGCTGCTTGTGCACCTTTTTCTTCCACACTTTTCCCTTCCACATAACTTTCTATTAATGTGCTTTGATACAGCACTTTGGGAACATCCAACTTCTTTTGCAATGACATTTTGAGGCTTTCCCTCCTTATGGAGGGTGTCAATGATGGTTTTCTGCACAACTGTCAGGTCAGCAGTCTTTCCCATGATTGGGATTCCTAGTGAACCAGACTGAGAGACCATTTAAAGGCCCAGGAACCCTTTGCAGGTGTTATGGCTTAATTATCTGATTAGAGTGGGACACTTTGAGCCGAGAATTTTGCACCTTTTCACAATATTCTCATTTTCTGAGATTGTGGATTTGGGGTTTTCATGAGCTGTAAGCCATAATCATCACAATTATGACAAATCACGGCTTGAACTATCTTGCTTTGCATGTAATGAGTCTATCTCATATATTAGTTTCACCTTTTAAGTTGCATTACTGAAATAAATGAACTTTTGCACCATATTCTAATTTTTTGAGTTTCATCTGTATATCTATCTATCTATCTATCTATCTATCTATCTATCTATCTATCTATCTATCTATCTATCTATCTATCTATCTATCTATCTATCTATCTATCTATCTATCTATCTATCTATCTATCTTTAAAAATAGATAGATAGATAGATAGATAGATAGATAGATAGATAGATAGATAGATAGATAGATATGTGTATATACTGTATATATAAGTATGTGTGCGTGTATATATATATATATATATATATATATATATATACATAGAATCTTGCCTTTTACAACATTACTGTATGTCGATGAACTAACGTACGTTAAAATTTTTACATACACAGTATATCCAAAAATAATTGCAAACACCATTCATTACCTTTAAGGTGTGGAGGAAAAGTTTTGCTAAATGAATATAGGAAATAATATACAAATCTGAATAAAGTGGGTGTGGGGAAAACGCAACGCCAGTATTATTTCACAAGATGTGCCTAATAAAGGGGTCTTCTGGTTCCACAGGTTCCTCTGATAAAGGGGTATTTCTTGGTGCCATGGAAGAATTTGCGACTCTCACCTGTGTGCGCTTCATCCCACGCACCACAGAATCTAACTTTCTGCAAATTATGGCTGACAGCAGGTATGTGAAAAATTCCTCTCATCTCTACCTTTTATTTTATTTTTGATTTGAATGTAGAGCCAGTACTCATATGTATGCAGCTGCCAAAAAATGTAAATGTCCCTTTCTTACAACCATCGCAGATGTAGTTAGTTGAGACATCCTGGAACTGGCATTGCTTTGCTCCTCTAGTTGTATCGCTCTTCTATGGAACTCTTTTCAGAGCTTGAGGCCAAATTGCAGACAGCCGCGCGATGAAAAATGGTCTTCTTCGTAATGGCCTTATGCTTTTTGCTCCAAGACACCCTTCTCAAAGGGGTCATTCACATGTGCGGCTACAATTGCGGTCCCTCTGAAAAGCGATCCACGGTGGATCAGGTGGTGCTGCCTGTTTCTGGTGTTAACCCTCAAAATGCCACCTCACTGCACAGCAACCACATGCACTGCAATCTTACCCACTTGAGTGGGTGACATTTGGTCGCAGTACCACCCGTGGAATGCGACATGCCTTATAAACATTTACCTACTGGGGTGATTTTCGAAAATGTTCACGTTTTCACATGTTCAAATCAGCATTTGTTTTAGGGCCGGTTCACAGCAGATGCAGTCCAGCTCATTTTTTTTTATGCATCACAAACACATGGACAGTAGGTTATGTGGGCTCCAATGGCATAGTTCAGACCAGGGGCGGACTGACAACTCATGGGGCCCCCCGGGCAATAGGGGATCATGGGGCCCCTGTGTCCTTGCCCAAACTCAAAAAAGCCTATGAAAAAGGTACCAGGGGCATCTCATGGGGCCCCCTACTGACCCCGGGCCCTCGGGCAGTGCCCGAGTTTCCAAATGGTTAGTCCGCCCCTGGTTCAGACTAGTTCCAGTGCAGTCAAAAAAATTAGAACATGCTGCATTTTTTCTGCGCTGAACTGTACTGGAAAACGGCAAAATGCATCAAAGACACACCGGATCACTTCCAAACGCATCAAAAATACACTGAATGCATTACAGCAACAAACAAGGAAACAGGAACCTTGTAAAAAAAACAAGAGTGGAAAATGCACTGGGATGCGCTGAAAACATGCATGCAGAAATGCATCTGGACTGCGTTTCTGTGGTGTGAACGGCCTTTAGTAAAATTACTTATTATATATTTTCTGAAAACTGATGCCTTGGAGAATAAAATGGTGGCTGTTGCAATTTTTTATATCACACGATAGGAAAAAACACACTTCAATGAATTTTAGCGCACACAAACACAAGAAAATACCCTTTTTTAAAATCTGAAATATGATGTTACATCAAGTAAATAGATACCAAACATGCCAAGATTTAAAATTTGACATTGCCTGTGAATTGGCAAAAAACTGCAGTACCTAAAATTGTTCATAGGTGACACTTTGAATGCCTTTCCAGGTTATCAGTTTAGAGTTAAATATGAGTCCTGGAGCTAGAATTATTATTTTAAAAAAATATTTATTTTATTCACATTTTTTTACACTTTTTTATTTTTCATTTAACTTTATTGCTATCACAAAGGGTCAACAAGCTCCATTGTGATAGCTTTGGGCAGTCACAGGTCCTTTTAATGGAGACATCATGGGTCTATTAGACCCCTGATTTCTCCTCTGCTCTCATGTTTGGTCAGATGCTTCTCTGGCTGTAACAGCCTGGCCAAGACAGCTCTGAAACCAAAAGTGATGAAATCCCCGTTGATTCGGGTTTCATTAGTCACAGAGGAGATGGGAGATCATGGCTGCAGCTGCCCTGACATACACCGTTCCCTACACTTTAATGTGCTCGGCTACTGGTTGCAGCACCTGGCACATCGCCCGTTGTGATGACATAATAATATGATTTCTCCCGTTCCCCGCAGATGTTGGTCCTATGTCGGTAAGGTTGGAGGAAGTCAAATTGTATCGGTGACAAGCAGCTGCATGGTCCACGGCTCCGTCCAGCATGAGCTGAACCACGCTCTGGGATTCTTCCATGAACAGAGTAGGAGTGACCGCGACAACTACATCAATATCACATACAGCAACATCATGCCAGGTATCAGACTGGGTGATCTCATTACATTACAAGGGGAGTATCATTACAAACATTTGCATAGCTGATCGTCCATCAAAACTGCATGTGAATTTGTTCTGTGCAAATGAGGCAAAATGGAATGTTCTAAGGCTATATTGTCTGCAGATCAAACTTGAAAATGGGGAAAATACTACATTGTAGCCACAAGATGGCGCTGGGTATCATAGGAAATAGGTATGCCCATCAGTGCCATCCAGTGGCCATAATGCAGTATTGTCTTCATTGGCATATTCAGTCTACAGAGAATATAGCCTGAGAATATTAGATTTTTCCCAAGATGCACAGAATGACTTTACATGCAGGGGAGGAGGTGGATCAGTGGAAATTTCCTTTTAAGTGGAGCTCCAGCCTACAATTTTTAGACCTCAGGCTCAATGGGCATCAAAAATGCCTCTTTTATGGGCGTTTTGAATTTTTCTTTTTTTCCCGTTCATGTTAGCCTATATATCCATATACTTTTGGCAGACAAAATGCCTGACACATCTAAACACACCTAGGTGCATTTAGCACTTGAGCATCCATTCATAAAGTAATATTCTGGCCAATGCAATGAATGAACGCCCAAACACTTGACACCTAAATTACGTCTAGAAGCAGCCTTAGGTGCATTTTTTGTGCTGCTTTATTTTTGTTAGGAGAAAAGGCGTTCGGAAGAACTGGGCAAATGCCTGAGGCCTTCGTGTTTTGGGTGGAGTGTGGAAAGGCTGGAATATCATTGGGGTTTTTATAGCTATGCGTGCCTAAGTGTGGGGAGATTTCCCCTTACTTCCTGTCTCAGTGACTACACAGGAAATGGGCAGAAATTTCCTCATTGGTACAAGGGGAAAAAAAAAGAAAACTGTGGCCCAGTGATTATTCATAGCACCTTTGTTCAGAAGATGCCAGTTGCTGTCTCTTTCATTAAGGCCTCATGCACACGTTTAGCTGTAGGTGGAGGGCTTAGGCGCACCGTCCAGCTTTGCTGCCAGCAGCCTGTCATGCTTTAGGGGACGAATGCTCAGAGTGCAAGCAGTCTGTGTTCCGGGCATTCATCCCTAGGCACCTACTGCCCTGAACAGAGGTACCACCGAGGGCACTGCCCATCCCCATCCTGGCTGTCAGTCTCTCATAGAGGTTCACAGGCTGCTGGCAGCAATGCTGGACGGTGCGCCTATGCCCTCCACCTACAGCTAAATGCCCAGTGTGCCTGAGTCACTGACCCTGAACAAGCATGCAGCAAGTGTTGTGACGACTCCTGACTCCATGTTTGTTTTGGGTCTTTGAACACTGGATCATCATGGCAGCCAGACAACTAGCATTTGTAGGATGTGAGCAATGGAGGCCAACCCATATCTCTGTGAAGGTTTCCTTTTAATACAATGGAATAATGTGATATAATGCTGCAATTTTGCCTCCTTCAGGGGCCGAGGGGAACTTTCAGAAGTTTGACACACAGAATCAAGGCATGGAATACGACTATGGCTCCGTCATGCATTATTCAAGGTACAGATGGTGAAATTATATAGAAAGATAAAAAAAAACTTGGCACTTTGTATTTGCCAGAAAAACGGTTTTATTCTCAGACTTCATTCAAATGTGGGGTAGAGGGGGGGGGCGGCAAAAAAATAGTGTTTGAGCTGTGTTTTTGCCACCCCTCATGCTGAACTAGGCAGCGGATGGGGGTGTTTTCATGCTATTGTGCTCCACACCTGCGGCAAAATTTACCTGACATGCAGCAATCGGTGGGCGACAAGCACACTCAAGCAAATCAGTAAGTGCTCCAAACACCCTGCAACCACATGCAATGCACGTGGCTGTGGAGTGTTTGTCAGCAAAAATGGGGTTAAAACATGATGAGGAGGCATCACATCGCTTCCTCGCCACCTATCAGTAGCCTCTGAAGCGCGATCCCAATTCGGATCAGGCTTCAGAGGAAAAGGAGATTTAGGCACACAGCTAAATCTACCATTAAACTGCTGCAATATCCTTGTACGCGGCACAGCCGGATCTATTAACATTGAAACATTCACTGATCCTGATTCTTCAACCCCCCAAAAATGTAATATATTGCAGGTTATCGGTCATCAGATTCATTTTCTTTATTTCAGGATTACTCCTTTGTTATCACCTGGTGATCCTGCCAGTAACACACTTCCTGTCTTATAGTAACAACACTGAATCACTGCACTGTATTTATGGAGGAGGGGTGGTCACTCTGGGCTGTTCTGATTTTGATTGTACACCCCCCCTCCTCATCTCCTTACATTGGGAGGAGGGGTTGTGTAGTTCACAGAAGATAGCTGGGAAAGCTGACATTTTTTTGAGATTTCAGTTCCGGGCACAGAGAGTTGCATGGACACTGGATTTCTGTCAGGATCAACAGGTTCTTTTTTATTTTTTTGGACTTCCAAAAAATGTTCTTAGCACAATTTAGCACTCCTTCAGTGATATTGGATTAATGTGACACTAACTCTGGTTTAAAAAAACAATTCTATTCCTGTGTTCTTAACTCATAAAATGTCCTTCTATTGCTGTCAGCCTCCTCCAAATCAACAAATTCTTTTTTTTCCGTCATCATTCAAAGGTCCCACAATATGGAGGAACTGGTGTCAGTGGGAGGAATAGTGCCCCATCATTGGTGTTAGTGGAAGGAATAGTGCCCCATCATTGGTGTCAGTGGGAGGAATAGTACCCCATCATTGGTGTCAGTGGGAGGAATGGTGCCCTATCATTGGGGTCAATGGACGGCATAGTGCCTCATCATTGGTGTCAGTGGGAGGAATAGTACCCCATCATTGGTGTTAGTGGAAGGAATAGTGCCCCATCATTGGTGTTAGTGGAAGGAATAGTGCCCCATCATTGGTGTTAGTGGAAGGAATAGTGTCCCATCATTGGTGTCAGTGGAAGGAATAGTACCCCATCATTGGTGTCAGTGGAAGGAATAGTGTCCCATCATTGGTGTCAGTGGGAGGAATAGTGCCCCATCATTGGTGTTAGTGGAAGGAATAGTACCCCATCATTGGTGTTAGTGGGAAGAATGGTTCACCTTCTCTTTCTCACTCTTTCTTGCGCTCTTGTACAGTGCCATGAATAAAGTGTACATTTTGTACACTTCAAATAAAGTTGGTCCAAAACATAAAAAAAGGGGGGGGGGAGCCATGTAATGCGCTGAATCCCGCACCACACTGCACCTAGCGCAGTAGGACGTGGGCAGCAGCCAGACAAGTAAAGCCAGCTGTCAGTTCTAATGTGAAATGGCTTTTAAATTTTTTTTTTTTTATTTCTTCAGTTGCTTCCTGGTATCTGGCCTAGGCCAAAATGATGTCATACATCCCAGGAGTCTTCATGGGCATTTTTTTTTTGTCATCTGGAGCAGGGGTTTTCTCAGCTAAGCACACCCTCCTGTCTGCTTGCCTGAGTTATGGGCAGATGGATTCCAGGAATTAAATGCTACATAAATCATCTGCCATTACTCAAGATGGCCACAGCTAGAAATGCTAGGGGATGAGTTCTCAGCAGAATAAAGCACAGAGACCTGGATAGATGGGGGAGTTTGTTTTGAATATTAAAAATGAAAGTAATAGCAGTTTGTCTTTATGGTGCTCAGATACAGTTTCATTGCTTTTTAATAACAGAGAGCCGCTATTCACGAAGCCAATGCCCGAGGTTTCCTTCTCTTGCTGACATCTCCTTCTTCCGCCAGGTCTTCCTGCAATTCCTCGCCTTTGATGTGCAGACCTCCATGGACTGTACTTCTGATTACCTGAGGATCTACAATGGGCCCACCACTTCCTCCCCGATGTTATTGGTTAGAGCCTGTGGATCCGGCCAGCTTCCCCCGATGATCTCTACAACCAATACAATGCTCCTTGAATTTGTCAGTGACAACAGTGCCGAGGCCACTGGATTCAAGGCTGAATACAGCACTGGTAAGACTTCACACCACAGTGCCGAGCTTTACCTCATTTTATCATATGAAGTTCTGGAAAGAAAATAATAAAATGTAATAAATGGGAACCTTTAGGACTCATTCACACAAGCTTTGGTCTCTGAAGGGCAGTCACATTCAGATTGCTCTTCAGAGAGCATTTGACAGGCAGCGAGGAGGGGCTGTATCATTGTATCTCCTCATCACTGCTTGCTTTAACCTTTTGAAAACTGCATCCACTTGAATGGGTCACGCTTGGCGGGTGAAAACCAACAGGGGTATAATTCTTGCTACAACCACAAAGCAAAGCATGTGTACAACCCCAGCCTCTGCCTAGGCAGCTAAGAGGGTGCATTTGATTTGCGGGACGGTAAAAACACAGCTCAACTATGGGGTTTTCTTGTCCCACATCCACTAGTGTGAATGAGCCCCCACTGAGAGCTTTACATTTTTCCCATTGCTTAGCTTCCTTTGAACTGCTATCTGTCACTGTCCTGGTCACTGATGTCACCAGCAGGGATAAGCATGCAGATCTGGAACAGCAGAATGACGTCAGTGCACCCAGGCCCAAAATGGGGTGGGCAGGAGGGACAAGTGCCCTGGGCACAGCGGAGCAAAGGAGCAGAGAATGGACACAGGGCAGTAAATCTATTCTACAGCATGTATTAACAGTGGGGGAGGGGGCGCAGTCCCACATCCTTGCCCCGGGTGCTAGATGAACCTATCCCAGTGCTGAGTGCACCTAATTCCATAATTCTTATATGTCAGTGACTCAGAAAATGCTGACATGGAATCAGATCCGGTAGAAACTAGAATTTCCAGAAGGGGAGGACAGCAGCGGAGGGGGGCAGCATGTTATATCAGTAAGGCCTCATGCACACAGGATGGTTTTTTTCCTCCCCTGGATGCCTTTGCTCCGGGGGAGAGAGAAAATGCAGCTTAAAAGCTCCCAAAGCTGCGTTTTGCATATGTTTTGGGCGTTAATGCATTCTATTGGCCAGAATATTTATTTATTTTGGCCATTAGGATGGATTAATGCACAAAAGCAAAATTATTATTATTATTATACAGTATTTATATAGCGCCAAAGGGTTTGCTCAGTGCTGTACAATGGCGAGGGGGACAGAACAAGAGACAAGACAGTAACAGTACAATACACGAGGGGTTCGAGGGCCCTGCTCTTTTGAGCTTACAATCTAGGAGGGAGGGGGTAGAGGCATTGGCGAACTGACCATTTGGAAACTCGGGCACTGCCCCAGGGCCCGGGGTCAGTAGGGGGCCCCATGAGATGCCCCTGGTACCTTTTTCAGAGGCTTTTTTGAGTTTGGGCAAGGACACAGGGGCCCCATGATCCCCTATTGCCAGGGGGCCCCATGAGGTGTCAGTCCGCCCCTGGGTAGAGGTACAGGAGGAAGTGGCTGTGGGGGATGGAGTGGTGGGAGAAGTGGAGGAGATCAGTTGTTAGGTGAGGGTGGGGTAGGCTTCCCTGAAGAGATGGGTTTTCAGGGTGCGCCTGAAGGTGAGGAGGGTAGGTGACAGTCTGATGGATTGGGGTAGGGAGTTCCAGAGGATGGGGGAAGTCCTGGAGAAGTCCTGCAATAGGGCGTGGAAGGAGGAGACCAGGGAGCTAGAGAGTAGGAGGTCTTGTGAGGAGCGGAGGGCACGGGTTGGGTGGTATTTGGGTATCAGGTCGGTTAGGTAGTTTGGGGCGACGTTATGAATGGCTTTGTAGGTCAGAGTTTGAATTTGATGCGGAGCCAATGAAGGGGTTGGCAGAGGGGGGAGGCAGATGTGGAGCGGTTGGTGAGGTGGATGAGCCTAGCTGCTGAGTTCAGGATAGACTGGAGTGGGGATAGCGTTTGTTTGGGTAGTCCAGTGAGAAGGGAGTTGCAGTAGTCCAGGCGTGAGATGATGAGGGAGTGTACGAGTTGTTTGGTGGTGTCTGGGGTGAGGAACGTACGTATCTTGGATATGTTGCGGAGGTGGAGCCTGCATGACCTTGATAGTGATTGGACGTGAGGTTGGAAGGAAAGGTTCGAGTCCAGGGTGACACCTAGGACTTTGGCTTGCGGGATGGGGGTGATGGTGGCGTTGCTAGTAGTGAGTAGCTAGTAGTGATGGAGAGGATGGGGGGGCGCGGGCTGGGGGGAAGACCAGAAGCTCAGTTTTGAACAGGTTCAATTTGAGGAAATGGAGCGACATCCAGTCTGATATGTCGTTCAGGAGGTGGGCGATGCGGGCAGAGAGTGAGGGGGTGAGGTGGGGGGTGGAGAGGTAAATTTGTGTGTCGTCGGCATAGAGGTGGTAATTGAAGCCGTGGGAGTGTATTAGTTTGCCAAGGAGGAGGTGTAGATGCGTCTAGCCTCAATATGCGTTTGTAGTTTTTTCTGCCCACACGCACCTCTTCTGAACGCACAAGTGATGTTTTCTTTCTGCCTGTAAACATCTGTAAACGCCTATGAGCGCATGGACACATAACCTAACACAGAGGAGCGTTTAGAGGCAGAGAAAAAAGCGCCTGTGTGCACGAGGCCTAAAGGTTCCTTTAAGATATTGTATTTCAGTTTCATTTTGTATTAGGCCTCATGCACACTACTGTTCATAAACGTGAGTTCAAGAGCTTTTGGCATTTTTTTGGCAAATCCCCAAAAACTCAATAGAAGCCTAATGCAGGCCATAGATGGGTCAAAAATCGGCCGATTTTTCGGCCGAAAATAAAATCGGCCGATTTTCGGATCGTTAGTGGGCTAATTGTTCGGCCGTTTTTAAGTATTTTGGCAGATTTTTTTATCGGTAAAGTTTTTTTACCGATAAAGAAGAAGAAGAGGAAGAAGAAGAGGATGAAGAAGAAGAGGATGAAGAAGAAGAGGATGAAGAAGAAGAGGATGAAGAAGAAGAGGATGAAGAAGAGGAAGAAGAAGAGGAAGAAGAAGAGGATGAAGAAGAGGAGGAAGAAGAGGATGAAGAAGAGGAGGAAGAAGAGGATGAAGAAGAAGAGGAAGAAGAAGAAGAGGAAGAAGAAGAAGAGGATGAAGAAGAAGAAGAGGATGAAGAAGAAGAAGAGGATGAAGAAGAAGAGGATGAAGAAGAGGAAGAAGAAGAAGAGGAAGAAGAAGAAGAAGAAGAGGATGAAGAAGAGGAATTCCAGTCTGGCAAAAAGTGTCCCTGCGGAGAGCTCCGCTATTTCTTTCTCAGTTCTTTGACATTTATAGCGGTTGCAACAATGTATCTATTTGTTTCCGGAAAAAACATCTGTATCCTAAATGGATACAAATAGATACATTGTTGCAACCGCTATAAATGTCAAAGAACTGTCAAAGAAATAGCGGAGCTCTCTGCAGGGACACTTTTTGCCGGCTGTAGGCTGGATGAAAATCGGCCAATTTTTTTTACCGTTCCTGGTAACGTCGGCCACTTGAACGACCGATTTTTCGAATTTTTAAAGAAAAATCGGCCGGTTTTCTCCCCATCTATGGCCTGCAAAAGTGTCCACTCACACATAGATTTTTATCAGAGTTTAATAGCCGCAGAGTTTAGGGCCAATTAAATATTCTTTTTCTGAATGCAAAAGAATCGCTTTCAGGAGAGGAACGGTTTGCCCATAAAATGCTAAACGCATCAAAAACACGTGTAAACACGTCTAAATGCTAACTGTGTTAATGCTTGGGCATTTATTCATTTCAATAGCAAGTACTGTGGCCAATGAAATGAATAAATGTTCAAGCTCTAAATGCGATACCGCATTTACACGCGTTTTGCGTTTGTCTGCTGCCAGTAGAAAAATGTTCCAATGTACATGGAGCCTTAGGATAATGTCAGGTATAGGACCTGCCAGTTTTTTATTGCTGCCTATGCAAGGAGATTTCTTTGTATTTCCTTTCCCCAGAGATACAGAAGGAAGAAAGAACAGAAATCTCTCCACCTCTAACAGTTGTTCACATTGGAAGATTTCCTCTCTACTTGTGTCCTATAAAAAAAATTAAAATGTATCCCCACCCCACGTTCACACAAGCGAGGTGGATGGAAGAATCCTCCCTTCTGTGCCATTGTATGCTTACAGTGGGGACTTGCCAGAATTTACTGATCGGTGCTGCAGCCGCTGATCTAATGAAAGTTTTCCAGTTCCGTTCACACTATTCCATTCGACAAAAGAAGGCTATTAGAGTGACTTCTGTCGAGCAGGAATAGCCACAGATGTAAAGAAATATGTCTGGTCCCTGCTGAACTGACTGAGTTCCATCCATCTTTGGCCAGCTGTTACTAATAGAGAGAGAAATCTTTTCAGCAGGAACATTGCAATAAAAACCTGATCCTTTACCATTGGACTCTTTATCCTTGGCTGAAGGCTGCACTTTAAGTCTAGATTCACACCTATGCATTTTCCATTGCATTTTGCAGAAACGCAAAGCAGCTCATTTAACATGATTTCGTATGGGACTGGTTCACATCTCTGCGTTTTCACCCGGTGTGTTTTTTGGAAAGGGTCAGGGACTTTTTTAAACACAAAATGTTGCTTTTTTGGTTCAATAGACTTCAATGGAGACGCTGCAGAAATCATGTAGTGCATTTTTGATGCATTTTGCATTTTAATTTGCCCAGCAACAAGTTGGAAAAAAAAAAACCATGTCAAAACCGCATGTGCTAAAACGCACCGCAAAAAGCACTGCAAAAACGGATCAAACACAAACTGCATAGGTGTGAGCCTAGCTTAAAACAGTTTATCAAAAATGTATTATATATACATAGGGGTAGATTTACTAAGACTCAAGAGTGCAAAATCTGGTGCAGCTGTGCATGGTAGCCAATCAGCTTCTAACTTCAGCTTGTTCAATTACGCTTTGGCAATAAAACCTGGAAGTGGATTGGTTTCTATGCAGAGCTGCACCAGATTTTTTACCATGCAGTTTTAGTAAATAACCACCACAGTGTTGCAGTCATTTTTTTAAATGTCTGAAATGTCTTTACTAAGAAAGAAGTCTGACTGCAAATATAAATCTTTTATTTCTTTTTATCTTATCTTTGATTTGTTTGACAGTCCTGGTCTGATTGGTTTATATTCCAGTAATGATATTTTCATTATTTTAGTGACTTGCGGCTCAATGCTGACCAACCCGCAGGGAACATTCTCTACTCCCAACTACCCCTCTAACTATCCCGCCAATATGGACTGTACCTGGGTAGTGACGGCCCCGGCTGGTTATCTAGTCAGTAACCAGAATGAAAGAGTATAGAAACCCTAACAATGTACTTTTCTAATTAGGTCTTATTTGGTGTGTAGCTGGTGATGGGCTTTATGTAGCACCTTGTATGAAATGTGAATTTTATATTTATGGTTTTTACAAAAATAATGAAAATGTGCAAAAAAAGCATATAAGCTTGCAAACTTGCAAAATTTTAATGAAAATAAATGATATTTAAAACCACTATACCTTTCCATTAAAAGTATTCTTTTTTTTAATACAGGGTGTTATAAAAATGTTTGGAGACTAGTTTTGTAACATGTCAACAGATGGCAGCACAAGGCTGCATGCAAAGTTGCAGGGAGCACCGACGTTCATAATCCTACGTTCACACCTAAGCGTTTTCCGCCACATTTAGCGATTTGCTGAAATGTGCTACAGTCCATTTAACACGATTTCCTATGGGACGCGTTCACATCTCCGCGATTTCACCAAGTGCGGTTTTTGGAAAGGGTCTGGGACTTTTTTGAACGCAAAAAGTTGTGTTTTTGGTTCTATAGACTTCAATGGAAATGCTGCAGTAAAGCATGTAGTGCATTTTTGATGCATTTTTGCGTTTTGCATTTTAAATCTGCCTAGCAACAAGAAAGAAGTGCAAAACGCAATGGAGAAACAGATCAACCACAAACTGCATAGGTGTCAACCTAGCCTCAGTCAGTGTGCCAAAATACATCGTCCTGTGTACATCAGGAGCTATGCAGCTGGTACTATTCTGACCACGTGCGTTACCATGTCTGCTATTTCATCATGGACAGCAAGTTAGAACAAAGAGCAAACGTGAAATTCTGCGTGAAGCTGGGCAAATCAGCCATAGAGACTTTTGACATGATTCAGCAAGTTTATGGCATTGCTGCAATGAGTCGTTCGAGATGTTTTAAATTGCACATGCGGTTCAAGAGCTGAAGAACATCACTGGAAGATGATGAGAGACCAGGAAGATCAACGAGATTAACCCCCAAAAATGCCTTCTTCCCAAAGATGAAAGCCCAGCTCAAAGGTTGCCGTTTTGACAACATTGCAGAGATACAGCGATTTGCATTTTTCACACAGAATTTCTCATTTGCTCGTTGTTCTAACTTGCTGTCCATGATAAAATAGCAGGTGTAGTAACGCACGTGGTCAGAATAGCACCAGTTGCACAGCTCCCGATGTACACAAGACGATGTCTTTTGGCACACTGACTTATGAAGGTCGGTGCTCCCTGTGACTGCGTGTGCAGCCTTGTGCTATCATCTGTTGGCGTGTTACAAAACTAGTCTTGAAACTTTTTGATACCACCTATCTAATCTTGAACCTTTATAGGCTGACAGTTACAGCAGAATTCTGGGTTTTATGTTGTAAGTCACCCTAATGAACCCCCTTACTTTACTTTTTTCTGCATAGTAGCGGTGGGGGGAAGGGGTAGCTTGGTGAACCCTCTCTGAATTTCAACTGCTCAGATATCTGCTGAGCAGCAGAGACACATAACCTCAGCTAAGATGAAACTTATTACAGGCCAATTATCAGTTTATATATAGTTGAACTCATAATTATTATTTTAAATTTAAAACATGTCAACCTACTCAACATAAACGGGCATGTGGGGAAGAACTGAGCAGGTCCATCACAAGGTTACAGACATTAGTAATAAAAAGGGGCCCTAGTTAATAATTCCAATACTACATGAGATCCTTAGTTAGGTAACATTATGCTCTCTTCATTTTAATTGTTTTAAAACAATATGATATAATCTGGAATTACATTTCAAAAGATTTGTAGAATCAGACAAAAACACTGGTTGCTGAACAATTTAAAGAGAAGGTTCATTCAGTAGATCAAGTTGTGATGGGTGATAGGTGAGCCTGCTGTAATAAGATATCCTGTTCCATCATGTTCTTCAAAGGAAAGAGTGTGTAGCAGCCATTCTGAACCAGGATTCTGTAGAACCCTAAGGTTCTTTCAGAGGTTGCCAGGGGTTCCTTGAACAATAAGCAGCTTTTGCCTCTCATGCGTGTAAACGTTGAAACCATTGATTTTTTTTTAGCTATCTGTAAGGGAGAGATTCTTCCAATGACCACCAAGTAAGTAGCATTCTTCTTATTGACCACCAATGTATGAAGGATTCTTCCCAATGACCACCAAAGTAAGGAACATTCTTCTTATTGACCACCAATGTATGAAGCATTCTTCCCAATGACCACCAAAGTAAGGAGCATTCTTCTTATTGACCACCAATGTATGAAGCATTCTTCCCAATGACCACCAAAGTAAGGAGCATTCTTCTTATTGACCACCAGTGTAAGAGAATTCTTCCTACTGGTCACCAATGTAAAGATTATTTTTCCAAATAACCATCAATGTAAGGGGAATTCTTCCAACTGACCACCAATATAAGGAGTATTCTTCTCATTTACCACCAATGTAAGGAGCATTTTTCCCAATGACCACCAATGTAAGGAGAATTCTGTCTACTGACCACCAATGTAAGGATAATTGTTCCCAATGACCATCCATGTAAGGGGAATTCTTCCCGTTGACCACCATTATAAGGAGTATTCTTCTCATTTACCACCAATGTAAGGAGCATTCTTCCCAATGACCACCAATGTAAGGAGAATTATCTCTACTGGCCACCAATGTAAGGAGAATTCTCCCTACTGGCCACCAATGTAAGGAGAATTCTCCCTACTGGCCACCAAGGTAAGGAGCTGTAGATATAGTAATTATTAGTAGGAGTTCCTTGAGACTGGAAAGATAATTCAAGGGTTCCTTCACAGTAACAAGGTTAAGAAAGGCTGGTGTATAGGAAAGTGTGCTACAGCCGAACATTGAATTGGTCAAATGGAATGTTGGAAGTGGATAAATGTGTTTCTGTAATATATATTTGGTACCGAAACGTTTGTTGGCAAAAATAGATAGTGTACAATGTCTTGCTTTATGGATTAGAAAACAAGTTGGAGATAGGAACTTTCTGGGACTATCCATTACTGTCTAAAGGTGCCCATAGATATGACAGCAGTCAAAACACTTGTCAAGCATACAAGTGTATACAAATCTTAAAAGAATGATACAGATTGGTAAGGAAAATCCAACTTAGTTGATCCATTTATCCCTTGAAACTATCCAGGGAAGTCCGTCAATATTGCTGAGTGCAAATAGCCAATAATTCTTATGTTTCCATTCTATTCCAGGTCTCTTTAAATGTGACAGACTTCAATCTGTAGTACACAAGCAACTGCAATCTTGACTATATGCTTGTTTTCAATGGACCAAAGACCACCTCCCCATTGATGGGAAGATATTGTGGCAAAAGCACCATACCTACATTACCCTCCACAGGCAATAGCCTTGTTATTCAGTTGCACAGCAATGATTCTATTCAGCTCAAAGGGTTCTTCGCCAAATATGCTTTTGGTAAGTATATCAGAAAAGTAGAAAAGGGAAGAGATTATTCTTACAGACCAGGGCCAGCTAAAGCCTTTTATTTTATTTTTTTGGAAAGAGAGTGGAAGGTGCAGTGCCACTGTTAGGTTAGTATTGCTCAGTGTCCACATTGGAGAGATTTTCCACCATTTCCTGTCAAGGCCAGAAATGATGCTTCAACAAAAGAACAAGCTGTACTGGGGACCCTGTATGCAGATAGCACACTAGTAGAACACAAAGAGGTTGGCTTACAAGAGACATAGAGGCTCTTCACTTTGCATATTTGCCTTTAGTAAATTAAATCCAAAGCAGTAATGATATAAGCGTGTGTAAACCCTAACAATGTACAACTCTTATTTTCTCACTTTTGGTCAGTTAAATATCCCATTAAAACCATTTCTATTGCAAAAAATACCAGTTGATTCTGCCAGAGATCTTGTCAGCTGATAGCTTCTTGTAGGACAGCCATTCTCAAACAGGGTCCCTTGGAATCCTTGAGTTTCCTTGAGCTGTGGTTGATTGACCTCCCATTTAATGATACCTCCATAGTTGTGCGGTCAATGCTACTTGGCAGGGACAGCTGCGGGATACTAATGCTCTTTTTAGGGGGCATTCTGACTACCACCATCACTATTAGGAGCATTTTTTCCATTGACCACCAATGTGAGAGCCATTTTACCAGTGACCCTCAAAGAACTGATTTTAGCAGGGGTTCTCCCAAGACCTAAAAATTATTTCAAGGGCTCCTCTGGGATAGAAGGTTGAGAAACACTGATCTAGGCTCGGCCTCTCCTGAGTTACGTTGTTCCCAATTATCTCTATGGGCTTCATTACCCCTACCCTATATGCCAGCCGTTCTCAACCTGGGTTCCTCCATAGGTTGGTAGGGGTTCCTTGAACTGTGGGTGACTGGCCTCCTTTTTGATGGTGCCTTCATCGTTCAGAAGCCAATGCCACTAAAATTTATTTCAAGCGTTCCTTTTGGCTAAAAAGGTTGAGAAAGGGTGCTCTATGCTATGGAGAAATGAAGGTTTCTATGGTCCTGGTATAGGGTGACAATGATTCTCCTCCCTAGTTACAATACGATGAGTGAGTGTTGTCACACAAGGACAGGAAGTGTGATACTGGCAGAATCACTGGTGAAAATAAAGAAAAACAAAAGTCTAAAAAGAAAACCAAGGTAGCCATAAAATCTAAGAACCAGGAAGCTACAATATATTACCTTTTGTGTTCCTGGGTTTGGAGACGCTTTCATTTATTAATTGCATAGAAATCTTTTGTGCCTTACAGCTGTGGCACAATACTAATTGTTACCAGAAGAAGATGTAAGTGAAATTTGGAGTTACAGCTCCTAGCCTAAGGCTGGCCATACATTATACAATTATCTGCAGATTTTCTGCCCAATTTCCTTTAGATTTACCTTCAACTATGTAGTGCAAGGGCCTGCCTAATTGGATACAACTGAAAGTGTTGTTTAGGTTTGTCCTCCTATTATATGGTTTTTGGTAAATCTAAACCAAAAATCTGCAGATAATTGTATAATGTATGGCCAGCCTAAGTATAGCCAGTGGGAGCCTCTCTGAGCCATAAACACCTCTTCATATCTGGAATTCCTTCTTACCTTTTATTTACACTTTGATCACTACTCTAAATCCCTTTATATGTTTTCTTTCTAGTGCAACAAATATAAGAGGAAGAAGCCAAATCTATAAGAGAAGATATACTGCAATTCCAGTTTTGGTATTTATTTGTTACTTATACATGCATACTCCTGGCTGTGTTCGCATGTTGATAATTAAGGAAATTGTAATGTGATTTTTAAGTGATTTAATAAAGATTAAAAGACTGTACTGTCTTTGCTTAAAGAGTAACTCCAATTTTTTGAGAAAAAAACAATTCCCTCTAGGTGATCTATGTACATTGCAGGGAATTTACTAAACTTTGTGGTAGATTCCTACCTTTTGTTGTTCTGAAGAAATAGCTGTTTGCTTGTCTGTGTCCATGTGCAGAGTAAATCTGTGTGGAAGTGATTTTATAATGATCAGTCAGCTGCTTGACCTGCAGATCTCCAATGAGACCTGACTTGTATCTTAATTCAGACTTCTGGGGAAATAAGTAAGCCAATCACACAAGCAGGAAATTACATTTCTGGGGGGCGCTCTGTACACCACCTGTGTACAGAACGCCTCCAGGTAACCATATTGTATTGCATTTTACAGAAAATTAAAGCGCTGCAAATTTAAAAGGAAAGGTCAACATTCAATTACAATGTGACTTGTGTAACAATTTTACAGTATCTCCCGGAAGCAGGGGCGGACTGACTGACATGTGTATATATATTTTTATTTGTAATATATATGTTAAAAAAGTATGGAAACTTTTTGATGAACCCTCATATTTATATGCAGTATATTTATTTATACAGAGTATATTAACTGCATAAATCTTTTTTTTTTATACCTGTTCCAGACTTAAGCTTTTCACACACATCAGCTTTGCATCCATTTTTTTCTAGTCGCTCAATTACTCAGTTTTGCTGTTGAGCGTATTTGTTTTTGATTCGCTCTGATTGTGCTTTCTGGTTTCTTTCAATTTCATTCAGATGACAAAGGTTTTCCATTTAAACAATTTTTATCCTGCATGCAGTCAAACAATTCATTAAAAAATGATTAGATACTAGACATGCCACAACCCTGCAGAAAACGTTCACAAATTTTCAGACCTGTTTCTTTTTTAGTCTGACTTCAGCAAAATGGACTGAAAAGAAATTGAATCATGCCCACACATGGTGCCATGCACTGGTCAGTGACCAAGGATCCCATCTGTTCTTCTTCCTGTGGGTCCTCCGGGGTAAATGTGCACTATTGTCTGATGAAATAATAGTTATGGGATAATGAGCATCAGATATGGAAGTGCAGGTTAGCACCTTCGTTATGGAAATGACAAGCCCCAGAGAAAAGGATGAAAAGGTGAAAAGGGCAGCAGATTTGCATCTAATTTTCTGATGTTGATTTGTTAACTTTTTTAATTACCTTTCCCCCTGGAATCAATTATGCAAAGTTATGAGAGTCCTTTCTAAACCTGCCATACCTGAAATGAGGCTTGTAAAACCAGAAAACGATGATGCTTTTCAAGGCTGCTGACCTTGGGTCAATAATGGTGGAAAAGGCAAGCCCCAATGGAGAAATAGCAAAAAGTAAACCTTAAATTATTTTTTTAGCAGTAAAAGTTTTGAGAACTGACTACCGCTAAACAGTAAAGGACTGATTAAAGTGGACCTGTCATTTGCCTATAATAGCAGGTTCATTGCACATCAGGCCTCAAACAATGGCTGTATAATACTATCTCTGTAAACCACTGACACCATATCCCCTCCATAAACTTGTCCCAAGCTGGGCTCAGTAGGCTCTTTCCCAGCACTAGTTGTTGAGTGTTGTATTACAAACCATATTCCCCATACCTTTTAGTATTGGGGGGGAAGGTTTTCAGGGGTCCAGTGGTTTATCAAGTTGGCAAGGGGGTGCAGGAAAGGGTAAACACTTTATGGTGCCCACTGTTCTGCTTTGCCTAGTATGGAAAGACTACAGGTTCATTTTAAGTTGCTACTAATTCTTAGGTGAAGCACATTTTTTTAAATTTACCAGCCATGTTTTTCGAAACATAAAAGTTTATTTTTATAACCTATAATATACCATACTAAAATACACCCATATGTTCACAAAGCCATACAGATCTTTCCCCTTTCCTATATTTTAAATGCATTTTTCATGACCAGGGGACTAAAGATGGCTTAATCCAGTCCCCCTGAACCAATACCTGCCCCCCATCCTTTACCTAAGTAACCAAACTGACAACAAAATGGAGTTAATGGCCCACAAATGGCCTTTTATTACAACCATTAACAAATAACATTTAAATAACAGAAACACAGTATAATATACATTTTTCAAGGTCCCAATAGGCATCAAGAAAATGAATACCTGTGTCCTGCTTAACTAGGCCTCCAGCCGCAACACCACCGACTCAGGGAAACCACCGCACATACCCCCACCAGAACAACTGGAAGCCGTACCTCAGACGGGTTCCTACAAAGTGTCTTTCTTGTGCCCACATTAACCAACGAGGACCTTGCACCCCGCTGGTCGTCCCCCATTACCAACATGGCACAGCCACCACTAAAACAAACCATAAAACAATGGGCAGGCGGGAGGGAAGTTTGCCTTGTGAAAACTCTCTTCAGATTGAAGACCCCCCTGCCACACCCTAACAAACCCCCACTTGTAGCTCCACCCACTTCCTCCTTAAAACCATTTAGACTCCCCCTTTTGCTAATGGGACTCTCCTATCCCAACCCCCTTTAATACCTGTCATGCCGGTCCTTCGTTCAGGTCTTCTTTCTTTTTTACTCCAGGCCTTCCTGTTATATTGGACCCTTCACAAAGTATAAACTGGTAGCTTATCTTAGCTAAATTGCTGATCGATCAATCAATCAATCAAGAATGCCAATGTATTGTTCCAAGTGTAAAGTAACACTCATGGCTTTTTCCTGCAAAGCTACTGTTGCTTGAGTGCTTGAGCTAGCGCTTGCTATACACCTATTGCCGTCTGATTGCTTGATCCAACATTTAGCTGTTGTGGCTAAACTACTTGTGACGGAGGGTAGGTAGGACAGAACACACAAGGCGGATAGCAAACAGACAAAGCTTTATTGAGGCAAAATGACAGCCACTCAACAGGGGGAATCGCAAGGAGGGTGCCCTCCCCACTAGGGGAATAGTAAGGAGAGAGCAAAACACTTGTAGTCCAGCTCCAGGGGCCAATTTAAAGTCTCTGCAGCAGTTATAATCCCACAGGGAGGTAGAGGAGCAATTCAGGGACAGTTCAGGCAAAACAGGGGGAGTAGGTACTCACGGATCCAACAGGGTGCCCAGTCTCCCAAGGGACAAGATAGTGTGACACAGGTACCTGCTGGAATCCGGAGTATGCGTGGGGTCTCTCCCTTGGACTGGGGTCTCAGGCAGGACTGATGTGCGGTCTCCCCTTCTTGGGCTGGAGGTCTCAGGCTGGCATGTGCAATCTCCCTTCTTTGGCTGGGGGTCTCAGGCTGGCGTGTACAATCTCCCTTCTTTGGCTGAAGGTCTCAGGCTGGCATGTGCGATCTCCCCCCTTTGGCTAGGGGTCTCAGGCTGGCGTGTGCGATCTTCCCCTTTGGAGCCTGGGAGGGCGCTCAGGGAAATGACCTAACTACAAGCAGGTGCTGGAGAAGGGGATCTCCACTGTACCACCGTCTACCAGGAGGGACAGCCTGAGTAGCAGGGAAGGACCCAGCCCAGTGGAAGGCCTGAAGGAAGCCACCAACCCATTAAACTATCAGGAAGGACAGTGTGTGTAACTTTACACCCCCTGGGATGGATAAGGGGAGAGGGCAGTCAGGTGGAGAACCCAAATAGCTCCTCAGCTGGAACTGTTGAAGTTGGCAGTTTCTGGGTTCCCTTGCCCAGGGAATATCCTCAGTACAGTTGGATGAGGAGGAGGAGTCATCTGGGGTCTAAGGATTTTCAACAGAGAGCTGGAGTGCTCTCAGAGAGGAGACAGTCTTTTCTTTTTGTCCATAGACTTGTACATAGTTGCTAAAGAGTTTTTCTCACAGTTCACAGTTCCTTGGGCACCCCATGCATCCCTCAACCCTATCCAAGTTCAGTATCCCTTAATAAAACTACAAAACAAGCCTAAGGACTAGCTACTGGCTCCAGTGTGCAAGCGTGGAGGTAGAAAATGTGTGTTGAAATATAGGGGGACCCAAAACTCAGCAACTCCTAAGAGGGTAGTGCTACAGCAAATTATTTTTTTATAATTCTAACACAGAATTTGCAGTTTACAGCCTTCAATACTGCCAGCTCCTGCTGTCTCAGTGCTGCTTCCCCGAACTTCCGGTCTTTACAGGAAATAATTAGTAGTGGACAATGGAGAAATAGGGGGGAGGAGGAAGGAGGAGCGGGAGGGGTGTCCTTGCCATCTTAGCTTATGGGGCTGTGTGTTTCTATTGATGCACACAGTGTAGGGAGGCACAACTCTGAGTGCAAGGGTGGCTCAATAGGACACTGCAAGAGAAAGGAGTCACCCTGAAACAGGAAACCTGGAGCAGCGTTCATGACACAGCTTAAATGGGAGCACAGGCAAGGATTAAAAGATGAAGAAGTTGCATACTCAGTAAGTGGTTAAATCAGCTGATGAAAGTGCTTAAAAAGCTGAGGGTTTAATATTGCTTTAGACCAGAGACAGCCAGGCAGCCATATTTTCAGCTGCAGATCACCAATGACAGCCTCTGTATTTCTCACAGTACAGGTTTTCTTAAGGGTAAAAATTTTCAAATCTGCCTACCATAGCTGCTAACTTTGTTTGCATTGTGTGCAATAGCTGGTCTGATGTCCTGAAAGCACGAACAGCAGGATGCCATTTGAGATATGCTACAGAGTTTTCTATGGGTCAAAAACAGAATGGACTTTCATTTCATAATTGTCAGATATGCTGACCTCAAAATACCACCCACCAGTACTCAGGAACCTTTATCGTTTAAAGACCAACTTTAACGAATATGTAAACCCTCATCTTGTAAAACAACCCATTCAGTTTAAAATAGATATTATGAAAGGCAAAACATTTGTGTATAGATCTAAAAAAAAATAAAAACACTGTTTCCTCCCATTTTTATAATTCATCGCATATCCTCTGTTCTCAGCTGCATAAGGTGCTCAGAGAGCTGGGGATAGGGAAACAGCAGCACACTGGTCTTCCCAGTGAATGGTTGTGTGTGTGTGGTGGGGGGGGGGAGTCAGGACAAGTCTGATCATTGAAGGAGAGCAGGCTGAGTACCCAGCACAGCTAGAAAACTGACCACAATGTGTTCTCATGGTTACCATGCCTAGTGTGGTCAGGGACTGGTGGGAACACCAGGGATTTCACACAAAGGAAGTAATGCAAAGACAACTGGATACCTTTTCATATAAGTAAACGGTACAGCAGGCACATAACAGGAGTATGATAAGTTGTGTTTAGTTATTCTTTTAAGTTTTTCTGTTGATTTCATATAGCAAGAAGAGGTTTAAATGCACTCTCCGGGTTTTACTGTAGTCCAAGTCTTCATCAAGGAGATTTTTCCTCACTTCCTGCCCCAGTGACAGAGCGTCATTGGGACACAAAGTGATGAAACCCTTGTCCAATGGGGATACAGCCGGCACTGAAGACACATTTCCTTAGTACAGTGGAGAAAGGACTCTTTTACACTGGTGGTACCCTCTGAGGAGCGATACTCTGTGGAAAGCTTTTCAGAGGGCGTTTGACAGACGGTGAAGGGGAGTTATGTTGCCTACTCACCACCTGTTTTAACCCCTAAAATCCTACACCACCATGCCCCGACTGTGTGCATTGCATGCTGTTGAGGTTGCTGCATGGCCCCATTCAGATGAATAGGTTGGGTTCAGCAAGCGGTAGTGCCCGCCAAACATGACGGAGGGCTGGCCTGCATTGCACTCAAGGCTGCTGTTGGAAACCACGGGGGCCCCATACAGCCAACCTTACAGCCCACCCCCCAAAAAAAAGTTACACAGTTTACTATGCTTCAGCTATGAGTGAACACAGTGAGTGATAAGGATAAGTACCGATCACTCATTGTGCTCATTCAGGAAAGGAAGGGGCTGGTAAATGTGACATTTTTACTGGACACTACACCCACTCTCCACCCTGAAGGATCCTATTGTGTGCTTGCAGGTGCCGGTGGAAGGAGAGGAGAGGAGGGAACCTGGCAGCACTGTGGGGGTGGGGGCACTATTACGGTGACCTCCGATTTGGACTTTACTGGTAAGTTCAAGGGGGCTTAGATAAACCTTTAGGTAAAAAATAATTTTACGATAATTATAAGGAAATAAAACACACAAAAAATATTTACTGAAACAAACAAAATGTATTTTAATGATTATTACAATATATGATTACACTAATTATTACAAAATATTATATTGTACACATTTCTAAAACAAAGCAGCTCTAACTGATGCTAAGAAAGCAATCTATAAAACAAATATTATTACAAAGTTAGGTAATTCCATCCTCAATACACTTTTAGCGCCCATTTACATTTCTATGTTGTGGTAACACAAGCATTACTACGCATGTTGGTGCAACACTTGCTGCATTGCAGTACCATTTTGAATTCATTTTGAATGGCACCCATCACATTGAGGCAATGCACCATTGGTGTTGTGTTCTGCAATTAGCATGCATTGCCATATACCGCAAAAAAAGGGTCATGTGCTATTTTCAGCACAGTAGGGTGCATTGGCAGTCCATTCATTCATTCACTAATTTTTTCTATGTAAAAAATAAATTGTTAGATGGATGTCAAACATTCACTTAGCTTTCATGAATTCTGTCTGTATTTTGGCTATAGTGCTTTCCGATGATGGCCAGCTCCATTTACTAGCCAGTGGCCATGATGTAGTATTTGCCTAATTGAGGCATTTCAAGTCACCCTTGAAATAACTTCCAGTCTCAGGAAACCCCTGAGAATGATGATTGTATCTATAGCTTACTGTACATTAGTGTGATGGTCGGTGGGAAGAATCCCCCCTTACAGATAGTGATTGGTGTCAGTGGGAGCCAGGGGCGGACTGACAATTCGGAAACTTGGGCACTGCCCGAGGGTCCAGGGTCAGTAGTGGGCCCCATGAGATGCCCCTGGTACCTTTTTCATAGGCTTTTTTGAGTTTGGGCAAGGACACAGGGGCCCCATGATCCCTTATTGCCCGGGGGCCCCATGAGTTGTCAGTCCGCCCCTGGTGAGAGCTTATATGGAAGGGAGATATTGGTCATTGATCAAGGAACGCTTGTCAACCTCTGGAGGAACCCTAAGGCTCTACAGAACCCTGAATGAGAAAAGTATAGTACCTTCTCCCATACTATAGAGATCATCTATAGTATGGTCACTGAGGATCATAGGAAATCAATGTGTTAGGCAAACATGGCTAGAATTCATGAGGGACAGGCAAATACGTATCTAAGGAATTTTTTAATATCTAAATTTCTATATCTTAATTATCATTTCTGACAGTTTAAAGTATATGTAAAGCTTAAACCTTTTTGTATTTAGTTTTTTTTTTTGGATTGGAGTAGTTTAACCCCTTGGCGCCGTGCCTCCTGGCCATTTAAGGGGTTTTTGACGCTGGGAAGTGGGGTTTAAGGTTATGTGACCACTGTAATTGTCTGTCATAGCGGTCACATGATTGGAAAGCTCTTGATCACTAGTAGGGATCAGGAGCTTTCTGTGAGGTGCTGGTAACTGTGCCAGGAGCAGGGGCGGACTGACCATTTGGAAACTCGGGCACTGCCTGAGGGCCCGGGGTCAGTAGGGGGCCCATGAGATGCCCCTGGTACCTTTTTCATAGGCTTTTTTGAGTTTGGGCAAGGACACAAGGGCCCCATGATCCCCTATTGCCCGGGGGCCCCATACGTTGTCAGCCTGCCCCTAGCCAGGAGCATGCAGATGTTTGTTTACATGTTTGGGTACACAAATATATGGCCTGTCAATGTCAAGGCGCAGCCTCCGGGAGGCCACGTATTTGCATACTGTCGACCCCACGGAGCTAAAGTGGTTGTAGTGGCAGAAGGTTTTTTTACCTTAATGCATCCTATACATTAAGATAGAGAAAAAACTTTCTGTGTGCAGCTCACCCACCCCCACCCAGCCCCCTCTAATGCATATCTGACCCTGATCTAGACTCAGCGCTGTGCCCAAGATCAGCGTCTCTCTCCTCACTGGGCATGGAGGCAGCATTGGGAGCCATTGGCTCTTTCTGCTGTCAATCAAATCCTGTGAGGAGAGAGTGGGGAAATGCTTATGAACAAACACAGCCTGGCTTGGGCTTGAGCCCACATGAGTGTCCCCATAGCAAGGGGCTTTCTATGGGGACACTCAGCAGGGGGGGGAAGAGCCATGAGGGCCTGCAGAGTAAATATGACATGTTATTTACTAAAAAAAATTTTACAATCATTTTACACACCTGTCAGGTTTTTTTTGCTATGTTGCATTTGATGAGGTTTCCCTTTACTTTCTGTCCTGTAGCCAAGACAGGAAGTGAGAAGAAATCTCTCCAAAGAGAGAAAAGCTCCCTCACAGACAGTTGTCACTGTAACTGCAATTGGAATATTTTCTCTATATTCCTGGTCTAGTGGCAACTCAAAATTTGGGATTTTCCTCTCCCATTTTTCCCGATGATAATCATCACCAGGACAAATAGAGAGGTGAATCTCCCCAATGGGGACATAGACAGCAATAAGAACCTGACAGGGGTTCTAATCCTAGCCTAGTCTTTTTAAAGCTAATAAGATTGGGATTTCAATATATTTTAGGGTGCTGTTGGTGGAGATGGAGTTCTCAGTCACGGGTCAATGGATGTTTGTGTTGACCAAGAAACGGGAATCTTCACTATCTGCGTCGTTCTATTTCTCTTGTTCAGTCGGACTCTTTATGTTGTGGCTGCTGAAATGATAAGAATTGTAAAATACATTTCAGTTGTGCTGGAAAGACGGGAAATTGTAGAATAGAATGCAGGTGATGTTACATGGAGATACAATTGAATACGGACACAATCTATCTTTTAGAGGAAGACTTTACATCGGATCAGAACTCTGTATGCGTTTGTAATACATTCAAAGCATTTACAATCCAATCACTTAAATCTCCTAAACTCAGCATGTTAATGTCAGTTCAAAAATCATTTTCAATATGATTAAATCTGCAGCTGACTTAAATAAATAAATATTTGGCGATCCTGCCATGAAAGCCCCCATTCCAGCATTTCCTGTCATAGGGTGACTCAGTTCTGTCCAGGGGCGGACTGACAACTCATGGGGCCCCTGGGGCAATAGGGGATCATGGGGCCCCTGTGTCCTTGCCCAAACTCAAAAAAGCCTATGAAAAAGGTACCAGGGGCATCTCATGGGGCCCCCTACTGACCCCGGGCCCTCGGGCAGTGCCCGAGTTTCCAAATGGTCAGTCCGCCCCTGGTTCTGTCCCTGCTTCCCAACAACGCTCCTTCCTGGTCACACGGGGCCTCCGATGGAGACTACAAGTGGCCATTTCATCACATGTTATAAAGGCATGGGGGTTGATTGCTATAGGCAAATATACTGTGCATGGAAGTGCATTTGCTCCTGTGCTTCGTAAATGAGGTAAAACTTCATTTTGCAAAGAATACCCAATCACATGCAAGGAAAATTAAAAGACAGCATTTTTGCCTGCACGTGATTGGATGATAGAAATCAGCAGAGCTTCCCCTTGTTTCAGAGTTTCCCCTCAAATCTAGAGCAACTGTACTTGCAATGCACAGACTATTTGCCTTTAGTAAATCAACCCCGAGATCTACTGTTGTCACCATCTGACAACCCACCCTGAGAAACACCATATAGACATTGGTGGGGTGCAAATAGAGGGGAAGTGACTGCAAAGACACAACAAAAAGTGAAAAAGGGGTTTGATATACTTTATCTTTGGCCAAAGAATTGAATAAAAAATTCCTAAATGTAAAGCCAGCCGTATACCAGTAGAATTTTGTTCATTTTTTTTTCTTGAAACATTCATTCCATATTTTATTTGTTAGCTGAGTAAAATCAGTGTTCATTTTCAGCCATAGTGATGAGAAAATGCAAAAATGCAAACTGTGAATGATGTTTTCATTCAGGAAAAAACCCCATAAATTTTGTAATGAAACCTGTTTAATGCTTCTGAGATTGCATTTAAATTGCAGATCTGGATGAAATTTGAAGGGCTTTTGAACAAAAAAAAGGGCATAAAGAATGCTCTGACTAAGGATTTTTCATAATTTCTATACAAACATTCAAGTGAAAATCTGACTGTATGGTGTCATCTTATTGGACTGACATTTTCCAAACTGTGCACATTTATTTCAAGCTTTTGACTATCATCAGTGCCATGGTTGAAAACCATGAATTCTAAGGATCTATGATATTAGGCTATATTTTTATTATACCCCAGTGGTCCTGAGATTTGTACCTTTGGAGTGTAAAGGAATGGCTCTGTCTACTGTTCTGAAATGAGGAATATAACTATTTTTGGGAATGAGACAAATCAATATCTTCTTGTAGGCAGGTGCAGTCTACATTCTTCACTGCAGGTGGCGCTCATTCATACTGACAATGCAGCTGGGGGAGAAAGTCAAGAGAAACTGGGTTTCTCTATGATTCCCTTGGGATAGCGTTTCGATTGTGTACATTGTTTCCAGGTGGCCCCTGTGGCCATCTTGGGACATGCAGGGTCTTTTTAAGTCCCTGCCGCCAGGTGTTGTTGTTTTTGTTTTAGCTCATGCTAGTAAATAATAACTATATCTCTAAAAGTATGTCAGGGCATCAACTTACCAAAGTAATAATTTACACTGAATCCTCTTGTACTGAACCAGGCATTGCTGGAGAACTGGAGCAGAACCATTGGCCCCTTGGATCTTACAACCATGTTGTACATTAGTCCACAGTAAAGAGCAAGGCGTGGAGAAGTAAAGTTCCCACCCTCTCTGATCATCAAGTAGTCATTCAAGCATTGGAAGGATGGTTCTAAGGCAAAGTCATTGAAGTTCAGGAATATCTGAAAATCCAAAAATTCATTATTGTAAGACTGAGACATTTGTATAGCATTGAACATAACATTCACCAAGAATTCACTGCAGGTGTATCTTACTGTTGCGTGTATTTTACATTAAAATGATTGATTCACCTGTCATCAATGTTTAGTACAGCTTCATAAATATGCACCAATCATGAAGTCACATTATATATAGAATATTTACAAAGTAGCAAGGTAGCACTTAAAAGCACTTAAAAGGTAGTACAGTTAAGTCCATGTCACACTTGAGATCTATAAAATATGCAAGGAGAATGGAATAAGGACTTCCGTGGATTCAAAAGGAAATTATATTGGATATAACAGACCCATATTTGCAACTGTTGATTCCATTCTAAGAATTTCAATCCTAAAGATGGTTCTGCACCAAATCAGATAAAGATCCATTTGGTTGTGGTTTCCTTTGAAACCATTTGAGTCCCTATTTTATTTTTTAAGCCCTGATAAAGGAGGAGGTTTGTTGACCCCAAATGTGTTGGCTGTTTTTATTTGACAGCTAGCCTGAAAGTGCTGGGGACCCCTATTTGTAATATATAAATATATATAGTGTAACTCTTTATTTTGTTAAAAAGAATCAATAGATGACAAAGGATTCCCAGAGCAACATTGCCAAATATGAAGCTTAGCTCTTGAAAATTAGTTCCACCCTCTTCCATACCTTACCATTGGTTCAAAAGTATAATGAGCTGCCTTACTTTCCAACAGCAGGCTTTGCATCAGAACTAATATTTGGCATTTGCATAGAATATAACTTTAATCCAACAAATGTTAGTTATCAAACAAACAGGATTAATTCCATTTCATTTGTAAAGCTCTACATTTAAAACTAAACACCAGCTAAAATTTCTTTGTCAGGGTCTGGATCTGAACCCATGACCTCTGCTATGTCTGACAACTCTTCTTGCAAAGCTACCTGAGTTGCTGGACTGCTCTGATTTATTAGACAATCTTGCCTTGTACCTTGTTTTTCGTGAACCTTAAGTTCTTTGCTCTTCCAATGAACTTCCTATTTAGGTTCTGCCTTTGCACTTCCTCTTTGCCAGATTATTGTGCTCTCTCCAGCCAACATCTCACTCGTCACTCCTGCTACTGTCTGTAGCTTCGCTACCAGCAACCTTTGGCGTGTTTCTTGACTTCCCTTCTGCTTGATCCCAACCTTTCATCCCAACCTTCAACCATTTGTTACAGACCTTTGGCTTGTTTACTGACTACACTTCTACTTGATTCCTAATTGCTATATCTGCTAATGGACCCCGGCTTGCTCACCTCTTGGTTAGGAGATCCTGAGGACCGCGACCTGATACTAACACGCAGCAAAACCCATCTCCACCATCAGGAGCTCCGGTGAATACCGGTTAGTGCTTAGACTCCGGACCTTGGGCGAGCCCACGTCATTCGCTGGGATGACCTGCTTGTATGCCTATCCTGTTGGTCAGTGGGAGCCCCTCTACTCCTATAGCTACTGATCTCCGAGCCTGACTTCAGACCGTTTTTTTTTATTTTAAATAAAGCCAGGAGAAAGTAAGAATCTCTGTCAGGCTTTATTTACAATTGGATGTCAATTGGATTTTGCTCACTTGCATTGAGGTGCGTCCCAAAAGCACATCAAACTCATGAATGCAAGGCCCATTGACTGGAGCCCCTGCAGTAGATGGAAAGACCGAGATACGGTGTGCTGGAACCCATTGCTCTATTGTGTTAATATATTGGACAGCGAAAAATACTGCAACAAAAGGTTCTTTAACAATTTGGAAGGAAAGTTCTCCATTAATAATTTTTCCAATATACTCACTCGATTTCCTGGAGGAGCAATGATGATATAGGTGACATTTACATTGTTTGGGTAGGAGGAGGGGTAATTTGGGGATGTCACGGTCCCACCATTTGTGGTATAGGTACCTCCATATGTCACTGTAAATTAAACAAAAAAAACCATACATTATATACAAAGCACTGCAATAGTTGTAGGAATTACACTGATTGGCCCTCTGCCTCTCCCTGACATATTTTTCAAATCTTATTCCACCTCATTACCAGCATGTTTCTTCATTTTCAAAAAGTTGTTACAAAAAAATTAGATTACCTTCTTTGTCTACTTTCAAAGAGGAGTATTTTTAGGGGTTTTATACTGTCCTGGCAATTCTCTTTGATATATTTTATAAGAGAAAGTAAAGGAAACCTTTTTTTTTATTTTGTTTGTTATTTCTCCTTTATACAGTAAAAAATCTGTCAGTTATTAAATACCACCAAAAAAATATTCTGTTTAAAAGAAATAATATAAAATTCTTTTTGGCACACCATTGTCAGCCAAACTATTGAAAATTGATAAATGGCCTGGTTATGAAGGGATATACTGTATAATGTACAGGCTGGTTCACAAGTGGTTAGGGCACAGTGAATAAATGTTTTTATGACCATATAATACATTCCAGAGTTGGATACATACCTGAGGTATAAGATCCATTAAACCTGCTTGGAGAAGATGGGTCGGTAATATATTCCAGCAGCATCATTGTGCCATTTGAGATGAGCACTGGAAGAGGCTGGCCAGCGCTTACTGTGGCTAGCAGACGGCTGTTCTTGCTCACCCCGTCATACACGTTGATTTTAGCTTTACATTTGTTCGTTGAACAAACAAATGTGGAAAACTGCAGCAAGATCTGTAATATTAAAAATGTTCATCAACTTAAAGGGAATCTCCACTTGCATTGAGAGATTTAAAAATAAATCCTGAACAGCTATGCCTGTCTCCACTGTCTCCAGGAATCCAACAAAACCTTAATTGCAGATCCTGCTTTTGTGAATCAGCGCAGTTGCTGAGATATTAATATGCTCAAAGCATCTTCCCAGTGTACAGTACCTGTGTTGCAGTGCAGTGATGAGGGTTTAGAACCCTTGTGAAGTTTTTTTTTACAATCTGTGCCCCCCCCCCTCCGCTGAATAGATTCACCCTCTCTATTTGTCCTGGTGACCACTGTTATTGAATAAAAATCCAAACTTTTGAGTTGTCACTAAAAAGGAATTCTTCAAATGGTGATACTTGTTCTGCTTACAACTGTCATGGAGGGGATTTCCCTCACTTTAGAGAAAGCCAGTCTCAAGCAGGGTTCTGTGGAACCGTAGGGTTCCTCCTAAGATTGCTAGGGTCCTTATAGTGTTACTAAGCCCACAACAGTAAAATCAGTCTGTATATGCAATAAAGTATGCTTGTTATACTCACTGTGGAACCTAAGGGGTTAATCCTCTACATTGTATAAAAACACTGTTTGATCCTGACTTCTCTGATCCTCCACCTCCTTCCAGTGCCCCCCTCTTATCTCCTGATAAGGCATACTGTGTGGAGACACTTAGCTTAGGCTCTCAGTCTGGCCCTCTGTTGTTACAATTTAAAAGGCCTAGAGGGCATTTTCACCATTCCTGCTTTTCCTCCAACTACCCCTCCCCGCCCCACCCCACCCTGAAGTCCTGCATCACTCCATCCTTTGGTTTAAAGTGAAGTGCAGCACTTTTTAGGTGAATATTGTGTCAGTTAACACATTGCATATGAGACTGTGAATAGTGTGGGCGATTCACTGCAATATAGTATCTACTAATAACAGCTCACAAGGTTCATTGGATTTATATAATCTTTCAACTGACCCCAAACAAATGATGCATTCTTTCCACTAATCTACAATGTAGGGGAATTCTTCATTCCACACTGCAGAGATTTAAGTGGACACCCCTCCCACTGACCACCAGTGTAAGAGGAGCCTTCACCAATGGAAGCAGGCATTTCTCCACTGACCACTAAAATGTGTTTCTTTTCTCAACTTTTTTTTTTAATTTTAATTTTTGCAATTGCTATTAAAAATTATTTTATCATACAGAGCAGAAAGTGTTGGAAAAATGACCCACCTAAAACTTTGCCACGTGCTTTATTTTTTTAAAACTATTATTATTGTGTACTGTGAGCCATAGATATAATTTTTAGTAAGGGTTCCTTAAGACATGAACATATTTTCAAGGGTTTCTTGGGGGTAAAAAGATTAATATTTGCTGCTTTACAGTAGAGGGATTTTCTTTTACTTCCTATTGAGTATGATTTATCAAAAAATGATTTAAAATACATTTGACCTAACATATCTCAGCTCTCAGTCTGGCCGTCTGTTTTTACAATTTAAGAGGTCTAGAGGGCATTTGCACCATTCCTGCCTGTCCTCCAATTACCCCCCCCCCCAAACCAAAGGTCCTGCATCGTTTTATCTTTTTACCCCTAATATACACAAGCTCAGACAATCCAGTAGGTACCTACCGGGACAAGATTCTTCTTGAGTATTAGTAATGAAATAACCAAATCTGCATATTTCACACGGTTCTACAACTAGGTACCAGGGGCGGACTGATCATTGGACAACTCGGGCACTGCCCGAGGGCCCGGGGTCAGTATGGGGCCCCATGAGATGTCCCTGATACCTTTCATAGGCTTTTTTGGGTGTGATTTGAGTGTAGGCAAGGACACAGGGGCCCCATGATCCCCTACTGCCCGAGGGCCGCATGAGTTGTCAGTCTGCCCCTGCTTGGTACATTAATACACCATGAATAACAGAGCAAACTGAATAATTACCAGTTGTGATGGAGCCTGTAGGAGCCATAGACAATTGTCACTGGTGTTGACAGGAGTAGCATCACTTGAAGAGAAATTTCCAGAGGCACCCAGCAACTTTGTCCTGCATAGATCTGTGCAAAAAAACAACTGTCAGACCCGAGATTATTACATCCAACAAATTTCACAGTCTCACAGGAAAAATATTTACATCCTCAGGAGTGGAAATAGGATTGTAAATAATATGTACATATATCCCTTCCTCCGTGCAAAACTGTGCTGTGCCCATGCAACGTAAATTAACAGGTTTGCTTTAGCATTTTCCTCCCAAGGGGTACATACTCATCTTTTATTCTGCTTTTATTATGCTACTCTGTTCATTCTCCAAGAGCAAAGAGCTTGACCATTTCTGATATAGTGGAGAAGGTGATTAACTCCCATCACTGTCACCTGAGCATGAAGAGACACTCAGCCTTGTTTAAAATTTGAGCGACTCAGAATTTACATAGGGCTTTGTCTTTCCACTCCCTTCAGCTGAATATACAGCAGGGGCACAAAGGAAGGTGAGTATGTGTAGCTGGTGGGGGCATGTATTAATGTAAAATGTTTGCTTTCAGGTGACAAGAAAAGCCAGTAATGTGAACCTTTGTATGCTAAAGATCTGTACATGCCTCCAAGGATCATTTTGCCCCAAGCCCACTAAAAGAACCTGACCAGTATTAGATCCACCATTAGATCAGCACTCACTCTTTTGTCTAGAAAATCTGAGAAAAGTTCTAACAGCCCAACATTTATACTGCCCTACCTTTTTTTTAAAACTGGGGTTCCACATGCTTTTTCCACTTAAGAGGTTTAATATAATGTTTTAGGTCCCCCAGTTTCATTGGTTCCAACTCCAACATCAGCCATCAGACAGCCAACTGAGCACCCTCTGAGAAGACATTTTTTGGGTCAGCATTGTCAGGGAACAGGACATTGCTGGGTTGAAAACTTTCTGACATACTCTGACCTCGGAACCACTTGGCTTTACCCTTCGTCTTAATGAAGCAACAGGTCCATGGAACAGTAAGATACACTGGGACCTTAATTTTGGTGCAAAGTGTTTGGCCAGTTAAAGAATACTTTCGCAGATACACTGGTTCTCACGGAGAGTTATATGTGTTATATTTTATAGTGTTACTGTCAAGTAACACCTCTTAATTCTGGTATTAAACACAAGGGGAAATTGGACTGAGAAAATGCTAATTCTAGTTCTAACATTATGTCTATCCTGTGATTATAATGAGGACTAATAAACCCCAAATATTTCTCCTCCCATTAGGCACAGGCACTAAGCCATTTTCACCAAGCCTGAGGCATTTTGTTACATCCATGACCACCAATACTAGATCATTCTCTACTTCTACTTACCTTCTGCCCATTGAATTCTCAAGGACAGTGAAATGGTCCTTTTGTTTAGAAGGTTTAAGGACTCCGAAGTTAGATATATTTTTCCAGAAAACTTACTGCAATCATAGAGCACATTTATCCTCTTCACATCCAGGCTGCTCATCCCAATGGTCTGACCAATTACAACTTTGGGGTTTGGTATCGGTATGATTGACATCTCCCCCGATGTATTAACAAATGATTGCCTGGAAATATAAAAAGACATTCAGATATAGATTTAGGACACAGTAAAACCACAGTAATTACACAGTATTGTGCTATTGTTAATTCAAGCTAGCAGTATGTGCTTTTAGAAGCAGCATGCTGTCGGTGTTATGTTCACCATTTCTCTTTTCCTGTGCAGAGCAACAAAACAAGGAAAATTACTATTAAGAGTCTTCTGACGCCTGTCTGGATCCCCTGCCCTCTACAGTTCTGTTGTAAATTATAGATATATAGATGGCCAGAATAGAGGAACAAAGTAAGATAAAAAATGTATCACAGTTTGGCAGCTTTATGGGTTGTGCTGCCCCAGACCACAGCCTATTGGTGCTCTTATGGTAAATACCACCCTATAAAATGTGTACATATCCTGTTGTCTAGTGTAGAGTGGTCTATTGGAATCATCAAATATCTTCTTATATATCTCAAGGACTCTGCACCAGAGTTCCCAGCTTCACTGCTAAAGAGGTATCCACTCCTTGTTGGGTGCTCTTTTTTATGCAGCAACTTTTCCTGCTGCATCAGGATGTGTGAGAATCTACTTTTACTACTAAAATGTATGAGATATACAGGGTTCTAGTTTGTGATTTGTTTTTATTGTCAAGATTTAGAACAGGGTTCCATACTGTCTTCTCTTACCTGCCCTAATGCATCACAGAAGTATAGTCATAAGGAATATTGGTAGAGTTCCCATCACCGATCTTGAAATATCCTTGATATTCTGTAAAATACATCACCTGTACATGAGCCATCAAAACAGCATGGATGTTTCATACCCCTACATCCTTCCACCCTCTCCCCCTACCCTTCTTCCCTACCACCCAACACTCCCCTTATAAAGAAAATTGGTTCAGTCTCTTGTATACGAGCTAATTCAATGATGTCTACCTCAATTCTACACTGTACACTCAACCCTGCTGGCTGATTTCCATCAGCAAGAACCATTTCCACTACAAATCATTAGTTTCAGTATTTTGTTCTCAAGAACGTTTTGAAGAATTGCCAGAATTTCATCTGGAGTTCTCTTTTAAAGCCATTGGGTAAGAATGACAGACAGGTAGTTATAATTTTTTAGAAGCAGAGGTTAGGAGTGGCAGCCTTGATATTCCAATAGTGCAGTCTCCTTTGGAAGTCTTTGGGTGGTTATACACAGGTGCTTCTGACGGAGATACAGAAGTCAGAAGTACAGATTATTGCATAAAAAGATTTCCCAATCCTCCAAGGAGAGGTTGTAAGATTTCAATCTTTGTATCCTCCCTATGCTCAGTTCATTTTGCATTTTTTCAGCAGCCAAAGCAATAATTCCAACTGTAAGTATGATCTAAAACTTTGGGTGGTACGCTGGGAAAATGGTAATTCAACATAGTGCACTATAATAAATTAAATTGTATGCTTTTTGGATTTCCTTGGGTTCTCCTAATGTTACAGTATCTCAGCACTTCCTAGTCGTTGTTACCTAAACTGCTGTGAGATGAAAAGCTTAATACACGCACATGTCCAGCAAAGTGTCCGCCTCACTGTTTACTTGGAAGGTTGGCTCCTGCAGCATCATAAAAGCCTTGACTCTCTGACACCCATTTTTACCAATGTCTGCCATAGAAGACCTCCACTTGAGTGATGAGAATCACGTGGACTCTATATATCTAGGAGGTTTTACACATGGGCACCATATCATGTTTATATCTGACCATTCCACCTACCTGGTGAGATATACTGCCAGTTGATGACCACATAATTGTCTCTGTCGGTTCTGGTGTGTTCATGAAAGAAACCCAGTGAGTGCATAATTTCGTGTTGGATTACACCATAGCCCATACAGTAATCTTGATCGATGCTCACCGTCTGTTTGCCACCCAACTTCCCAACATAGGACCAGCAGCTGCACATTAACAAATGCAAATTACATTTTTAAAACATACATAATAAAGGACATTCTTTTGATCTAAAGGTAGATCTTGGTCATCAGAAAGAGGGGGGTTTGTGAAAAGAAATTCACAGAAAAAGCGGCTACATTATGAACAGAATGTGATACTCGGAAAAATTTCCAAAAATTATGCTTTATTACACATGCAAATTTGACACATGGGCAATCGCCCTGGTTTACCATCACCTCAGTATGAGACAATACACACAGGCCTAAAACCATATAAAATGACACCAAGACCGGTCTGGATACATGTGCAACAAAGACAATGACTACTGGAGTCTAAGGTCTTTGTAGCACTGGCACATAGGTGAACACTTCCTAAAGGAGGTGTATACAAAAATTATACCATAGGTATACAATGTTACATGTTGTAAATATAAAGACATATGTTACAACTATAATGGTTATATCCCATGGAAGGGAGTTTCCAAAAATTATACCATAGATATGAAATATCACATGTATGCAATGCAGCAAGCACAGTGTGCGTCAAACAGAGAGACATGCCTCTAGGCCTATATAACACAAAAAAATGGATATCATACATAGAATACAGTACACTGCTATGCCGGCACATGTGGTTGGGGCCCATTCATCTGTAATAAAAGCGACTGATTCCTAGGGCTCTTAAATGAGAATAAGCCCCGGTTGTTACCAGGATGGAAAGATAGATGCAAATAGCAGAGCACTGCTTAAAATGGTTTCTTCACCACTGCATGTGGACTACAAACCACTTTCTGTAAGAAAACAAGATAAGGCCCAATGGATCTTCTGCCTGTTGAAATACACGTGGTATATCTTGTTTCCTATATGAAGCACCATAATGTCCCCATCCTGTAGTAAAACAAACAATATGTGGAAAGTCACTGAAGGAGCTTTCACTCTATATTAGATGTATAGGTCATATAGATCACATAGGACCTTTTATCTAATGTCCTGTAACAGTCCACTCACCACCTGTGCAATGGATAATAGGAAAGGAAAAGATGTCCTTCATAAGTACTGCCATGCGAGACCAGGGAACCACCGCTTACATCAACCGACATACCGCGGGTTCCGACCTCTTCTTGGCGCCTGTGCTGCTTAAGCTTGCCTCATGGCATGTGAAGATGGCTTCCTCCTTGTAGGTCAGCGTGCGTTCCACCTAGTGCGCATGACCGGAAATGACGTATCTGACGTATGACGTCAACGCGTTTCGCCGATGGGCGTATCTCACTCAGCTTCGTCAGGACCAATGAGATTCCTGCATTTCAGCTTTCTATTTATAGTGGGTTAAGACCCACCCATTTATGCAAAAATTAACTTGCAGTTATTCCCAATGGAAGAAAAAAAGGGCTAAATACTTAGCACAGCTGCTGGTCATTGTTAAATTCAATTAAAAAGGCAGGCGACTGGAAATATCAGAGAGAGGAAAGGCTTGACAATTTCAACAATGCATACACGAATCAAAACCCATAGATTATATATACTAATCAATTAGAAAATTACCACACTTTCACCAGGAGATGGCGATATTAATGAAAGAATCACCAGGCCTATTCATTAAATCAACAGTACCTAAGGATACAATATGAATTACCGCAAAGCCGCCACAAGATGGCAATGTTAATTAACAACTCTCACTGTGGATTATTTTACCAAAGATACCTAAACTTCAAATACCCATTTATTGGTATACAGTTATTATCAAGGGAGAGGAACATGGTTAGCTCAACAGTCAATCCCTTCTACGTTTTTAGACCTATATTCAAATTTATACCATCAGGTCATTAAATATTTCCCAGATAAAAAAGGTTTACCTTAGTTATTCAACATATAGTCCAACCATTGATAAAGATAAAGAACTGCCACAGGTTAACCAACGCATGGCAATATAAGGATACCTAACCATGTAAATCTATTTATCCAAAAATACTTGGAGATCACATTCCACATTTAACCCCTTTGGGTACAGTGTATCAAGTTTATATATCCAATATTTCTCCTTTTTTAGCAGTTCTCTGTCAAAATCACCTCTCCTTTGAGGAAAGTGCAACGCATAGAAACCTTTCACTTTTGTGCCATCCAGTATAATTCTTCCCAAAGTGCAAATAATCAGCCCTGAACATTTATGAGTTTAAGACAGACATTAGACAACAGTTGATTATTTGGATAGAAAAGAGATTAATGTGTAACCTTAACATTACATTCATTTGTTTCCTCTGTTTGATGAGAAATGGTCCATTCATCGCCACCGAAGGTAGTTGTATTTCTGTCCTAATAGACCCTCTTTCATATCAATCATTTATCATTATTCCTTATAATACAGGAATAAAATCTCCAAACTTTCATCTTTATATTGCACCAAACATAACACAGACTGACAATGATGACCACTATGTGTAGATAATCTACAAAGTGAGCCAAAGTCAGACTTATATGACCAGTACAATGACGGGCTATTAAAGTAAGTCCCAGGGACCAGAATGAAGCAGAGATAAGGAGGAGTATCGCACCGGGTACCATGTCTTCTTAGCCTCAGTCACCAGATGTAGGAGAACAAATCTAACACACCATGGGATGGGGCTGATTTATAAACATATAGAGGGGCTGAATTCATCCAATCAGGATACAGTAGCCAATCTGATTTGGATTCAGCTGGGAATTTCCACCCCAGAGACATGACAAGGGGAGAAGGGTGACAAGTATCACTCTTGTAGTATTAGCATGCCGCATTTGCACCTTCTAATGAGAGAATACACATACAAAGACTCAATATGCACCAAATGCTGCTGACAACCACTGAAACAAAATCACCGAGACCTTTAACACATATACAAAATAAACTGTATAGAAAAGTGAATTTCTATATACTATATTATTATATATATATATTCATCTTTATTTAAAAGACATTAATAATTAACAGCTGTTATACTTTAAAGCTCTGAATAATTAAGTTAAAGAATTCCCATCATTTATTCTTTTTTAATATAATGATGTTTACATTTGAAGCTGTATTATAGTTTTTGTGCATTCCTCATTTTCTATAGGCTTCCCTGGTATCAATAGCCTGGTGCCAGTAGTTGTCAGTTCAGACCTGTTTGGTTTGAGTTGCAAGTTTGGTGACTATGCTGCAAAGGGGGTCGGGTTGGCTTAAAGGTCAAATTAGGTTATTATTGGGGTCAGGGATGCACTATGAGAAGAAGGAAAGCGTGCAGAGGCAGTGTTATCCTCTGCGCAAAGTTCTTTTTGGAAACCATTCATGTGGATGTTACTTAGACACGTACCACCTACCTAAACATTGTTGCTGACCAAGTACACCCCTTCATGGAAATGGTATTCCCTGATGGCAGTGGCCTCTTTCAGCAGAATAATATGCCTGATGGCAGTGGCCTCTTTAAGCAAAAATGGTTCAGGAATGGTTTGAGGAACACAACAAATTCAAGCTGTTGACTTGGCTTCCACGTTCTCCAGATCTCAATCCAATCAAGCATCTGTGGAGTGTTTTTTGAAAGCAAGTCTGATCCATGGAGGCCCCTTTCAACTTAAAGGATCTGCTACTGACGGCTTAGTGCCAGATACCATATACTTTCAGGGATCTGGTGGAGTCCGTGTCTTGGCAGGTTAAGGTGGGTGGTCATAACACTTGATGGGTTAGGGATGTTTTGGCTGGAAAAAGGGAGGCCTACTCAATATTAGGTGGGTGATCATAAAGTTATGGCTGATTATGGTATATTCCACTAATTAGCAAAAAAAACAACTTATTAGAGTCCACGTTAAATGTTCTTGTATTTTCCACCAATTAGTGACTTCAGTGAAATTATCCAGATCTTCTTTATAACAGCCATCTTTTCCCAAAGTGTGGCAACACCATGATGTGACCCTCCACCTATAAGACCAACACTTGGCAGACTTATTTGACCTCCAAGTTATAGGCAGATCAAATGTCACCAAATTTATTACAGGCTTGTATAGCGGCATCAATTTACACAATGCTTTACATATATATTCACATCAGTCCCTAACCCTCAAGGGGCATACAATCTAAGGTCCCTAACTCACATTCATACATACACATACTAGGGCCAATTTAGACAGGATCTAATTAACCTACGAGCATGTCTTTGGAGTGTGGGCAGAAATTGGAGTACCCAGACGAAACCCACGCAGGCACAGGGAGAACATGAAAACTCCAGGCAGGTGGTAACATGGCTGGGATCTGAACCAATGACCCTAGTACTGCCAGGCGGAAGTGCTAACCATTTAGCCACTGTGCTGCCCTCCATTCCATCATCAGATATAACATGACTCAAGTATATATCCACTAGGATGTAACTTAAGCTAAATATTCCAGTAATCAGATGATCATATATTCAAAGTGACTTGCAGCGCTCAAACAACATAGAAGAACTTTTAGCGTATTTATTTATTTAAAATGTTTAAAAGAATGAATTACTAAAAATTAGAGTGCACAAATAACAGTATTCCAGTATTCAGCAAATTCAAAGGGCCAATTCACTGTCCTTCAGATTTTGGGGGGCTGGATTGTAGCCAGTGGGGGTACAAATCATCCCGGGCCCAGCATCAGTGAGAATAAACATAGCCCCAGGGTTGGTGGTCAGTGGGAGGAGGAGTAATGCCCCATCATTGGTATTAATGGAAGAAATAGCACCCCATTGTGGGAGTCAGGGGGAGGTATAGTGCCCCATCATTAATACTAGTGGGAGAAATAAAGCCCCATCATTAATGTCAGTGGCAGGAAATATGTCCCACTGTTGGTGTCAGTAGGAGGAATATTGCCCCACCATTAACCGCTTCACACCGAGTGCCTCCTAGTCCTTTAAGAGTTCTAAAAGTTGGGGGGTGGAGGTGGGCATTGGATCATGTGACTGCTGAGATTGGCTGTCACAGCGGTCACATGATCGGAAAGCTCCCGATCGCAAGTATACATCGGGAGCTTACTAATCCTTGTCGGCTACTGTGCTGGAACAGTGCAGGGAGAACACTCTCAGCACAGTAAGTTACATGTGTATGGCTGGTGTGAAGAGGTTAATACTAGTGGGGGGAACAGTGCTCCATCATTGGTATCAGTGGAAGAATTAGCACCCCATTGTTGGAGCTCCATCATTGATGTCAGTGGGAGGAATAGTGCCCCATCATTGATGTCAGTGGGAGGAATAGTGCCCCATCATTGATGTCAGTGGGAGGAATAGTGCCCCATCATTGGTATCAGTGGGAGGAATAGTGCCCCATCAATAGTGTCAGTGGGAGGAATAGTGCCCCATCATTGGTATTAGTGGGAGGAATAGTGCCCCATCATTGGTGTCAGTGGGAGGAATAGTGCCCCATCATTGGTATTAGTGGGAGGAATAGTGCCCCATCATTGGTATCAGTGGGAGGAATAGTGCCCCATCATTGGTATCAGTGGGAGGAATAGTGCCCCATCATTGATGTCAGTGGGAGGAATAGTGCCCTATCATTGATGTTAGTGGGAGGAATAAAGCCCCATCAATAATGTCAGTGGCAGAAATTATGCCTGCACTGTTGGTGTCAGTCGGAGGAATATTGCCTCAAATCAGTGGGAGGAATGGTGCCTGGATAAAGGCTAACAAAGGGCTGCAGATGACTGACTCTTAGTATATAATTATGTATAGAATACACAATGTTTTGTATCTGTGTGGTTGAATACTGCTTTATAACTTATTTATCAGGCGTGAGCATGTAAGGGGTCCCAGCTTATTTTGACATGGTGTCATGTGCAGTTGGGACTCCACCTTTACCTACAGGATTGCAGGGCATAACACAGGTGTTTAGCCCAAAACCCAAATACTATCCGTGTGCATGGATGTCAGTCCTGGGACTCTCCTCCACATTCTCCAGGTCACTTCACACAATGACGCTTTCAGGCCTGGAGTACTCAAACATACGCCTATGTTTGTCATGTCCAGATAGAAGCTCAAGTAGCCCAACTGTACACCCGGGGTCCATGAGACATAGGAGCCTGGGCAGGGGCGGACTGACAACTCATGGGGTCCCCAGGCAAGAGGGGATCATGGGGTCCCTGTGTCCTTGCCCAAACTCAAAAACAGCCTATGACAGGGGTGTCCAAACTTTTTTCAAAGAGGGCCAGATTGGATGAAGTGAACATGGTGGAGGGCCGAACATTTTTCCGAACATTCTTTGAACCATTACAATTAAATGCAAATAAATTATTTTATGCCAAGTTAATTGCAAACGACATACTTTTCATTTCATAACATTAAGATCAACTGACAGCTGAGTATTCACAATGTATTGAAAATAAATAAAAAAAAAACTTACCTGCACTAATGTGAAGGGTGAAAAAGGTAGCTGGAGCTGAAGTCTCTGCTCGGCAGCCGGGAGGGGAAGAGAAACACACTTCACGCTGGAAGCCCGGCCCTGACGTCACCGCTCTCTGTCGCTCCCAGCGCGGCGCAGTCACGCATGCGCACTGCTCTCAAGCAGAAGACTGTCTGCCACAGAAGGGAGGGCCGTGCGACAGCCGCATTTACACAGACCAGGGAGAACGCGCCGCAGTCAGGCATGTGCACTGCCCTCTGCTCTCAAGCAGAAGACTGTCTGCCATAGAAGGGAGGGCCACATTACACAGAGCAGGAAGGGCTGTTGGAGGGCCGTATTAAACCGACCCACGGGCCGTAAATGGCCTGCGGGCCGGACTTTGGACATGCCTGGCCTATGAAAAAGGTACCAGGGGCATCTCACAGGGCCCCCTACTGACTCCGGGCCCTTGGGCAGTGCCCGAGTTTCCAAATGGTCAGTCCGCCCCTGGGCCTGGGCCACCTAACACTTATAACATGAGAGGGTTATCTCTCACCATCAGACAGGGGACAGCCTTCCCTCTATCACCACCCACTCCAGAGCCAACCAGGACTTCACCAGTACAGTGCACAAGTCTTCACCCCCAGGCATTGGCTGTACTTAACTCATTACTTCTGTTAGAACATTACATAGATGCTTCTTGTTGTTCTTGATGTTTCTTTATTTGGTGATATAGCAAAGAGTCCATAATAATGGTAATACCTTTTCCAGATAATGTTGTAGAAGATCATATCAGTCTTTTACATCATAGCATCTTGTAACAGTAGTAGAACAATAAGGTATTCACAACTAGCTAACAGTCCATAGCTTAGTGATTGTAAACCCTTACATATACCCACTGAAGTGACTGGCCTCGGGTGATATACAGAGTTAAACAGATCCTCCCAAGTTGTACCTGTGTATCTGCAGTCTTCTCTTCTCTACATCAGTTGAAAGTGATGAATTTATAAAGCTTATACTGCTGTCAGAAACAGGGGGCGGAGAGCTGAAGGTACACTCTGTAGAGCTAAGTGAGGAAAGCTCTGAGAGCTGATTGGAGGAAAGGGACACACACCCCTCCGCACAGCTCGCGGGAACAGAGCTGAGGATGTCAATCTTCTATAGGTCCCTCCCCTGTCACCATTTTTCTCTTGGTGTCGGGAAAACTTGTCAGAAGCGATTTGTGCTGATAGCACAGGAACGAACCAGCAGACATAAATGACACTTAGTGCTCTGGATAGAAACATGTACACATTATAGAGGGATATGCTTTGTTCATATTTCATGTCTGAGGTTTATGGCTGCTTTAATTCTTGTTAGATAAGGACAAAGTCCTCTATCACCTCCTCTCTGAAAGGGGAGCACACCAGAAACCCCTCAGTTGTCCTCTCCTCTCTGTGGCACCTGGCAGACTCTCCAACCCAAACTCCTCCAACTAAATAAAAAGGGCACAGACACAATCACTCCACAGAAGCTCCTAACTACTCCACTACAAGCGGCTAAGCCCAGGGTAATTTATTGTTGAGGTTAGGCTAGCCATAGATGCCACTTTTTTTTTTATCAATCAGCCAAGGGGCTGATCGGAAAATAAAAAATAACGGATTCACCCATCCACACAAATGAGGTGGATGCAGGAATCCTCCCCCCATGCCACTGTATTCTGCAGCCATTGATCCACAAAAATTTTCCAACAGTCCTATTCAACATTTATCATTAGATGGACTTCTGTCAAACAGGAAAGGCCATAGATGGAATGAAATTAGGCTGTTCCCTGCTGAACTGGCTAAATTTTAATCCCTGGGCAGCACAGTGGCTAAATGGTTAGCACTTCCACCTAGCAGCACTAATGTCGTAGGTTTGATTCCCACCAAGGCACTACCTGCCTGGAATTTTCATGTTCTGCCTGTGCTTGTGTGGGTTTACTCCGGGTACTCTGGTTTCCTCCCACACTCCAAAGACAGGTAGATAAATTGGCCCTAGTATGTGTATGTATGAATGTGAGTTAGGGGCCTTAGATTGTAAGATCCTGGAGGGCAAGGACTGATGTGAATGTGTAATAAAAATGTAAAGTGTTGCATAAATTGATGGCACTATATGTTATTATTATTTGGTGTTTATATAGCGCCAACAGTTCACTCAGTGCTGTACATTACAATGGGAGACAATACATGAGACAGTACAATAACAATACAGTGCGATACACGAGGGGTTCGAGGGCCCTGCTTCTTGGAGCTTACAATCTAGGAGGGAGGGGATAGTGGAACGGGAGGAAAAGCTGTGGGGGATGGAGTGGTAGGAGTGGTAGGAAGAGTGGAGGAGATCGGCAATTAGGTGAGGGCGAAGTAGGCTTCCCTGAAGGAGAGGAGAGTAGGTGATAGCCTAATGGATTGGGGTAGGGAGTTCCAGAGGATGGATGATGCCCTGGAGAAGTCCTGGAGGCGGACATGGGAGGAGGAGACCAGGGAACTAGAGAGAAGGAGGTCTTGTGATGAGCGGAGAGTGCGTTTTGGGTGGTATTTGGATATTAGGTCTGTGATGTAGTTTGGGGCAGAGTTATGGACAGCTTTGTACGTCAGTGTTAGCAGTTTGAATTTGATCCGTTGGGCAATCGGAAGCCAGTGGAGGGATTGGCAGAGGGGGGTGGCGGAAACGGAGCGGTTGGTAAGGTGGATGAGTCTGGCTGTAAGTACCTGTAATAAATAAAATCTATGGGTAACTTAAATGTATCAGTTTGTTAGGTTAATAATGTGAGATTCAAATACTAAGATCCTAATGCCATATTTAAATTCAAGTCTCGGTGCTGATGGTAGTTTTGGCTGGTCAGGGTTTTGCTTTTCCAGTTTTTCTGCACCCATCCTGAATAGACAGAAAGTCTGCAGCATGAAACTGGAAGGTGCTCATTCTTTCAACAAAGAAAATGCTAAATAAAAGATAACACATGGAGAGTTCACAAAAGAGGCACACTGTCCTCAGGCATCTGCTAAACACAGGGAGGACACTTAGCAAACAAATTAGCATCAAAATAGGTGCAGATTAGGAGAGGTCTACATGACAGGTCTATACTTAACTGACTTCATGAGAATTTTTTTTTTATGTATAAAATGACAAATAAAATATTTATCTTTATCGTATTTTTATCTAATAAGCACGAGTTGATATTAAAAGTGAACGCACATTTAATCCCACCTATGGATTCGTAATGACAGCATCCACTGAGCATAAAGTGAGTCAAATCGAAAATTGAAGACATTTTGCAGTAAAACGAAAACTTTGGTTCAAGTGTTTTCCTAGCTATGTCCCATCGCTAAACTCTTTTCTTTTTGTGTTGCCGGTGTTTGGTTTCATTAGTGTCCTGGAAGTGAACAATTTGTCCCAGTAGTTCCATTAGTGTCCCAATTGCATATGATCAGTCCAAGTAGTACCATTAGTGTCCCAACATTGTATAATTGGTTCCAATAAATATATTACACCCTAGTAGTCTAAAGTTAACCGGTTTAGCTCCTTCTTATAGCAAGACTATTGCTACAGGGAGGACTCTGTGCGCAAAATCATGTATATATATGTGATTCGTGCTCCCGCCGTGATTGCGGGGGGGGGGGGGGGGCACATGCATATGCACCCAGTGGTGCTGTGATTCAGTGCACCACTGATCAATCAGCAAATGCAGGCCAGTGATGTTCGGCCTGGATCTGATGATTGATCCCTGCCCTATCACAGATCTTCCTGTACCAGGGGCAGACTGACCATTGGGGAACTCGGGCACTGCCTGAGGGCCCGGGGTCAGTAGGGGACCCAATGAGATGTCCCTGGTACCTTTCATAGGCTTTTTTGGGTGTGGTTTGAGTGTGGGCGAGGACACAGGGGCCCCATGATCCCCTATTGCCCGGGGGCCCCATGAGTTGTCAGTCCGCCCCTGTCCTGTACCTGTGTTTGCACTTACACAGGTACAGGAAATGATGAAATCTTCTCTCTCTGGGCACATTCCATCCCAGAGAGAGAAGAAAGCAGATACACGTGAATAAAAACAGCACGCTTTTACAGCAAAAGCACAGCTAGGTCCCATTTAACCCCTTGATCACCCCCCAGTTAACCCCTTCACTGCCCTGTCACTAGTGTCATTAGTACAGTGTACAGATTTTTTTACTGATCACTGTATTAGTGTCACGGGTGACTTCAGCTGGCACTAGCGTTCTTTCCAGATAGCGTCAGATTGCCCGCCACTACATCAGTCATCACATTTAACCCTTTGATTGCCAGGAACATGTTCACATACACAATAAACCTCCATTGCTAGTGTAGTGTCTGAAAGGATCAATATCTTTGATCAGATCAGCACTATACCAGCATTCACAAAAGTAGTGTCCCCAAAAACGCAGCGGGATCAGTCCCGGCACCTGCCAGCAGCTGTGTTTAGCCCCTACGCTTAACCCCCCCTTCTCCCCCAGCAAGTGCAGTGTCAGTAGATCACTGTCACTTGATACATTGCACACAAAATCACAGTGTTAGCAGAATCAGGCCTACAATTTTTTTGTAGAAGTTCAAGCAGTCCCTGACAGCCAGGTGCTCTTTTTCCCGTGAGTCGCACTAGGTATCTGTAAATTTAGAGTCCAAAATGTCCAATGAAAGGTACTCTAGTGAAGTGTCCTACAGGATTCTGAGCATGTCAGATGAGATCGAAGGGGAAGCCTCACTGAACAATCAGCCTCAGAATACGAACCTGTAGACAGCAGTGGCACCCTGACAGGTAGCTCAGATGATGGAGAAGAGGTCCCTGCTAAGGTCAGGCATACCCGACCCCATTCCCAGGTTGCTGAGGTGTTACAATTGCATGATGATTCTCATATGCAGCAGATTGCCAGTACTAGTGCCGCTCTACCTTTTGGTGAACTGGCGAGCACCAGCGGCCGAGTACATCCTGGTCTTTCACATACAGGCACTGCAGTATCACTTGGTGACGTGGCGAGTCCTATAAGTGCAATAGAAGCTGGTGCGGTGGCGAGCACAAGTAGCCACCAAGAATTTGCACACAGGCCCATAGAGCCCCTAGTGTCCTTCCAGGTGTGCTTGCAAATCCTGATTGGCAGCCCACAAATTCTGCAGCACCCGTACTTCCCCCATTCACTGCCTAACCCAGAATTCAGCAAATTTAACTACTCCCCTTGATTTTTTGGAGCTGTTTTTCACGGACGATCTGTATGCATTTATTGTTACATCACGGGTGCCTAAACACGAAACCATCAATTGCAATACACATGCTACATATTGAAAGCAATAATTCTAGGATCATTATTCATGGGAAACTCTAAGCTGGTGATCTGTAGGGGTTTTTAAAGCATCATCTTTGGAAGATTTAGGGTACCAAAATTTGTCACCGTTTGAAGGGCAGGTATCATTTTAAGTCTTGACATGTTGGGTATCAATTTACTTGGCTCAACCTCATCCTTTATGTAGCTGGGTGTCAGTGGCCACAGTACTGGGCCCCCCACCACTGCTGCATTTGAGATGGACATAGTGTCGGTGGGAGGTCTGTGTGAGAAGACTCTTTTCCTCCTCCACTCTTCTTCCCGTTCCTTGGCAGCACCTCCTGGCCAATACACTGAGGGGGTAGGCGAAACTGTCGCTTTGTACCCTGGGAGATGCAGTTTTAAATCAGGGAGAGCGGCACTGGGCAAGGAACGGGAACCACAGGCTCCAAGCCACAATGCACTTCCACATTTGCACTGTATTCTCAAACAAGAGAAATATTGTATGACTACATGACTAGAAAAATCTGTGTTAGTGGGACAAATAAAAATGAAACACTACATATTGTGAGGATTAGCTCCAACGGAGAGTTTTCCAAGGATGCATTCCATACATTTTAGAGCCTTTTGTCAACTTTTATTTATTCAAACGTCAAAGTAATACGGCAATAAACCTGAAAAGAGCATTAAACCCCACTGAAGTCTATTGGGTTATTTTTTTCTGGACTTTTTAAAGGTTATGTTATTATATATAAAGCATTAGGTATGTGGACACAGCCATGAGGGTTATGTACCAATGCAAAGAAAAAAAATCTAAAAATGTTCATGGGCCCCCGAGCAACCTCCCCCACCACCATGTACATATCCTGGCCTCCACTTGCTATTCTGCAGGCCTGGGTTCTGCCGGGTAGGAGGAAGGGAGCTGAGCGGACACATGTCCGCTCCCCTCCCCTTCGTGTTGCTGGCCAGTATGGCCGGGAAAAAATATAAAACGATGCAATCTGCATTGCATTACATTCAGTGGAGCACAGAGGAAACATGCAGGGGCTCTTAGACCCTGGATGTCTCATTAAAGAGAAACTGTTACCAAAAAATCTGCACATAGGGGACTTTCTGTCTCCTATGTGATGAGTAAAAACTGTTAGGGAAAAGAAAAAGTAAGACGTTACACCCAAGCATACAAAATCCCCCCCCCCAAAAAAAAATTGCAGACCCCCACATACAGACATAAATGCATGCATGAAAACACTGATTGCGACACGTTACATATTGACACGCACGCCAGAGTGAGAGCAATATTTCTACCACAAGACCTCCTTTTAACTTGTTGCCTATAGAAATTATAGGGTACCTAAGTTTGTCACCCCTTCACGGCACATGCAAATTTAACATTTGGCATGTTGGGTATCCATTTACTTGGTGCAACTTCATTTTTTATATTTCAATTTAAAAGGGAGAGGGAGGAGAAGCAGTTTTTCAGCATCTGCAAGAGGAAAATGGACGGTATTGGTTCCTGTATATGCTGCCCCCGCCACCCCTCCTGTCCAGTAGAACCAAATGTGACAGGTGAGCCACACAGGCCCCCTGGAGCATGGGGCCGGGTCCCAATTGCGACCCCTATAGCTATGCCAATGCTTAGAGCCCTTTCAGTCCCATAGATCCCTATAGTTACATAGTTAGTCTGGCTGAAAAAAGACAAAACTCCATCCAGTTCAACCATAGAAAAAAAAAGTTATAATCCTACACCCACAGGTGATCCAGAGGAAGGCAAAAACTCCCCCCAGCAAAGCACGAACCAATTTGCTCTTGCAGGGAAATTCCATGTACCCCTCAGATCCCTTCTCCCAGCTCTCTTCTTTCTACTCACTGACACAAATGCCAATCAGTCCAGACTGACACCAGTAAAGCGGCAACATTTTTCCACGTCAGTGACAACACTGATGCAGGGAAAATATTTTCCATAGCAGAGCGACCAATAAACTGGTCATATTTGGCCAGTTCACCCATCTGATCAATGAGTCAATGATGTCACCCAGCAATGCTGGGGATTCTGCCATTTAGCTGTGGTATGGCAACATGGCCTGGCGGGGGGTCTCTAGGGAGGTGGGTAATGGGTCATCCTGATTGACAATGGATCTGCATCTCTGGACGATGTTATTGATTATGGATTTACATCTGGGGACATTGCTTACATTTTGGGGGGTAAAGGACTTTTCCACAGTGAGGGTGGCTTTATTTACTTCCACCACTTTGTAGGAATAGGCCAGGGGTACTAATGTAATCTTCTACTCACTGTCCAGGGAAGGGTGAATATCTCAGGAACAGGTACAGGAAGGGAGGGGGTACATGCTCGCTGCCTCCATTTCCTGGCCACCCAAGCTGCATGCTGGGATAGATGTCTGGTTAGAGTATTAGGTAAAACCTTACATGTTTTATTTATTTATTTATATTTACTGTGACTTTTATTACTACATTGTACTATAGCTACATATTATTTAAAGGATTTGTGGATTTTCAATGTTGCTCTCTATCCCCTTGTCTACCACAATGATACAATATAATGGTTAGCACTTCTGCCTGGCAGTACTAGGGTCATTGGTTTGAATCCCAACCATGGCACCACCTGCCTGGAGTTTGCATGTTCTCCCTGTCCCTGCATGAGTTTCCTCCGGGTACTCCTGTTTCCTCCCACACTCCAAAGACATGCTGGTTAATTGTAGCTCCTGTCTAAATTGGTCCTAGTATGTGTATGTATGAATGTAAATTAGGGACTTTAGATTGTACGCCCCTTGAGGGTTAGGGACTGATGTGAATGTACAATATATATGTAAAGTGCTGCGTAAACTGACGGAGCTATATAAGTACCTGTAATAAATAATAAATAAATATCAATTGGTACAACCAGCAAAGGGCTTTCAGATCGCTTTTATGGGGGCTGTGAAGGTGTGCCCCCTACCCCAGCTGGCTCTCACAGTGAGAAGTGATAGGGGAACATCTATTCCTGATCCCCTGTGACTTATTTACGTCTCTTCTGGGGTCACAGCCGTCATTCCTCGGCTGCGATCTCTGCTTAATTAGCTGCAGTGAGGGGCTTAATAAACCTCTGATGTCTCCATAAAGAGCAGGGGCGGACTGACAACTCATGGGGCCCCCGGGCAATAGGGGATCATGGGGCCCCTGTGTCCCTGCCCAAACTCAAAAAAGCTTATGAAAAAGGTACCAGGGGCATCTCATGGGGCCCCCTACTGACCCCGGGCCCTCGGGCAGTGCCCGAGTTTCCAAATGGTCAGTCCGCCTCTGGTAAAGAGGATTTGTCATCTGCCCAATGCTATTACATCGGGGGCCCCCTTGTGACGGCAATAAAGTTAAATAAAGAAAAACAATGTAAAAAGTGTAATAAAAAAATGAAGTAAATAAAAATATTATTTAAAAAAGTTAAAGCACCTTTGTTACCCCTTTACAGACCCCTGTCAGTTTTTTTCTCTCCTTTGGAGGATTTCCTTTCACTTCCTGTCTCCCCGGGTGTCATCAGAGTCACCAGAACTAGTGTCCCCATTGGAAGATTTCTCCTACGTCACTGTTATGATGACAACCCAAAATGTGGGATTTATTTTACTTTCACTTTCAATGATAACAGTAAACAGGACAAATAGAGAGTGTGAATCTCCCTAATGGGGGGCAAAGAGATCAATAAAAACTGACAGGGGTTCTAATCCCTCTCCAATCTATCCAAAACTAAAAAATAAAAGTTTTGCTCTCAGCTACACTTTAACTCGAATGGTTAATGAACAATTTTGGGTAACAGCTTTTTTTTTTTGCGATTTCATGGGGATGTGCACTTTTAGCCTGGGTTCACACATATGCGGTGTGGCATATCGCATGTGATTCACTCAGGAACCGCACCACTTTACTGTGCATATCCATTGTGATTTCTGTGAAGTGCGATTTAAGCCATACATTTTGTATGGCTCCAATCGCACCGCATCCGCACCAAAAAGGTGCAGGACCCTTTTTTTGGTCCGCACTAGAATCGGATCACATGGGTATTCATACCTATGCAATCTGATTCTGCACATCGCACCGCGTTTTGCGGACCGATGTCGGGGTGTTGTTAACTTAACGTACGCACCCGCAGCAGTTTGCATGAACATGGTGCGATTCTGATCACAGAAACCGCTGCAAATTCCGCACCGCATCAGTGTGAACCCGGGCTTATGGCTTGACAGGTCTGGTATCTCTTTACTTGAGGCAACCCTATCTTTTATACTTTACAGAAAACAATATTGTGCTTCTTTGAACTAAAAATAATTTAGTGTGCGTTTTACTGACAATATGAGTTTCAGAAATAGTTATGTAAATATTTGCAACATAAAAAAATGCAACTACCACCGTTTTATTCTCCAGGGTCTCTGCTTTTAGAAAATATGTCATTTTTTTTTGGGGGGGGGGTTAAAGTAATTTTTAGCAAACAATGCAGATTTGAGAATGTGTGTGAAAATGTGAAAAGATGTTTTTAATTCCTTGCATTGATGCTTGTCTCTGATGGCAGTGCTCAGCTCCCCATAGACTTTTTTTCAACAATAGATTGCTTTTTAAAACAATAGCTAGTTTTGGCTCCCATAGATCTCATTGGGAGCCACCACTAAATCTTGTTTTCCTAGACTTTCCTCTGAGTTTTCTGAACCTCCCACAAACTGAACATGGTAGGGTTTGCTCACCCCATAATAATCACAGTAATTGCATTTAAGATCATGCATGTGAATAACATTTGTACCAGCAAACTGAATTGTCATTGGCTTTATCAGCAATTTTATATTGTTACTGATTCTAGAAGTTTGTGTTGACACTAAACCTAAAGAGATATTACTCCTATCTGGTATTCTGCTGCCACCCGATGGTCAAATAGAGGAAACACAAGACCATATTGAAAGACATTTGTATTCTGTGCAGTATGTTTTATGATTTAAATTGCTCTGCCTGGCAGGTGACCCCAACATTTCCTTTTGAAGCTTACTGCTAAAAAATTGGTGTTGGTGAGCCGCCAGATCTGACCATGACCGTGAGCCTGACAATGATCCTGACATTAACCTAGATCATATCCTGATCTAGACATTTTATTTATTTTATTTATACACTGCTCAAAATAATTAAGGAACACTTTGAAAACACATCAGATCTCAATGGGGAAAAATCTCCTGCTGGATATCTATACTGATATGGACTGGGTAATGTATTAGGAACGCAAGGATGCCCATCGTTTGATGGAAATGAAAATGATCAACCTACAGAGGACTGAATTCAAAGACACTCCGAAAATCAAAGTGAAGAAATTATGCAGCAGGCGAGTCCATTTTGCTGAAATGTAATTGCAGCAACTCAGAATGGTCCTCAGTAGTCTGTATGGCCCCCACGTGCTTGTATGCATGCCTGACAACGTCGGGGCATGTTTCTAATGAGACGACGGATGGTGTCCTGGGGGATTTCCTCCCAGATCTGGACCGGGGAATCACTGAGGTCCTGGACAGTCTGAGGTGCAACCTGGCGGCGTCAGATGGACCGAAACATGATATCCCAGAGGTGTTGGATTGATTGTCTTTAAAAATACAAATCTACATTTTTGGAATTTACAAATATACGTAAAAATATATGTTAAAATTACTTTTTTATATGTTAAAAAATCTGAAGAATATATTTAAAAAAAATATATTTTTAAAAATATATATTTTTTAAATATATTCTTCAGATTTGTTTTAACATAGAAAAAAGTCATTTTAACCTATACTTTTACATATATCTGTAAATGCATTCCAAAAATGTAGATTTGGATTTTTAAAGACATACAGTATATTTGAAATGGATTTTAAAAAATATTTTTCATATATTTTGTTATCAAAATGCACTTCAACCAGGGGCGGACTGACCATTTGGAAACTCGGGCACTGCCAGAGGGCCCGGGGTCAGTAGGTGGCCCCATGAGATGCCCCTGGTACCCTTTTCATAGGCTTTTTTGAGTTTGGGCAAGGGCACAGGGGCCCCATGATCCCCTATTGCCCGGGCCCCATGAGTTGTCAGTCTGCCCCTGATTTCAACATGCAGTATATATATATATATATATATATATATATAGTAGGATTTTATCTTGGTTTGCTTAAAGGTTCCCTCTACGATTGAGCACTGGGGGCCATACATGAATACAAGGTGAAATAATGAGATCACTCAGAGCTGGTTCTCTATTGCATTGATGGCCTTCAACAACCTCTCTTGGGATTTTTATTTTTTGCAACAATGTGCAATACAAACATGCCCTATATACTTGACATTATGGCAGGTGCTCCTGCGACCATCTTCTCACCTTCCTCCCAGGTCTTGATCAGCCAATACCCAGGCTCATTAGGTCTTTGTAAGCTCTGACACTAACTACCATGGAACTTATCCAGGGATCAGGCCAAGCTCAACGACAGACATGGAGCAGTGGAGATGTGCTGCAATGGTGACTATTGTCGTGGAAAGGCAGAGGGTTGGGAGGTGGCTATCAAGAGAACCTGTCACTTTGTCCTGCATAGACAAAGTGACACATTCCCTTTAAAGTAGGAAGCAAGTGAAGAGCCACCCCTCTATTTGTCCTGGTGGCCATTGTCACTGAGACAGAAACTAGGTGGAAAACCTAAATTTTAGAGCTGCCACGAGAACAGGAAGTGAGATGAAATCTTTTAACGGGATGTAATGTTCTGCTGACAATCCTCACTTTGAGGAGATTTCCTTTCACAGTCTGCTGTGTCCTCAATACAGTGAGGAGTGGAAGGAAATATGTCTAGCTGGACACAAAAAGCGAAAAATGATCCAAGATGGGTTTGAACCCTGCAGTATTTATGAAAAAATGTTTTGGCTATGCATACACTTTAAATAAAATAGTAAAATTGTGCCATAACTATTATAATTTTTCTTTTATGAAACTACAATGAATAACAACAAAGACTTCTAAGGGCGTGGGCAGCTCGATATCGGATACCGAGCATCAGAACATTAGCAGGAATGAAATCAATACTAGCAGAAAGAACAAGAGTTGCCTAATATAATGATACAGAATTGGTATGCTTGTAACACAATATATGAATATGAGGAGTGCAGAAAATCATCCATAGGTTGTGCCATGCTGCTATCCTCACCTCTAACCTCACTGACTTCACAGAAGAAAAATTCGATGTAACTGGGGATCAGTGGAAGGATTTTGCTAAATTTGATTTCACAGGGTTGAAATTTCAGCAAAATACTCTCAAATTTCTCAGTTTGGACTTCTTAACCCCTTCATGCCTGAGGGTAAAACAAATCTTAAAGCCTAAGTAAAATTTGACAACTTTGACATGTGTTAGTAAAACCGTACATATCATCATAACTACTTTGTACATCCAGGTGAATTATAACTGCTTTTTTTTCAGGAGAAATTGGGCTTTCATTTGGTGGTAAATGGTAATGGATATCTCCTGATTTTTTTTATTATCAAAGAAAAACTGGCCCAAAATAGTACAAAAAATTGTTTTTTTTTTTTATTTAGCTGAAAAACCAACCACCAAAGAACAACCCAAAATAAATTTCCAGCTCTTGACGATCACAGCGATATCATATATGTATATGTTATTTGTTGTTTGTACTACAGCCCAGAAACAATAGTACACATTTTGTTGTTTTTTTTACCTAAAACACACTGAGACTGACACTGATACCAATTAAATGAAAAAAAAAAAAAATCCTGACCTTTGACCATGACCTTGACCTTTGACCCTGACCCAAACACTAACCCTGGCACTGAATTAGATCAAACCTTGATCTACGTATTTTTTCTTTTGTTTTCAAATATTTATTTATCTTTTTTTTACACGCATTTTTTTTCTCCCTGCAAGGAGAGAGAGATACATTGTATCTCTCTCCTCCAGTCAGAGAGAAAAAAAAACCAAGGGGAGCGGGCTTCACAGTGACTGATCACTGTGATAGCCAATCAGAGGCTATCACAGCGATCATGTGACCCAGAATCAGGAGTCCCGGGTCCCGATTGTTAGAATGAGACCCGGGGCTCTCAGTGACGCCCGGGTCTTTGTGTTGGGAGTGCGCTTTGTGGTGCACTCCCAGGACAAAGACAGGTAAGCAAATATGTGGCCCCACGGGAAAAAGCCCAGTTCTGTGAGGCCGCATATTTGCGTGACGTTGGCGGCAAGGGATTAAAGTGATTGTAAAGGGATTTTTAAAAAATAACAAACTTGGTATTCCTACCTACTCTGTGTAGTGGTTTTGCCCTCATCCTCCTCTTTTCGGGTTCAGCACCGATGCTTCTGGCTCCTCCCCCCTTCTCTCTTTCCAAGCTGCTTGCTATGGGGACACTCATGTGGACTCAATCTTGAACCACATTCTGTGTGTCCATTAACTTGCTTTTGCTTTTGGGGTTTCATTAACAATTAATGGCACCAAAAGCGGGACTAGCTCATTTTGGGTTTCTAAAGGTGGCCATACACTATCCAAACTGATTGTACAATCTCTGTATGCTCTTCTTTAGATTTACTAAAACTATATAATAGAAGGACACACCTAGCTATCCAATCACTCTGTATCCAATCAGGCAGGCCCTTGTACTATATAGTTGATGGTAGATCTAAAGGATATTGTACACCTGGTCTGGTCCCGGCCCCATTCCAATGGTGGATCAACAAAGGGTTGCTGCGGCTAGACTACCTCCAGGGTGCTGAGTTTATCCTCCTCAGTACTTTACAGAGAAACGTCAGATGCCCCCCACCAAAATTTTTAGATATAATCAAATTGCCTTTTTTATCTGTTCTAAAAATTGTTTTATTGGATGGACCGCCCATTCTTACCAATTTGAAATTTCCTGTCTGCATATGAATCTCTCTAGAGCCCGTAATTCTGTGGTGTACGCCCTTCTTGCTGATCCAGACTGTAAACTCCCCTATATGGATCAATGGGAATGGGACCTGAATGTTAGTTATGATCTATCTGATTGGCAAGACATAGTCCTGACATTATCTAAAGTTTCCATCAATACTGCCTTAATTGAAGCAAACTAGAAAACACTATTGTGATGGTACCTGGTCCCAACTCGGACGAGGATGCATCCTTCTGCCTCACCAATGTGCTTTCGGCGTTGCGGCCAGATGGGTTTTATGTTCCATGATTGGTGGCAATGTCCGAGAGTTACTAGATTTTGGATCCGCATGTTTAACCTTTTCTACATGGTGAAGGGGGTGAATACCTTTGAAACACTTTAAAGTTCAACTAAAGGCAATACTTTTTATTTAAAGTGTTACTAAACCCGGACCCTGCATTCACTCTATCTGGTCTCCCAGGACCCTGTATTCACTATATCTGCTCTCCCCGGACCCTGCATTCACTCTATCTGGTCTCCCCGGACCCCGCATTCACTATATCTGGTCTCCCCGGACCCTGCATTCACTATATCTGCTCTCCCCGGGCCCTGCATTCACTATATCTGGTCTCCCCGGACCCTGCATTCACTATATCTGGTCTCCCCGGACTCTGTATTCACTATATCCGGTCTCCCCGGACCCTGCATCCACTATATCCGGTCTCCCCGGACCCTGCATTCGCTATATCCGGTCTCCCCGGACCCTGTATTCACTATATCTGGTCTCCCAGAACCCTGCATTCACTATATCTGTCTCCCCGGACCCTGCATTCACTATATCTGGTCTCCCCGGACCCTGCATTCACTGTATTGGTCTCCCTGGACCCTGCATTCACTATATCTGGTTTCCCCGGACCCTGCATTCACTATATCTGGTCTCCCGGACCCTGCACTTACTATATCCGGTCTCCCCGGACCCTGCATTCACTATATCCGGTCTCCCCGGACCCTGCATTCACTATATCTGGTCTCCCAGGACCCTGCATCCACTATATCTGGTCTCCCCGGACCCTGCATTCACTATATCTGGTCTCCCAGAACCCTGCATTCACTATATCTGTCTTCCCGGACCCTGCATTCACTATATCTGGTCTCCCCGGACCCCGCATTCACTGTATCTGTCTCCCCGTACCCTGCATTCACTATATCTGGTCTCCCAGGACCCTGCACTCACTATATCTGGTCTCCCCAGACCCTGCATCCACTTTATCTTGTCTCCCCAGACCCTGCATTCACTATATTTGGTCTCCCACAGTACACAGAACATGGAAATGCAATTATTTTAGTAAATCTAAACTGCTAAATACCTTTTCTCATCAGCAGTTAGAGCAGTCTTGTGACTTCTATCAGTGTCTAGCCAAGTACTGTTGTTTTTTTTTTTATTCTTTTTTTTTTTTAAATTTAAATATTTATTGATTTTTCAAAGAAATAAATTGTACAAAACATACTCCTTTAAAAACACTGCCACATTTTCAGTACATTTATCATGTCCCCTTTTCTTCCCCCCCCGCCCACCTAAATACCACCCATCCCCCTCCCCCCCCAAAAAAAAGCCAAGTACTGGTTAAAGTTTGTACGAGGAGTTTTCATTCTGCTCTAGAAGGATGCAGAAACCATGATCTCTGTCTGGACAGCGCTGATTGGCTCTGTGCTGATCACATGCATGCTCCCGAGAAAACAAAAAAACCTCTCTAGCAATACACACCAAACTGAAAATGTGCAGAGTGACTCCACACGATATGCCTTATCAGCAGATAAGAGGGGGACACTGGAGGAAAGGGAGGATCAGAGACGACAGGATCAAACAGCGTTTTCACACAAAGCAGAGGATTACCCTCTTAGGTTCCACAGTGAGTATAACAAGCGTGCTTTACTGCGTATACAGACTGATTTTACTGTTGTGGGTTTAGTAACACTTTAAGGGCATTCACCCTCTCTATTTGTCCTGTTTACCGTTATCATTGAAAGTAAAAGAAAATCCCAAATTTTGGGTTGTCCCCAGAAAAGTAATAGAGGGGAAATCTTCCAATGGGGAAACTAGTTCTGATGACCTGGGGGTCCCCAAGGAATTCCCTTAATTTGCAGGGATTTCCTCCCACTTCCTGTTTGGCTAGGGGATGGGAAGTGAAGGGAAATTTCCGCCATGGGACACAGATGGCAAAAATCTGACAGGGGTTCTAACCCTCCCCTACGCTATCCAAAGTGAAAAAAATGTTTGCTTACAGTTCTACTTTAAGTAAAACTTGCTTAAAAATACAATCACATGACTTTGTTTGAAAACAAAGCCATGTCAACACACAAGACATACATATGCGGGCAAGTAAGAGGAAGAGTTACAACAAACTAAGGAAGGCCATACACTATACAATTTTCTGTCCAATTTCTGCCCATTTCTGCCAATTTTCTTTAGATTTACCTTCAGCTATGTAGTGCAAGGGCCTGCCTAATTGGATACAATTGAAAGTGTTAGTTTTGATCTCCTATTATATGGTTTTTGGTAAATCTAAACCAAAAATCTCAAGAAAATTGTATAATGTATGGCCGGCCTAAGCTTCGGTAGGACTGGCCCTCCATCTGGGACAATTTACCATATTCTTCCTTAATGTTACCAACACAGAAGCAGCATAGAAGGTTATGGTGGGATGGTATACGGCCCCCTATTGAATATCGCACTTGAGCCCTAGTTGCTCTGAGGAGTGCTTCCATGGCTGCTCCTCCACTGGGGACATTCTGTATACAGTATCTGGTGGCCATGTCCATTGTACCACAACGTTTTGGTTCACCTTCTCAATTGTTATTCCATAAAGACATACCTAAAAACTATGGGAAAGAGTTGGTGACGTGACCATATTATGTCAGTTATGTTATGAGTATCCCAACCCCTTTGTGTATGTAGACCCCCATCCACAGCTCATTGGCCTGGCACTGACAACTGACTCTCGGGTTCGGACTGAACCTGGAGCTGAACCTAAGCTCAACCTTGTAAAAAAGTATACAATATTGTTTATCTGAAATGCCTTTATTTTTACAGGATATATATCTGCCGTCGGGACAGAAGTACACAAGCTAAATAAAATGTAGTAATAACATACTGTAAATGCATTGTTACCTTTACCCAGAAAACTAGTAGAAGGTTCAAGTGGGACTTTTACAATAAAAAGGAAAACACAGATTACAGATACTCTCATGAATAAGATGTATTCATACATATTATATATTTCATGATACATATTTATAAAACATCAATAAAAGTCTAATTCTAGCATATAAAACAAAATTCGCTACATTCATTATTCATACATTTGGAGGTTTATCCACCATTTTTGTTCGCCATGCACATGGGCTCCTGGGGCCATACAATGTACAATTTGGGCATATTTCTCCTCTCAACCCCTCTGGGAGCCACATGTGCTGTGTACAGCCACCCATAAAAATCATTAGCTGTACATGGGTAATGCCTAAGCATGCATCCAGGGGAGTAGGTCCGTACACACGTGTTTATGCAGATACTGGCATCAGGGGTGGACTAACCATTTGGGGCCCGGGATCAGTAGGGGGCCCCATGAGATGCCCCTGGTATCTTTTTCATAGGCTTTTTTGAGTTTGGGCAAGGACACAGGGGCCCCATGATCCCCTATTGCCCGGGGGCCCCATGAGTTGTCAGTCTGCCCCTGACCGGCATACAACCATTCGTTTCCATGGGAGGCTGTACACAGCACCTGTAGTTCCCAGGCAGGGTAATGATCCTGAATTTTATGTCTTAGGGTGCCAGGTGCCTATGTACATGAGACCTGAGTCATTGGCAGTGGAAATGGGGTTGGCTATCATGGGTTACTGCATTTCACACATGAATCTTCACCCTGCCTTATTTAACCACTTTAACCAACAGGCCAATTCTGAATTTCTTTTATATATTTAAAAATCTGCATATCTTGCTAGAATCCCCAAGTACTATATATTTTTTAATCATAGGCATTATAGAATTAAATGGTGGGTGTTGCAATTTTTTCTAAGTTAAGTGGTATTTGTTTTTCAAAAGCAAATATTTTGGAAAAAATACACTTTAATGAATTTGAATGCACAAAAACACAAAATAATACCCAATGGTTGCTAAATATAAAAAGATGATGTTATGCTGAGTAAATAGATACCTAACATGTCAAGCTTTAAAATTGTGTATGCTTGTGGAATGGTGCCAAATTACTGTACTTAAAGCTCTGCATAGATGATACTTTAAAAGCCTTTATTGGTTATCAGTTTAGAGTTCCACAGGAGGTCTGGTGCTAGAATGATCGCTCTCGCTCTGCCGTTCATGGCGATACCTCACGTTTGGTGTGGTCACTGTTTACATATTTGTATGGGACCTACATGACTGTTTTCATTTGCATGTGAGCAAATTCAAATAATTTTTTTTAACACTGTACCTTTATTTTTTTCTATCAACTTTATGAACATCCCTTGTGATAACATGGGCTGTGACAAGTCCTCTTTTTTTGGAGAGATATCCTTCCATATCTCCCCTCTGGCCTTCAAAGCATCTGATCAAACCGAGATTGGTTTGATCAGATGCTTTCACAAATCCTCGTCGCTTACGGTTTCTGACATTCCACAGTGGGAGGAGCAACATCAATTCTGTGTCCACTGTGTCTGAGGAAGCCAATGCCACCCATTACCGTGCTCCCTGATAGGATGGGAGAGTCCAGTAAAGGCGGCAGCAGTAAAAGTGATCCAGCGGCTGTCGAACTGTTGGGATCACTTTCAGCTGATATGGAATCAGCTGCTGAAATTTTTGATACCGAGATCATGCCTGTAGTCTGAGCAGGGGTGGACTGACCATTCGAGCACCCGAGGTCAGTAGGGGGCCCCATGAGATGCCCCCGGTACCTTTCATTGGCTTTTCATAGGCTTTTTTGGGTGTTGGTGAGGACAAAGGGGCCCCATGATCCCCTATTGCCCGGGGGCCCCATGACTTGTCAGTCTGCCCCTGAGCGGGAGGCATCATCTCGGCTTATGACATCCTACAGGTGGAAAGTGGTTAAGCTGAACTCCAGGCAAAAAGCTAAATATACATAACTGAGCTGTTTTATCTGAAAGAATTTGTGTTACTGTTAATCCAGTCCTGCGATTTACACCTAACCTATGAATGAAGATAATTTCATATGCTCGTGTGCATGTAGCCTTAAAGGGTAAGTTCACCTTTTCATGAAAAATGGATAGGTGAACTAACTCCAAATATCCTGACCACCCCTCTGGACTCCGCTGCACATAGTAGTCGTGATGCCCCATGCTTCCGGTAAGCGCTCAAGTGACTGCACTTCCCAATGAGGAGTTCTTCTGTCTTCTGGAATACCTTACCAAAACAAGAATCCACAGATGCACTTCTCATTGGTCAGCATGGTCCCATGGCTGTGCTGACCAATGAGTGTTTGCCATTGGGAGCATTATGATGGATACTCACACTGGGGCTATGTAGTGCAGTGTACAGCGCTCAGACCAGCACGGGGCATCATGGCTACTGTGTGCAGTGGGGTCCAGAGGGGTGGCCAGGATATTTGGAGTTAGTTCACTTTTTCATTTTTTATGAAAAGGTGAACTTACCCTGTAAGCAGAAATAAAAGCCAATTTTAGAAAGTCTAGTTTGCGTTCTTTTGCGTAGACCAAGAATCAGAAATCTTCACTAACTGCTGCAGTTGTTCCTTTTCTCTTGTTCATTCTGTACTGTTCACGCGGTAGACACTGAAATGATAAAAATTGTGAAATAAATTTCCAATGTAAAGACATAAAATTGTAGAAGAATATGCAAGTAAAGTTCATAAAGATTAGAATACCAATAGAAATGTATCAACCAACTGAAAATTTTGCATGTGATAATAAATTCATTAGTTCGTAGGGTTCATGCACATGGCCACCTGGGCAATGCAATGTAATATTCAGGCATAATTCCCCCTTACTGTACACAGCAGCTTTGGCTCCTGGGAGGGGAAATACACCCCACCTGTATGTTGGACAGCCCCAGGCAGCTGTTTGAACAAGCTGTTACAGCCATCTCTCTAAACCTTTTTACCCCAGAGAAACCCCTAAAATTATTTCAGGTCTTGGGAAACCCTATATGAAATCAAGGCTCAATCAGTGCTGCAGGAGGGATTCTCACATCAACACTGACTGCGTCTGTAGGCAAGTGCAGTCTGCTTTCTACTTTAGGTGGCGCTCTACCGGAGCGGTACTGCAGCTGGAGGGGAAGTCAAGAGAAACTTAGTTCCTTTGGTGCTCTGGAGCAGCTTTCCGGTTGGCTACACTGCATCCAGGTGACCCTGGTGGCCATCTAGGGTCACGCAGAGTTTTTTTTATGTTCCTGCCCCCAGGTTTTGGTACGCATTTGCAAAGTGGCTAGGGTAAGGAGAGTTTACACGCCTGTCAGGGACAGCACTAGCGGGAGGGAAAGGTTCCTGAGGAGTAGGGAAAGAGCAGGGCCTATGCATGAACCTTCTCAAGCCCCTCTTGGCAAGTTCTCTCTTCAGCTCGGGCCTACTATCACTGCATTGACTGTGAGTTCCCAGTTGGGCGTTCCACCCCGCCAGGCTGTGGTATTGTTCTGCAAGTTCTTCAATACATTGTTTTCTCGACTTCAGCCTCAGTGTGATTACAGTCACACACCACACTGCACCTAACTCACATGTTGATGGAGGAATCCAGCAATTTTCTTTCCTTCCACCAATGGTGGAAGGAAATAAAATAGCCTGCCTTACTGTGTATCTAAACTCAAGAACAAAAATTGTTATTATTTATTATTATACAGGATTTATATAGTGCCAACAGTTTACGCAGCTCTTTACAAAATGAAGGTGGACATTACAGTTACAATACAATTTGGTACAAGAGGAAACAGAGGACCTTGCACGTTAGAGCTTACAATCTAGGAGGAAGGGTTGAGTGATACAAAAGGTAATAGCTGTGGGGGGATGAGCTGATGGAGGAAATAAATGGCAGTTTACTAGGTAGAAGCCGTATAGGCTTCTTTAAAGAGGAAGGTTTTCATGGATCGTCTAAAGGTGGATAGATTAGGAGACAGCCAGACAGATTGGGGTTGGGAGTTCATTAGGATGGGAGAAGCTCAGAAGAAGTCCTGGAGGTGAGCATGGGAGGAGGTGACATGGGAACTAGAGAGTAGAAGGTCTTGGGAGGATCGAAGAGAGCGGTTTTCTTGATATTTTGAGACCAGGTTGGTAATGTAGCTGGGGGCAGAGTTGTGGATGGCTTTGTAAGTTGTTAGTATTTTGAATTTTATTCGTTGAGCGAGTGGAAGGCAGTGGAGGGATTGGCAGAGAAGGGTGGCAGACACTGAATGGTTGGTAAGGTGGATGAGCCTGGCAGCAGTATTCATGATGGACTGGATGGACTAGCCTATGTAGAGGTAATCCAATGAGGAAGGAGTTGCAGTAGTCAAGGCGAGAGATAACAAGGGAGTGAATTAGGAGCTTTGTGGTATCATTGGTTAAAAAGGGGCGTATTCTGGAAATGTAATATAGTCCATCTTATCAGTCCTTAGATGTGGTGAATTTATTAGTTTACATTTTTCAGGCCTTCCTTTATTTTCACCTGATGATCCTGCCAGTAACTCACTTCTTGTCCTAGTTTGACAATGCTCACTCATTGTACACTCCCATAGGTTCATTAAGGATGAGCAGCATTGTCACCCTAGGCTGCTCTCCTGATTTGTACTACTAACACCACTCCCTTCTCTCATCTCCATAAGATTTCAGTTTAGTGCACAAGGGCTTACAAGCATACTGGTAGCATCAACAGCAGGTATTTTCTGTACTTGCAAAAAATTTTAGTTAGAATGCAAAAAGAAAATGAATGCAACCATCACATCTATGGACTGGTAAGCTGTAGTATGTTCTCTTTTTGTTCTTGGGTTTGGATATACTTTAACTTTGATCAAAATATTCAATAAAGATTCACAAATGTAAGTTTAAAGACTCAAACATCGATCATCAAAAAGATTTCTATGAGCCATTGAGTCATTAACAAATCAGACTAATGATTGTCACCGGCTGTGACAGTATAATTAATACTTTATGTCTTCAGCAAAATGGTGGCCATCTGCACACAGATACTCTACGCCTCTACAATTAAGCCCTGAAAAGGGTAAAATGTGTCTAAGGAATTCTCTACAGGTAGAGAACAGAAGCTGAAGCTGTCTGGTGTGCAGACGGCCACCATTTTGTTGAAGTCTACTGGAGCCTGACAAGCCACTCCTATCTGTCTTGCACCGGTCTGTCCACATGCTGATCCGACTGATACAGGTTTGGGCGTATTCGAGCGGTATTATTTTCATTGTTTTGGGCTACATTATGTATTTTTGACTGCATGGCACTAAGCACAATGCAAACAATGGGGGAACTTTTCTTGTGCAGAGTTTTGGACCAACAGACGCCAGGGCACCATGTTGGAGTGTTATGAACTGCTGACAGTCTGCTGTAAATAATCAGCTGGAGACAGCAGAATTTGGGTCCCATGCTCTGTACATATCTAATAAACTGAAGATTATAGGGGTGACTAAGAGAATAGGGATACATTTATCTATTGATAATCTAGGTAATTAAAGTTGTTGGATACTAGATACCAGGTGTTGGTGAGGGAAGAGTTCTGATTTGGCTCTTTGGATAATACTTCATGTCATGACTAATGTCCTTGGTAGACTTAGAGTCTACTTGTTGTATTTGTAATAGGAGTAGATCCTGAGGAAATGAATTATTCATGAAAAGGGTCTATTAAAAACACCATACAGGAGATAACTGGATATACTAAATGTATTGTGTTCAGGTTTGTGTATGATCCATATAGAGTCATTTTTAAAGTATTTATAATCTATTTCGGCTTTCTAATTGTACAATAAAGATCATGGAAGTTTTATATATGTGTACTGTATGTGTATGACCTCTTTGTGGCGCATTTAAAGTCCCCAATTTTTCCCTTCCACATGCCTTGGATGGGGGGCACTCCATTAGTGTTTTAACTGGGGGATGGTGCCCAAAGAGGAATATAAGAAAGTATAGGAAGTTTCCACTATTATTGTATTATCTGATATGTATAACGTTTTGTATAAAATACCTTTCTCTGCTCCCCTGTTGGGAAGGTTTAGGTTGGAATGATGTATTTTAGTCTAGCCCACGTTAATAAATTACAATTATATATATCAAAAGATGTCAGAGAATCAACTTACCAAAGGAATAATTTGCTTTAAACCCTTTTCCAGTTTTGCTGGTGTTGCTGGAGAACTGGAGCACTACCATTGGCCCACTGGAGGTTATGACCAGGTTTGATTTCCGTCCACAGTAAACACCAAGGAGCCGCGCTTTAAGGTCACCACCATCTCTAATATTCAGGTAGTCATTCGAGCAGTTGGAAGATGACTCAATGTCAAAGTCACTGAAGGTCAGCGATAACTGCGATAAATATTCATTATTTTAAGATATGCATATGAAAGTATTTCACAGTTCATACAGAATATTTACAAGATGGCACATGAAGGCAATGTACAGAAATTCATGCAGCTAGAGAAGCTTGTCACAATCAATTATTTTAATTTTATAGAACTGTAGATTTAATAAAAATTCATAAATGTAAGTTTAAAGACTCATAGTTTCAAAGATCAATTATTAAGAAGATCTTTGTGAGTCATTAACAATATCTAAAGCTGGATATTTTAGCATTTTTTGTAAGTACTAACAGACTAATGTTTGTCACCAGCTGTTACAGTATAATTAGACTTCTTTTTGTCTTCAACAAAATGGCAGCCGTGTGCATACAGATACTCCATGCCTCTATGTATAAAGTGGTATTAAAGGTTTGTCTTTAAAAAAAAAAATAACAAACATGTCATACTTGCCTGCTCTGTGCAGTGGTTTTGCACAGAGCAGCCCCGATCCTCTTCTTCCCAGGTTTCCCGCTAGCGCTCCTGGCTCCCCTCTGGTCTCCAGTGCAGGCTCCACTGGCTGTGCTGTTGTTGTACCATTGTTTCTAGGATCACAGACGTCCCAACAACTAATCTTGTTAGTCCCCCCTACATCACAGCCCTCTCTTCCTCAGAATTCCCCCTTAAATAAGAGTCCTCATCAGAGTCCCCCCTTACATCAGGGTCCCAATCAGACTACCGCCTTACATGAGAGTAATCTTGTTAGTCCCCCCTACATCACAGCCCTCTCTTCCTCAGAATTCCCCCTTAAATAAGAGTCCTCATCAGAGTCTCCCCATACATCCAAGTCCCAATCAGAGTTTCTTCTTACATAAGAGTCCCCATCCGAGTCTCCCTTATGGGGACCCTGATCTAAGTCGAGATCCTAATGGGATCAGGTTTCTTTGGAATGTCATTGTTTTGTTTAACTAAAGTTTTTTCTCTGTTGGTCTGAATTTTGTCATGATGATTACAATCGGAATTCCTTCTTACATAAGAGTCCCCATCCGAGTTTCCCTTATGGTGACCCTGATCTAAGTCGAGATTCTAATGGGATCAGGTTTCTTTGGAATGTCTTTGTTTTGTTTAAAGTTCTTTCTCTGTTGGTCTGAATTCTGTCATGATGATTACAAAAAAAAGTCCAAGTAAAATATATCAATTTTAATTGTATTCATTCATGTATAAAACTGACTTTTTTCGGCCAGCAAATTTTTGTAAAATATATGTGTGACCCTTGTGCTGAAATTTTGTAAATTGTAAACATATAGTGGACATGAAAAATACTACATCATAAGGGCTCATGTATAAAACTGACTTTTTTCGGCCAGCAAATTTTTGTAAAATATATGTGTGACCCTTGTGCTGAAATTTTGTAAATTGTAAACATATAGTGGACATGAAAAATACTACATCATAAGGGCTCATGTATAAAACTGACTTTTTTCGGCCAGCAAATGTTTGTAAAATATATGTGTGACCCTTGTGCTGAAATTTTGTAAATTGTAAACATATAGTGGACATGAAAAATACTACATCATAAGGGCTCATGTATAAAACTGACTTTTTTCGGCCAGCAAATTTTTGTAAAATATATGTGTGACCCTTGTGCTGAAATTTTGTAAATTGTAAACATATAGTGGACATGAAAAATACTACATCATAAGGGCTCATGTATAAAACTGACTTTTTTCGGCCAGCAAATGTTTGTAAAATATATGTGTGACCCTTGTGCTGAAATTTTGTAAATTGTAAACATATAGTGGACATGAAAAATACTACATCATAAGGGCTCTTGACATTTTGGGAGGAAAGTTCTCCAATAATAATGTTTCTCATATACTCACTCGCTTTTTCGGCGGAGCAATGATGATATATGTACCTCTTGTATTATTCGGGTAAGAGAAGGGGTAATTTGGGGACTCCACAGATCCGCCATCTTTGGTAAAAGTGCCTCCATACATCACTGTAAATGAAACAAAAACACAACATTGTATACGAAGCACTGCATGGTGGATGGAGAAGTTACATTGGTTGTGACTGGCCTGCTGCCTCACCCAGAAGTCTTCAGCAGATCTGATGAAGCCCACATGTTCCATTTAAGCATACAATTACAAGGCTGCCTATTTAAAGAAAGTCTGTAGCAAGGAACCAGTGAAGCTGCAGGTTTCCTTTTGCCTGAAAGTCAGGTGGATCCTTAACCTCAATCATTTGACTTGACTCCAGAAGTATTAAAGCCATTAGATAAATGTGATGGCCAGGTAACTGACATTTTCAGAAAAAGGGGTTAAGAATGGCAGACTCCATTTCCCCCACAACAGGTTATTTTTAATGTGCTGCTATAAAGAGATGTCTTTCCTCCAGCTGGATTAAAAATCTATAAAATATATTACTATATACATATTTTGTAACAGTAACTTCCCATGCCCTCCATAGCCTATGGGACTGTCTTCCATGCGTCTCCCACCTTGCAACACCGTTCCATAGAAGTCTGTGGGGAGCTATTTCACAGGTACAGCCAAGACAATGAAGATGTTCTAGTGCAGTGTTTCTCAACCTTTTTTTCAGCCAAGGCACCCTTTAAAATTATGCTCAAACTTGAGACACCCCATTCCAAAACGTAAAAAAACTAAAAGTACAGTTTTACATAATTCAGCAACATCCACACATGTGGGACCCCCAACATTAGAGGTGATTTATTGTTACAAAGCAATATACCTATGCACACTGGTTCTGGCTACCATTCCAGCATTTCTCATTTCTCTTCTTTCTATTTCTCTCCCTCATTCAGCTAATATGACCCCAGTGCTGATGGAGAGCGGAAGGAAGGGACAAACAAGGATGTCCTCAGGGGCCCGATTTCCTTCTTATCAACCTATGATGTCATCAGTTGTTAGGATGCTGGCAGCTGGCCCACAAATTGCCCATGGTTGTAAGGTTGCAAAACAAAACCCTGTGGCTTTGTTTCACACCTGCTGACTTGTTGACAATTTTTGGCCAATTTGGGGAAAGCTTTTAGGCATTTTCCCAAGGCACCATTGAAGAACCCAAAAGGTACCCCAGGGTGATACCTTAGTTCAGGGGTGTCAAGCTGGTGGCCCTCCAGCTGTTGCAAAACTACAAGTCCCATCATGCCTCTGCCTTTGGGAGTCATGCTTGTAACTGTCAATCTTGCAATGACTCATGGGACTTATAGTTTGGCAACAGCTGGAGGGCTGCCAGTTTGACACCTGTGCCCTAGTTGAAAAAAGCTGCTCTAATGTGCAAGAAAATGCCATGGGCACTGGAATGAAGTAAGCATGCATCTGGGCTGTATTAGGTCAGGGGGGAGGCAAATGGAAAAAAGTTATAAAACCCCCAAAAAACAAAAATAAAAAGTATAAGTATTAACAAAATAATAGGGTAGATGTGATGGACCAGTTGGTCTTTATTCTGCCTTCTTCTATCTCTCTATATTTTAAAGCAAAATAATAAAAAAGTACACCTCTACGATCCATAAACAAGAACCAAGATCCAAGAACCCTGAAAACGCCTGTTGGTCTGCCATAAAATGCACTCAGCTCCTAATTCCTATTGTGGGCTGACAATACACAGCTTAAAGTGGACCTCCACTAACTTTTGGTTGTTCCTTCCATCCTGCTCCTCCTTCTTACTCCCTCACGCAAACTGCAACCAAATTTTCTTTTCTTTTTTTGAGGATAGCCATGTCACACATCCCAGGATGCTATGTATGGGCTATGTAGAATATGCTGTGCAGTGTCATCCGGGGGTGGCTGATAGGCCTTGGAAGAGACAGCTGGCCTAACTTTACAAAAAAGATGGGACCCAGTGTGCTGGACAGCCCTTGATTTGCCGGGCGCGTAGGTTTGCTATTATAAATCAATCCAGTGGACAAAAAAAGGGGTTGAATTAACCCTCATTGGAGGTTTTGGGCTGATGTTCCTCTTAAAGAACTGCGAGGGCTAAGTAGTCTCTTTGAGATAATGCAGGAAGTGTGCACTTATCATATACATGTAAAAAAACGTTTTGGGCAATACAGTGTATTAAACAGACCAAAAGGGAGAAAATAAGAGAAGTTACTTGTTAGGCCAGTTTCATGTAGAGCGTTCAGCTACTGGGCCCCAGTTCTGGAATTTTAGGGCACTCATATAGGGCCCTATTTATTCAGGGATGAATGCCCAAAATGCAGAATATTTCAGCCTGCCATAGACTTTGACAAGGTGCCCCCTGGGCACACTAAAATGACAGGACTGGAGGCCCAGTAGCTAGAGGTCCCCTGTGCAAGAGCCTTTTGGGTTTATATACACTTTAAGGAACAATGAATTAATATTTTTTGACCATATAATACACACTAGAAATGAATACATACCTGTATTATAAGATCCACTGAATCTGCTTGGAGTAGATGCATTGGTGATATATTCCAGCAGCATCAATGTGCTGGATGAGACCAGCACCGGAAGAGGCTGGTCGGGGCTGACTGTGGCTAGCAGATTGCTGTTCTTGGTCACCCCATCGTACACGTTGATCTTAGCGTTACAGTTCTTGGAGGAACACACAAACTTGGAAAACTGCAGCAATATCTGTAAAATTAACAAAGTTCAGTAACTTAACCCCTTCATGCCTAAGGGCAAAACAAATCTTAACGCCTAAGCACAATTTTGCAACATTGACATGTGTTAGCAAAAACGTACAAATCATCACAACTGATTTGTGCATCTAGTTAGGCTATACCTTGATTTTTTCAGGACAAATTGGACTTTCACTTGGTGGTAAATGGTAATGGATATCTCCTGATTTTTTTTAGTACCAAAAGTGGTAAAAAAAACTGGCCAAAAATAATTAAGAAAAACATTTTTTAAAATTTAGCTGTGTATTTCTTGCTACTACCATAATTTACCACCATAGAACAACCCAAAATATATTCTCCTGCTCCTGACGATCGCAGCAATACCACATGTGTGTATGTTAGTTGTTGTTTGTACCCGTAGAACAGCACAGAAACAACAATGCGCAATTTGCTTTCTTTTATCCTGCCATTAACTGACACTGACACTAATTTAAAAAATAAAAAAAAAAATCCTGACCAAAAAAAAATTTGACATTGACTTGCGATTCGTTTCATTACAAATTGAAATTCAGCTGAAATTTCGGTTATTCTGAAATTCGAATGTATCTGAATTTCCGAATCAGTAACAGTAATGAATTTCAACAAATCCATAATAAATAAGAACAAAACAAATTATCCAAATTTGAATTTGAAAATGAATTAGAAATAAAAAAATAAATTGAATTCGAAATGGAAACATACTGCAATAAATACAGTAAGGCATAAAAGTGAAATAAGATGATGATTCCTATTTGGGCTGCTTTATAGATTAGAATAGAAAAGAATAGAACAGAATAAATGAGAATAGAATAGAACAGAATATAAAAGGAGAGAAGAAAAGATAACATAAAAGAGTAGAATATAAAATAATAGAATAGAAAATAAACGAGTAGAATAGAAAATAAAAGAACAGAATATAATATAAAAGAATAAAAGAAAATAAAAGAATAGAATAGAGTAGAATAGAATAGAACAGAATAGAAAAAAATAGAACAGATATACTAAAATAGAACGAATATAGCCGTCTTCTAAAATTCAAACTTAGAATTTTGAATTAAAATTTGAAATTTGAATCGATCTGAAAATAACGAATATACGAAATTAATTCCAAAAAATAATCATTCTAACATAGCAAATACAGCATAACAAAAATATTAACTTAAGGAACAAATCCGAAACAAAACACATTTTTCTGTCATGTACATCTCTACAGACAACTCTCCAAGAAGGGATTTTCCCTACTCTATCCAAACTTAAAAAAATGGCTACACATATACTTAAGAAATAAGGAGCTCAGCCTCTCATGGATAAGCCCCATACATCACCATATCCACTAAACATTCCTCACTGTCTTGAGGAATGCAAGTGATGCATTGTAAAACACAGTACAGACCTCTCCAAAGAAAATGGCTTGTACTGTCTAATTGGTTTTGTCCATGGGGAAACTCCATTTCCTTAACAAAGATTATATATTCAAGCTGATAGGCTTATCATCAAACTACAGTGCCTCTTTGTATGCCGTCACATCATCTAAAACGGTATGGTATTTGATTTGGTCAGGTGTTATTAACCATTTGGATGTAAGGTAAATAATTGCAATGGTATCCATTTATATTGTTGTGCGCAGTACATTCCACTCCAATAGGCATTAAATACAGCTGAGCATACATTTTTTTATATATTTGAATAAAGGTTATATGTTAGATCTAAAAAAAAAAAGAAATAAGGAGCTCAGGCTTTCACTATAGTCCCTATTATCAAAATTATTGAGGACTAGAGGCCATTTACACCCTTCATGCCTTTCCTCTAATAAAAGATTCTGCACCACTTCACTCTTTCTCCCAATACATACAGTACAAGATCAGATAATTCAGGAGAAATCCTGGAGGTACCAGCTGAGACAAGATTCTTTTTTGAGCATTAGTTAACCAAATCTTTTTTTGTTTGGGATATTTTATGGCTACTTATTTTAAAACAGAATGAATGCCAGAGCAGAATCAATGCCAGAAAAATTACCAGGTTTGAAGGAGCATGTAGGAGCCATAGACAATTGTCACTGGTGTTGGTGGCAGTGGCATCACTGGAAGAGAATTTTCCTGAGGCACCCATCAACTTTGTCCTGCATAGACCTGCATGAAAAAACAATCAATTCCTACAAATGTCATAGTATAAAAAAAAAATGCAATTTGCATCCTCAGGGGTGGAGCAGAGAGACTGTAAATAATATTTATTTATTTCAGATACTTATATAATGCCATCAATTTTCGCAAGGCTTTTACATATATATTGTCCTTTCACATCGATCCCTAACCCTCAAGGGGCGTACAGTCTAAAGTCCCTAACTCACATTCATACATACACATACTAGGGCCAATTAAGACAGGAGCCAGTTAACCTACCAGCATATCTTTGGAGTGTGGGAGGAAACCGGAGTACCCGGAGAAAACCCACGCAGGTACAGGGAGAACATGCAAACTCCAGGCAGGTGGTGCTGTGGTTGGGGTTCGAACCAACGACCCTAGTACTGCCAGGCAGAAGTCCTTACCATTTAGCCACTGTGCTGCTCTATTCTTCCCTTCCTAAATGCAAGAGTGTGCTGTGCCCACGCAGAGTAAAGTAAAAGTTTTGCTTCCCCTTCCCAGGAGCACATGCTGAACTTTTATTCACTCCACCGATCTGTTCAGCCAATGGAAGCAAAGGGAATACTTCTCAGTATAGAGGAGCATTTGACTTACTCCACTTTATCTCTTATTGGCTAGCACTGTCAAATGGCGGCAGAGAGACACTCAGCTCTGTGTAAGCTCCAACTAAAGCGAATCAGAACTTTCACCTGACTTCTTGTCCTCACTCCTTAAAGTGGAACTCCAGTGGGGGAGAGTGGATGAGAAAAGGAAAACCACATTAAAGCTCTTTTTTATTTCATTCTTTTTTGATAAACCAGGGGAGAGTTTAAAGTTCTGATACATTTTCTTTTTTGTCTGTGACCCCATTGGGGAGACGTTCCCTCACTTTTGAAATATATTAAATATGGCCAAAATTGTAGCATTTCAAATATATGTCAATATATTTGGGAAGAATATTTTTTAATTATATTTAAAATATGTTTTTCTTCCATGTGGGTAGGGAGGGAGATTCAAATGATCAGCTTAATATTTATCATACCTTGGCCAATCCCCGAAAGGGGGAATCCAGAATGTGGTCGGGGAGGTGATAAATGTTTAGGAACCTTGAGCAGTGTTCTCTTCTTGTCAGAGAGGGTGCCAGTACTCCTGGGGGCTGCTGCCCCTAGGAGAAGGACCACTAAGACAAGAAATCAATGTTAAGGCCTCAGCATCTGGCCTAAGGGCCTAAGGAGGACAGCTAAGATGTACAGTAGATACCTTCTAACAGGCAATGTCAAAGTCCAGGTCAGGAGGAGGATTTTTCATCTGCCTCTTTGAGGATCTCCCTGAGGAGACAGGGTGGCAGACAGTTCCTAGGACGCTGTGAATAATGATCTTAATGGGGACTGACAGTGATGGAGAAGTGGAAGAGAACCAATTGCTAACGCTTGCCCTGTGGTCTACAACTGTGGGTCCTTAGATATACTGACATCCAGGGCAACCTCCAGAGAAAGTTGAAAGTCTAGACAGAAGCTAGCTGTTATTGCCGATCATGTTGGATTATCCCGTGACCACAATCCCTCTCCTGTTAAAGTTTCTGAGTAGTAAATCCTAAAAACATCTCCCCTAGACTGGGCTCTAATTGTCGGTGTGCTTGAGTGACTGGTGGCCTCTGTAATATTTAGGGAGAACCTGTCTGTTTTCAGCAGCCTCTTCTGGGGTAAGTGCTACAAGAGTATAGCTTACATTGTGGTCACAAGTTAGAAGAAACTTACTGCAGTTATAGAGCAGGTTTATCCTCTTCACATCCAGGCTGCTGAGTCCCGTTCTCTGTCCAATGGGAACATTGGTATTTGGTATTGGTATGATTGACACCTGCTTTGATGTATTAACAAATGTTTTACTGGAAGTATAAGAAGACATATGTAGAGTTAGAACACAGCAAAAGCACCACAATTGTTTTTTTTTCTTTTAAAGGAAAAAAGGTTGGATGGATGTAATCTCTTTTTGAATAAATTATGTTTTATTTTCTTATTGATGTATTGGTGGGGCACGGATTATTTATTTATTTATTTTACGGTAACAGAAGAAGTACAGCCAAAACCCACTTAGCTGCACTCGTGTGACCTGTTTTTGGCCGACTAACGCCCGCTGTTGGCTGACATCACAGAGCTGGATCGTGACCATATGGTCAGGACCCACCCAGGAGCCTGGACCGGCACCTGGCTTAGCCTCTCAGCGAGCTACCGAGAGACTGAGTCAGCCTATCCCACCCACCCCCACAGCTCATTGCTTCGGTGAGTGCTTGGTCAGCAGAGTGAAGAGACTGACAGTCCCGACTCTCTGCTCAGAGCGAAGTGGGAAAACAGAGTGATCAGAGGTGTTTGATTACTCAGCCTTAGAGCCAGCAGGGCACAGATGCAGCATCGGATCCATGCTGCATCCACCTAGGTAAGTATGATTTACAATAAAAAAATCCAGTGCTTCTCTTTTAAAGTGTATCTGAACCCAAAAGCAAAAATGTACAATATTGTAGTTTACCAGTTCCAGCTGTCTAACCGTGTCTGCCCTCGGCAAAGGCCTCATGCTAGTTCATGCAACCTGCACTGGTACCATGGTGTTCCTGTGCTTGGTTCCTGCTCCGTAATCCTCAGTTCTCTGCTCTATGTATCTAGTTTCAACCCAGTTCCTGCAACTCGAGCGCTCTTGGCACTTTGTGCCCTCACACTCGTTGTCCTCACCTTCAGGAGTGTTGGGCAGATTGTGCAGGAGGAGCTCCCTTATATACTCAGTCTCTACCAGTTACAAGTTAGTTGTCCTTTTTTCCCTGTTGGGTGTTCTTCTTTCATGCTGCATTAGGATGTGTGAGACTCCCTAGCATAAGGGAGGATCTACTTGTAGCACCCTCCTAGTTAGGCTGCTGGGTCAATTTAGTTTCTGGTTCTTGCTGTAATCAGGGAAGCAGTGATTCTTTTGGTCTGGTCTGTTCAGGGCTTCACAGGCTGAGAGTTTGATTGTGTCCTCCTGCCTCTAGAAGAGGTTTCTGGAGCTTAGGGAGGAAGAATTCAAATGAACAGCCTGGATATTGAGCAGGGCCTAGCCAATCCCTTGGGTGGTGTGCCCAAATGGTGTCTGGGATGCTTTTAAATAGTCTGGAGCCCTCATGAGATTGTCTCTTTGCTCCTCTAAGGGAATGGATCTTTGAGCTGAGAGAAGGGGGGTGCTGCTTGCCCTTGGAGTCTTTTAGACTGGATGCTGGACTACCTTGAAGTCTTTTGGACTGGATACTGGACTGCTGTACAAGAGGCAACACCATTGGACTGATATTGTTCCAGCATGCTGTAAGTAGAACCTCCTACCTGTTCTCAAACCTACTTCATGGTCCCCAGCTGTGAACCAGCGGACAGCTGTTGTGTGCCTGGCTGACTCTGCACTGCTTTGGGAAAGAACCTGTTAAACTTCAACGGCTCCTTCGGGGGTAGCACTGCATACTTTACTACGAGATATACAGGGATCTAGATTATGATTCCACCAGCTGCCAACAAAATATAAATACAGACTGATGGCTGGTTTAGGTTAGTTTTCCCATCTAAAGTTAAAGCAGGGTTACAGATTGTCTTCTTTTACCTGCTGTAATGCATCACTGAAGTATAGTCATAAGAAATACTGAAAGTGCTTCCTTCGTCCTTCTGAAATTGATCTTCATCTTCTGTAAAGAATATTACTTGTTAATGAGCTACTTTAAAGAATAACTTATCCTCAAGACATCAGTGTAATGTACTGCAGGTTACCAGTCCTTAGATGTAGTGGTTGCATTAGTTTTCACTTTTGAGGCTAAAAATATTTTCAACAAGTACAGAAAATACCTGTTGATCTTGCCAGAAATGTGTCCCTGTCGTTTAATGTGCGCTGAACTGAAAGCAAAAACAATGTTATCTTCCTTATGTAAACTACTTCTCTCCCCACTCCCCCATGTAATGGAGATGAGCAAAAGTAGACATGTCTGTAGTCCAGCCTGTGTGAAAACTATGGCTTCCTCCTGAGATAATGTGGAGGAGTGAACATATCCACCCAAGGACAGGAAAAACATTATTTGCAGGATAATCAGGTTAAAATAAAGAGAAAAGGCCTGAAAAAAAGATATAGCCACCACATCTAAGGTCTGGTAAGTTGCAATACATTTCATTTCCGTTCTTGGGTTTAGATATCCTTCAAGCCTATAACAATAGCTATTCACAACAAAGAAACAAAACTATTCAGGGAGAAAACATAGAGGAACTGCCATTGTATCTCCTTTTAACAATACTAGTTGCCTGGCTGTTTGAAGGTTCCATTTTTTTTAGTCGCTAACCCTGAACAAGCATGCGTACAGTATATATGCGTTGCAGTTTGTAAGTGGCATACTGGGGTTATGACTGAAGCTATCAGCCATCGTGAGAAAGGAAGGATTGAAAAGGATTTCTCAGTTTCAATTTTATATTTACATTTTTTGGAATTTGTTTGAACTTATATTAATTTTGTTTGGACAATTTTTTTGGGACTTTTTCTCACTTTTTTGAATTATTCCATTTTTTTGAACAATTTTTAGAATTTTTTAAGTTTTTTTGAATACTGATAGTTACTGTATGAGGTGAATTATTTATTCATTTATGTAATTTTGGCACATTTTTACACTGTTATTTAAATCTTCAAGGGTGAAGGTTTTATCTTTGTGCTATGGGGAATTAAGTTTTGTTGTATATTGGTTTTTCTAATTTGTCACTTATTACTTTTAAGGAAGTGGTAGTTATAGAGATATTTATTTAGCACACTAGGGAGTGTGTTTTTCCACAAGGGATATGGATATTTTTAATTTTATTAATAATAGACAAGTTAATTTGGATGAGGTTTTTTCAACTACATCAATAATTTTTGAGGATAATTTAGAGATTTTGGTGAAAAAAATAGGATTCACGATGGAGAAAAAAATTCAATTATGGTGGGATGTTATCACTTTTGAAAAATACTTAACAGAAGGCATTATTCCCAGATGTTTGAGGTGGGATTTGGGTCCTAATGATGGGTTGGTAGATGAAGCCTCTAATAAGGAATGGAGTAGTTTTTTCCATACCTGTGAGACACAACTCATAAATATGTTGTTAGAAAGGAAAAAGAGGAAGCTTCAGATAATAGAGAGTAAACTGGTAGAATTGAAGAACAAGGTAGAAGTTCTTAAGGATAGTAAGGAATATGAGGAGGCGTTTAAGAAATTACATGATCAATTAAATAAAAAAGACATTGAGATTAAAAAGAAAAAACATAAGAAATATATGAGAGATATAGGAGATTACCAAAGTAATAATGTTTATAAATGGCAGAGTACTATCGGTAACAACTCTCAGTCTACTGATACTACTCCAAATAGTTCACCCATTAAAGGGCAAAAGCATAGTAAAAATACTGCTCCTGCCAACAAAATGGAAGAGAAAAAAAGAGAAAATATGAATTATACACAACCAGCTCAAATTAAATCTCCGTGGAGACCCAATGAAGGAAATTATGGGAGCCCTTATAAGACTTATTATAATGTTCCAGTTCAAAATAGATTTCAACCATTGGAGGGTTGGAGAAATCCCCGTGGCTTTAGGGGGAACCCAAGAGGAGGTAGAAATTTTTTTCAGAGGAATTACAGGGGGAGACCACCGGGACCCCCACCAAGAATGCCCTATTATCAACAAGGATGGGGAGGAGGGATTCCAAGGGATCCACCTTATCCGTATCAAAATGTTCACAGAGGAGAGATGGAGGGATCTCCCCAATGGAGGAAGGAAGAACAGATAGTTCATTCAATGGAAAATGCAGAAACAACAGGGGGAGAACAAAAAATGGACAACAAAAGAAAAAGGAAGGATGCCTAGGGAAAGGGATCTACAATCTTAGTTCAGTTTCCCTGACACAAAATGAAATTAATGTCCTTGATAAGGGACTGAAATTTGCCCCTAAATCAAATATAAGTAAATTTGGGATGTATATTGATGTGAATAAATACATCAGAAAATTAAATATTAAAAAATATTTTTCATCTCTACCTGGACCTAACTCTTTGGAGAATAAATTAGGTCCCTCCAATTTGGATTTATACACACATAGTGGACTGAGAAATAATTCAGTTTTTAATCCTATGAATAATAAAAATCAATTTTTAGATGTTTTTAAATATATGGTAACAGAAGAAATCACAAATATGGAAGTAAAAAAATATAAAGAGGGAAAGGATTTCTAGGAAGGATTGAACTCTCTGAAGGAGCGTAAGAATGTGGTCATTAGGCCAGCAGATAAGGGTGGGGGGGTAGTTGTACTAGATAGGCTGTCTTATGAAGAAGTAATGACTGATATTCTAAAAGATAAAGATACATATATGGTAATAAAAAATAATCTCTTGAACCATTATAAAAAAACACTTCAGGAATTAGTTAATGGAGCAAAAAAAGATGGAATTTTAAATGAAAAAGAAGCCAAATATTTGGTCCCACTACATTGTAGAATGCCGGTCATTTATTATCTGCCTAAGATACATAAAAGTTTAATTAACCCCCCAGGTAGGCCGATTATCAATGGCATCGGGTCCATACACTCTAGGACCGGTGAATATATTGACCGATATCTTCAACCTATAGTGAAACAGATGCCATCCTATCTGAGGGATGCTCAAGATGTTATAGATTTGGTAGAACTGAGAGAAGTTTCTAACAATACAATTTTGGTAACAATTGACGTAAATTCCCTCTATACTAACATCAAACATGAGGATGGAATTAAAGCAGTGAAATGGGGTCTAAAAAAATGTTCAAATTTGCATATTAAACAAAGAAAATTTATTATTAAATTGTTAGAGTTTTGTATGAACAAAAATTACTTTTGGTATGGGGGTAGTTTTTTTGAACAAAAGAAAGGAGTAGCAATGGGCGCAAAATTTGCGCCCAGTCTAGCAAATATTTTTTTAAGCAAATGGGAGGAAAATGTAATTTTTAATAAGAAATGGGAAGGGCTGGTTTTATGGAGAAGATACATTGATGATATTTTATTGATTTGGGATGGCCCTATGGATTCACTAAAGGATTTTATCACAGTAATAGAGAATAATGAATATGAGTTGGAGTTCTCAGTTAGTATGAATAAATGTTCGGTGAACTTTTTAGATCTTAATATATTTATAGAAAATAATATGATTTTTACTAAAACTTACTTTAAAGAAACCGATAGGAGAGTGCGCATGCGCGGCCGCCGGGATCGGATGTCCCGGCATTAGCTCCGCACATCTCCGGCACTGACAGCAGCCCATAAAAGGGCATAGTGCCGCTTCACCCCCGGGGCCCCCCCCTGCCTATCTCCGGATCTCGGGCACCTGTCAATATGCCCGGCAAGTCGGCGATTAAGAGCCGTGGAGGCTCCCAGCTGCGGCTCCCTGCGGGGACTGGGAGGACCAAGATGGCGGCCGGATCGGCGCCCGCGGCTCATGGGGTCTCCTCTGCCTCTCCTACAGCAGCACCTCTCCCTCGGAGAGAGAAGATGGGCTCCTCGTCCCACGCTGGGCCAGGGAGGACTACAGCAGCATCGCTAGGTGGGGTGAGTGACTTCCTGCAGCCCCCCCAGTCATCCTCCAGCCCTGTGCCACTAGAGTCCCAGGCTTCGGCCTGTCCATTGAGCCGTGACTCCCCTGCATCCTCGCCCTTGAGCAGCGACATAGCTGCCATTTTTTCAAGCCAGCATAGCGGTCCAGATCCCGCTGATGATAGCCCGGCTTCCTCGCCAACGATTCCTCCTGACCCGCCTCTATACTCTTGTGATGCGACTTTGATAGCTCGATTCGCAGATTTGCTGCAACGCGAATTAGACAGAGCTACCTCAAAATTGGCGGCGGATTTAAAGCAGGATTTTCAGGCCTTGGGCCACCGTTTAGACTGTATTGAGGCTAAAGTTGATGCGACAGTCCAAAGCATCTCCCAAAATTCTAACATGATCACCGACTTGCAAGATCGCCTGGAGGAGGCGTATTCTAAAATTGATGACCTGGAGAATCGGGCTAGGCGATACAATTTTCGCATTCGAGGTCTTCCTGAGTCGGTTAAGGAGCTTACTAGCTGCGCACATACCCTCATGCGGTCCGCTATGCCTGCAATTGATGATCTTCATCTTGAGATTGATCGCATTCACCGGGCATTGATCCCCCCCCGGCAAGGAGGGCCTCCTAGAGATATCATCGTCAAGCCTCATTTTTTTCAGGTTAAGGAAGCGGTTATGCGGTTTGGCAGGGAGAATCCGGATATAGAGCTTGCAGGGCACAGGGTACAAATATTTGCTGATGTTTCGTCGGCCACTATCCAGAGGCGGCGCTCCCTCAAGCCACTTCTTTCTCACTTGGTTCAAAAGGGCATTAAATATCGTTGGGCCTACCCTTTTCGTCTGCAGTTCACTCTTAATGGAAAGTCCTATGGGTTTACTACATTCCAGGATGGCGAGGAGTTGCTGCTTCAGCTGGGTATTATATCTCGCAGTCCGACGTCCCATTCTCCCACGGGATCGGCTTCTCGACCTCCGCCGCTCCAGCCTTTGTGGACTACTCCATCATCTAAGAAGAAGGGGTCCCGGAATCCGCCCGGGTGGACTTCTTGAACTTTTGTGTTCTTTTGGGGACTTTTCGCTGGAATATGTTCGTTGATGGCGGCCTTTCTGTGGCTCTTCGGAGCATTGGCCGCTGTTGTTATATTGGTTTGGGGGGATGGGCTGGGGGTGGGACTTAGGATGTTAATTACATTTGTTTGCTGAATATCATTTCAGTGGCTCTAATTGCTTTGTTTTTTTGTTTAATGCACTGTGCGTTTGATTTATTGTTATTGGGTTGTAACTGCTGTTAGTGCCGGAGAGTGTCTTTGCGCTCTCCCTGATTGGAAGACTCTTCCCCGGGAATGTTTCTCTGGGCAGACCTATTCCACCGCAGGGCTATTGCTCTGTATTTCCTGGTACATTGTTTCCTTCATTTTCTGATACTGTTTTGTGTACCGCGGTCACTTGGCATTTGGACTTTTGTGATCCGAATGTTCTCTTTTCTTTTTTCTGTTTTTTTCTGTCTTTTTTCTTTTTGTTGTTTTCTGATTTTTTGGGGGGTCAGCTGGCGACATTTAGGGACTTATAGGGATCTTCTTACTTTTAAGGAACGAGGGGTCTTTATTCTGCTTAGTTCCATAATTATTTGTCATGTCTTCCGTACGGTCCACTAGCGGAGAAATTCGCTTCCTTTCTCATAATGTTCAGGGGTTCAATTCCCCATCCAAACGTATACAGGCTTTCAGCTCATACTACTCCCTTGGGGCGGATATAGTTGCCTTACAGGAGACTCATTTTCCACCCTCCTTCTCTCCACGTTATATTCATAAAAATTACCCTCTCTGCTTTTTTGCTAATGCCACAGAGAAAAAGCGGGGGGTGGCCCTTTGCTTTTCTCGCCGAGTGTCCTTTGTTGACTCTAAAATTATCCGGGACAAGGAGGGGAGATATCTTTTGGTGAAAGGCCACTTGGGAGGCGACCTTATCACTTTTATAATTTATTATACCCCCAATACCAATCAGGTTGAATTTTTTCAATCTTTGCTAAGCACTCTGGTAGGAGAATTTGAGGGTGACGTTATTCTAGCTGGTGACTCTAATTTAGCATTGGATCAGACTCTGGATCGTTCCCAAACCGCCACGCTTCAACCTCCTTCTAGACGGAGCCGTAAATTGGCTCAACTTTTATATCGCTATGATCTTATTGATGCATGGAGGGAGGCTAATCCTACTTCCCGAGACTACTCCCACTACTCCAGGGCTCATGATAGTTATTCTCGCATTGACCATATTTTTCTTCATACATATTCACTCCCCAAACTTGTCACTGCTAAAATCTTTTCCACGCCCTGGTCTGACCACGACCCAGTTTCTATCACCTTTTCGTCCGAGACTCTTGGTAAGACGGCTTTTCATTGGCGTCTTAATGACTCTATTTTGGGTAATCCATCTCATTGTCGGGAAATTTCATCGCACCTACAAATGTTTTTTGATTTTAATAAAGCAGAGGACACGAACCCGGCGATTAATTGGGCAGCTCATAAGGCCTCAGTCAGGGGCTATATTATTCAACTCTCTTCTCGTTTAAAAAAAGCCCGAACTGACCTACTTGCTACTAAAACTCAGTTATATATTGACCTGGTTGCTCAACATAAACAACATCCCAGTTCTGATTTGTTACTTAAACTTGACCAGGCCCGACTGGAACTTAATTTATGTCTTACTACCACTGCGGATAAACAACTTCATTGGTCTAATCATAAATTCTTTACGTGGAGGGACAGACCTGGCACCTTGTTGGCACGCAAGCTGACTCCTAGACACTCCCAGACGGCCCTCCCCAAGCTCAGACTGGACAATGGTTCGTTATCCCAGGACCCGGGTAAGATCCTCCACAAATTTCAGTCTTTTTACTCTCAGCTTTATAGTTCGCCCACGGGGGGCTGTTCTTCTTCCTCTCTGGAGGCTTTTTTGGAGTCTATCTCCTTTTCCCCCCTCCAGGAGGCACATAGGGAGCTAATGGAACAACCTATCTCCTGTGAAGAGGTTGGGAAATGTCAGGGCAGGGCTGTGGAACGGACAGGTAGGCCTAGTGGCAGGGTAACGCACTGGCTGACGACAACCACCACCAACAGACTGAAGTCCCTCAGGGCGCGGAGTCTAAGTCCCAGGCTGCCCTTCACCAGGGCCCCTGATGGTGGGGATGGACTTGACGCAACCAGGGACCAGGTCGCGGCCCCCGAGACACCCCAGCTGCGGTAATGGCCGCCGCCAATGGCGTGTAGTTGGTGAGAATGACAATAGCGTAGTCAGACAAGCCGGGTCAATAACAACAGGACAAAACAGTACAGAACAGTAGACAGAGAATCACAGGTCACGGGCCAGGTTCAGCAACAGAAGGTCAGATCAAAGGGAAACGCAGAGAATGGTCTTAGTCACAAGCCGAGTCAGAATACCAGAAGAGTCACGAGCGTATACACAGAGCTGTAGCAAGACAAAGACACAAGACACAAGTGCAAAGAGCATGTGCAGATCCCAGGCTTATATGTACTCAGCCACACCCCTCTGGGGGATGGACCTCAGAGACCTGAAGGCATAAAAGATTCCCATCATGCTCAGCAGAAATCCAAGATGGATGCTAGCACATGGAGTAACATAACCTCTGGGAAAAGGTAGGACCTTGACAGGAATGCGGTGAAATCCCTGGCCTCTCACAAGGCCCCGGGACCGGATGGTCTTCCTAATACTTACTATAAAGCTTTCCCGGACATTCTGATACCCCATATGGCCCTGTACTTTAATTATTTGCGGGAGGGGGGTGTGGTTCTCCCAGAGGAAAATAAGGCATTCATTAGTGTCATTCCCAAGCCTTTCAAGGATGCCGCTATGGTCTCCAATTACCGGCCTATTTCTTTAATTAATTGTGATTTAAAGATTCTTACTAAAATCCTGGCCTTACGGCTCCATAACTTCTTGGCCTTATACATTCATGATGACCAATCAGGATTCATAAGTGGTCGACAAACATCGGACCAAATTAGGCGGACTATAGCTTTGCTGTCAGCTGTGCAGTCCAATTGGGATGGATCGTCGCAAAGGGATATTTTTCTACTGTCACTGGATATTCAGAAGGCATTCGACAGTCTGTCCTGGGATTATTTGTTTAAAACGTTGGACAGGTTTGGGTTTGGCCCTTATTTTACGACGTTGTTGCGGGCCCTCTATTCTACCCCGTCAGCTCAGGTATCCATTCGTGGACATAAATCAGTTCCTTTTTCGATAGAGCGAGGAACTAGACAGGGATGTCCTCTTTCTCCGTTGCTCTTTGCATTGGCGATGGAACCTCTTGCGATTGCTATTCGCGCTGATTCCTCTATATCGGGTGTTATCTGTGGTCAAAGGGTTCATAAATGTGCCCTATTTGCCGATGATGTTCTTATGTATATATCTGATCCTCGAACGTCTCTACCTGGTTTCTTCCATCTGTTTCATCGTTTTTCTGAGGTCTCCGGTCTTACGCTCAACTCCTCTAAAACTGTTGCTTTGAATATCTCTTTACCCGATTCAGAGGTTCGCTACTGCCGGGAAAACTTTGCTTTTCAGTGGGCTCCTGGTTCTCTCCCCTATCTGGGGATTCTTCTTACGAAATCTGTATTGACGCTATACCAGGCCAACTATATCCCGCTTTTCAAGCGACTTAAGAATGACTTATTAGCCTGGCAGGATCTTTCTCTTTCCTGGTTCGGTAGAATTAATTCTATTAAAATGACCTTCCTACCTAGATTATTATACTATTTTAGGACGTTACCAATTCTGATTCCCAAACGAGAACTAGTCTTCCTGCAGGCTGCAGTCTCCAGATTTGTTTGGAGGGGAAAGCGCCCTAGGCTGAACAAATCTACCTTGTTTTCTTTGAAGAGGCATGGTGGTTTGGGACTCCCTAATCTTTTCGCATATTTTCAGGCGGCCCAAATAGCACAACTATCTTGTACTACGGCCAGGGGATATGTCCCCCAATGGGTTGGGATTGAGGCTCTTTCGTGCCGTTCATATGCTATTGGTACTCTCATGTGGCTTCCCAATAGATTGCGCCCTCCTATTTTGTGTCCTACTCTATCTTATTCATTGTCAGTGTGGGATAGATGGCGAGCTCGTAAACCTTTTTTCTCTCCGCATACTCCGTTGGCTCCGGTGTTTGGTAATCCTGAGTTTGTTCCGGGTTTGTCTTTCGCGGGGTTCCAATGGTGGATTAATAAGGGTTTGCTACGTATTGGTGATTATTTAGATGGGGTTCGCCCTCGGTCTCGTCAGTATTTTGTGAATTTTTGTGGGATGCCTCGTGGAGAGATATTTCGTTACCATCAACTTCGCTCTTTTATTGATAGCAAACTTAGACTACTCACAGAACCTTGTGCGCTTACTTCCCTCGAGGTCTCCTGTGGGGCGAGTGGGGTAATGCGGGGTCGCTTGTCCATTGTTTATGCTTTGTTGGTTGATCCTCTAACAAAATTGTCTTACATGACTTTATGGGAACGGGATTTAAATAGTTCATTGGATTTGGATACCTGGCGGACGGCGGCCCATGCCTTATCGAAGATTTCGATTAACACTGATCTTGTTGAATCTAATTACAAGACGCTACTTCGGTGGTATTTGGTCCCTGCTCGCCTAGCCATTATGTATCCTTCCGTTTCTTCTGCCTGTTTCCGACGCTGTGGTCAAGAGGGTACTATGTTCCATGTCTGGTGGAAATGCCCAGTCGTGAGTAGGTTCTGGATCCGCATATTTAATTTTCTTTACTCAGTGACAGGAATTAATATCCGTAGATCGCCGGAAGTAGCCTTGTTTAATATACTACCCTCTGATGTTCCCAAAAGATCGATTAAAATAATTGTATATATCTTATTGGCGGCTCGCATTACTATAGCTAGGAGTTGGAAGCAATCTTTGATCCCGCTGGATAGGGTGAAACAAAAACTGAACTGGATAATGGTTAATGATAAACTGACGAGTATCGTCTCTGATGATGTGTCCAGATTTGAGAGGACTTGGGATCCTTGGATTGCTTATATTACTGTATCGTGAGTGTCTGGCAGCTGACCCCCCCCCCCTCCTTTCTCTATTTTTCCTCTTTTTTTCTCTTTTCCTACTATTTGTTAAACATTTTTATTTTTCTTTGTTATTTTTGGTCTATTTTGCTATAATTGTTGTTTATTGATCTTTGAAACTTGTATATTTTGATGGCTTTGACTTTTTTCATGTGCATTGTAATGCTATTATCTGCTAAATTTCTTTTTTTTTTTTTTTTTTTTTTTTACCTACCAGTATTATGTTTATGATTCTGAATCTGGTTCCATTTTGTTGGTGGGCCCTTTCTTTTTTTTTCTTTTATTGTTAGCCATCTTGTTTTAATATGTTTATTTCTCAATAAAAATATTGAAATATAAAGAAACCGATAGGAATGGGTATATACCCACCCATAGTTGTCATCACCCCACATGGATCAATGGGATCCCTAAAGGACAATTTCTAAGAATTTTTAGAAACTGTACACGTTTAAAGGAATATATTGAGCAAACAGAAATTATTAAAAAAAGATTTGTGGAGAAAGGCTACAATTCAGAGGTATTAGAAAGAACAAGATTTGAAGTGAGTAAAAATTATATAGGAAATAAGAAATCCAAACCTGTAAAAAAGAATAACAACAATAAAAGAGTAGAATATGCGTTCATTTCAGGATACAGTAATCACTATAAGGAAATGGAATCTGTAGTTAATAAATATTGGCCCTTACTCAAGAAGGATCCAATTTTGGGACCTAATATTCCGGTTAAACCTTCCTTTATCTATAGGAAAGCAAGAAATTTAAGAGATGTTTTAGTGAAGAACATTATCTCACCTCCCATAGTAAACAAAAAACATATGTTTGATTTTATTGGGTTTTATCCCTGTAAAAAATGTCTTATTTGTAAAACTACCAATACCAAGACTAGGGTGGTTTCAAAGTTTATTTCATGTAGTACGGGTATTAGTTTCAATATTAAGAACTTTATTACTTGTACCACCCCCTATGTTACTTATTTATTAGAATGTTCGTGTCATTTACAATATGTAGGTAGGACGAAGAGGCCATTACATAAAAGGTTGAGTGAACACATCAATAATATTAAAAAGGGTAAAAAAGATCATTGTCTCTCGAGACACTTTAGAGATCATCATGATTGTGACCCGAGTGGCCTAAAATTTAGTGGAATTGACACGGTTGATATGCATTGGAGGGGAGGGGATAAAGTCATAGCCCTTTCAAAAAATGAGACCTTTTGGATCTATGAATTACAGACATTGAGACCGAAAGGTTTAAATGTAGATCTAGATCTGAACTGCTTTATTTCGAATTTTTGATTTTTATTAGGCAGATAAGAGGATCAGGTTGATGAAGTTTTGAATATAGTTGTTTTAACATATAAATTATATAATGGAAAGATAGGGGGATCATGTTGGAGATTTTTGTAATATTTTTATTAATTATTAGAATTCTTAATTATTTTAATGAGTTTATGTATATATATATATATTTGGATATCGATTTCTTGTATAATGAATTAGGATATGGTTTTTGTAAATTTAATGATTATGTATATTAGTCGTTTTAGTCGATGAATTCGGCATGCCAAATTATGTAGAGATTTATTATATATATATATATTTTTATTGGATGAAATAGTATTTTTTATGCCCATTGCATATTATATTTATTGAATATGTATATATATATATATATATATACACTTTTTCATATATATTTTGTAAAAAGTATATCCCATTATATGAAGGAGTAATAGGTGTATTATAATATTGGAGTATGTATGTATAGTTCACATAATGGGTATTTTAGTATTAAGATTAGACTCCCCTGAGGTCATTAGATTTATTATTATTAATTTTATTAATATTTAATTTCTATACATGGTTTCTTCTGGTACTGAAAGATCATTAAGCTATATAGTGGTTTTAGAGTAGTTTTTATTAATTTATCAATGTATTTAATCATGAGTGTGGATTTTAACTACAGACATGAAATATAAGGATTTTAAAACAATATTAGTAGATGTAATAGGTTCGCATGTTAAATTTTGTATGTAATTTTGGAATATCCTGATATATAGGACTGAAATATGAGGGCATCATTCCCCTCTTCAATATGGCGGCCGTTGTTCCGCATGTGTAATCCCGTATGTAGTTTTGTAGTATCCCGGTATATAGGACTGGAGCGTAAGGGCAACATTCCCCTTTCTAATATGGCGGCTGTTGTTCGGACGCTGTAGGGAGGAGCACTATAAATAGAACTGTCTAGCTTGACGTCCGTATCCCTTATGATTAAGTCGATGACGAAACGCGTCAAGGGCTGTGACGTCAGGACGCATACCGGAACCGGAAGTCGACCGGCGGCCATTTTACAAAAGGGAAAAGAGGATAAAGACTGTGTGTTGATCCCTGGATGTTCCCTGGATGGTAGCTTGGCGGTTTCTACGGTATTTAAAGCGGTTTTAAACTTTTGGAAATATGAGCAGTTTTTAATAAAGTTTCTCTGCACTTTACTTTGGCGTTATTACACTATTTGCCCCTCATATCCTCTTTATCTATATGGTGCCATCAATATGGAGGTATAGAAGATCCTGCTGGAATAAGTGCCCTGAATACAGTGGAATCTGGGGGAGCACTTTAGGAGGATCTTATCCATAGGATAATCATTGAAAGCAGGTTTTTGGAGGAGTGTTGGTAAGGGTATATATTCCTTACTATAAATAGAAGTGGCACAGTGTGGATTTGTTTTTTGGAGCACTGGAAGAGTGATTCACAGTACACAGTGTTTTGCACCAATTAATTTTATATTTTATTTTAATTAAATTGATGCACTTGGTTCACTTTTTACACTAATTAATTTAAAATATATTTTATATTGGATAATCACCAGAGTGTTGTCACGAATATTTATTATATTAAAAAGATAATGCACTGTGTGATATTTTCTTTTGTTTGAGGTTTATCGTGAGAAAGGAAGGATTGAAAAGGATTTCTCAGTTTCAATTTTATATTTACATTTTTTGGAATTTGTTTGAACTTATATTAATTTTGTTTGGACAATTGTTTTGGGACTTTTTCTCACTTTTTTGAATTATTCCATTTTTTTTAACAATTTTTAGAATTTTTTAAGTTTTTTTGAATACTGATAGTTACTGTATGAGGTGAATTATTTATTCATTTATGTAATTTTGGCACATTTTTACACTGCCATACTGGGGTTATGACTGAAGCTATCAGCCATAACCCCGATATTTTTTTTTCAGAACCCGTTTCCCTTTCACATAAAAGTGATCAAACAAGAAATGAATTCGCAAAGAAGGTAAAAGTGAGCGCTAAAATTCAAGCTGCTGTACACCGAAAAGGCACCAAAGAACCTCTCTTAACCAAACTGACAACAAAGGTGCAGCGCTGTTCTAACATGGAATACAAATGCTGATATGGCAAGAAAATAATTAATATCAGTGCAGTCACAATGGCACAGTCTTAATAAGCATATAATCCCACTAGTAATGGAAAAAAAAAATGACAGTAGTGCATATACATAAAAGTGACCACTTAGTGCTAAAGTGTCAAAGTCTATGTATATAAATGAATGACGTATTCGAATTATACACTCACCAGATGCAAAATTCCAATATGCATATAGAAACATGTATTATCTCCATGGTTCAGTGGAATCATCTTATGGGTACGTCTATGGGCTTCCCTCTGGGTACTTCTATCCTTTTATGGGGTTCCCTCTGGGTACTTCTATCCTTTTATGGGGTTCCCTCTGGATCATCCGGTTGGATACTGCACCTCTGGACTCCCTTCCGTGAGGACTCTGTGGGTGGTGGACTCGGCAAGAGTCCCAAGAAAGGATGCCAGAATGGTGTGATATCATTTTAAATGAAATTTATTGATCCATAGTAGACATAGATAGGTATAGAAAAACACTGACCATGAACATATTAAAGATGGCCGCCGGCCCATATAGGGACACGGCGGCGTGACGTCTGGACTCCGCAGCTCTTTCCCTAGGGATCAATAAATTTCATTCAAAACGATATCACACCATTCTGGCATCCTATCTTGGAACTCTTGCTGAGTCCATCACCCACAGAGTCCTCAAGGAAGGGAGTCCAGAGGTGCAGTATCCAACCGGATGATCCAGAGGGAACCCCATGAAAGGATAGAAGTACCCAGACGGAAGCCCAGAGATGGTAGACATACCCATAAGATGATTCCACTGAACCATGGAGATAATACATGTTTCTATATGCATATTGGAATTATGCATCTGGTGAGTGTATAATTCGAATATTTGATCACCAGAAGACGCACAGCGTATCACATACGTCATTCATTTATATACTTAGACTTTGACACTTTAGCACTAAGTGGTCACTTTTATGTATATGCACTACTGTCACTTTTTTTTTTTTTTTCAATTACTAGTGGGATTATATGCTTATTAAGACTGTGCCATTGTGACTGCACTGATATTAATCATTTTATTGCCATATTAGCATTTGTATTCCATGTTAGAACAGTGCTGCGCCTTTGTTGTCAGTTAAGCAATTAATCCATTTTTTAAGTTTCTTGAAGTTGGGCTTTAAGTGCTTCTGCCCCCATTTTTATGTTTTGTTTCTACATAATAATTCTTCTAGTTAAAGTGATATTAAACTTAAATATTTCAATATAAATATATATATATATACACACATTTTTAAATGTTAGCAGCAGAGGTCCAGATTTACCCAGTTTGGATATTTCTTTTCCCTTAAAAATGTCCCTTTTCTCTTATGTTGGATGGTCTTTTGGCCTCCTCCCTGCTGGCATGTGTACTTCTATCAGGTTTCTAGGCCACGCTATGTGTGTGTCTATGGCACCCAGCAAGCATTGCCCCTGCTTCCTCCATCTTCATCTTATCAGCACTTTGACTATTCACAGCAGGAGCCTATCGCTCTGCTGCCCACAATGTATCCATAAGAACAAGGAAGCTTGGGGAATGGCGTGGATGGATTCCTGAGGTGGCTACGGTGACAAAGACAGAAGGTAGGTGTTTGGGGATGGGGGGTTAACACATGTACTGGGACATTTTTTTACCTTAATTTGGTTAATCCATTAAGGCAGAAATGGAAATCCTTTAGCACTACTTTAAGACTAGGTTCACATCTTTGCGTTTCCCTGCAGCTGCATTTGCAAAGGCCCAGCAGCCATTCACTTGAATGGGCTATTGAAATGCAAGGAAAAGGTCCCTGCAACTTGTCAAAAAAGTGTTAGCAAGGCAATCGCATGGTGCTTTGACACCATGCCTTTTTGCATTTTCCAGTGCGTGGGAGTGCCATGAAGGTTTAAGGGCAACCGCACATCTGCTTAAAAGCAGTGCGTTTTTGATGCCTACTGCCTGCGATTACGAGAACATGTGCTGTTACAAACCTTTCCACACCCATGATAGTGTGAACCTAGCCTAAGAGTTTCAGATCTTACCCCTGAAACATGTTGACCTACAGAGGAAGCCTAGAATTGCCCGAACACCTCCCCGCTCACTACTAATGTTTGAAGAATGGTATGGATTCAGCTGCAGAGAGGTCACACAAATCTCTAGTGGGGGCTTGCCAGATGCTATCTCAGCGCTGCCTTGTCATTTCCACCTGGGGTTTACAAACTTTTCAGTTTGAGGGTCACATTATATATTTTACAATTATTTCTGTGCCAAAAAAACCCCATCAAAGCCCCTCGTTATATCAGGGTTCCTATCAGAGTCCTTCCTTATATGAGGGTCCACATCAGAATCCCCTTTTATATCAGGATCCCCATCAAAGTACACCCTTTTATTAATGTCTCTGTCAGAATCCCCCCTTACATCAGGATCCCCACCATAGTCCTTCACCCTTAACATCAGGCTCCCCATCAAAGTCCCCCCTTACATCAGAAGTGGAGACCATATGGGAACCTCTGCTGATCTTGATCCTCAAATGGTGCACATTCTGAATATGCCACTGTCCCCAGCTGGAGGCTGGATGTGGCCATTGGGCCATAGTTTGGAGATCCCTGATTTACTGTACATCTAAACGGTGCTATGAGTTGAATAGCCCAACATACACACATAGCAAAGTGTTTGTTTAGCAGCTCACTGCACCGCTATACAGGTTTTGACTCATTGATCCATTGCTGTTACCTGTTTCTGCTAATGGCCACATAAGAGGTCCCTTCACCTGAGTGGTCACAGCATATTTCATGTCTTCTGGCATACACGGAGTACATATTGTATATATGTTATTGTACCAACCTGGTGAGATGTACTGCCAGTTGATTTTCACGTAACTATCTCTGTCAAATCTGTTGTGTTCGTGGAAGAAACCCAACGCATGCATAATTTCATGTTGGATAAGGCCATATCTCATGCATTTGGTTTGTTCGAGGCTCACCGTCTGTCTGCCCCTTGTCTTCCCAGCAGAGGACCAGCAGCTGCACATGAAAAAAACACAAACCAGATGATTAAAACATCCATACATACTTATTATCTACACCTTTGTCAACTTCATGGTGGCTGCCTTGGAATGTTTTCTTAGATTGGCACCAGCCCACTATTTTAATGTCAGGGTGGAACATACTACACTTGTACACTTGTCCCCAAACAGCGATCTAACACTGAAGTCAGAGGAGAGTTTACTGTATCTCTAAGACGACCATTATGCCGTTTTTTTTTTCTGACTGAATTCTAAGTGAATTTGCAAAAGTTATGGTAGATTAGAAAATAAAAACCTCAATGATTTATAAGCGTGAATGAAAAAAAAGTTAAAGCATTTATGAAGCTCAAAAATGCAATATACTGCAATATTTAATAAAAAAGAAAAGTAATTCAGCCACCACATTGAGGGACTGGTAAGCTGAAATATACAACATATACAACCAATAGAATAAAAATAAATAAATATTAATTAAATAAATAATTACATAATAAAATAATCAATTAAATAGAATAAATAAATAGAAAACCTTTTTATATATATATATATATATATATATATATATATATATATATATATTCTGATAACCACAGCTGATCCAGAAGAAGACAAAAAAAAACATCTATAAAGCATGATCCAATCTGATCAGGGTAGAAAATAAATTCCTTTGTGATGTCTTCTGGGGGATCAGGAAAGAATTTATTTCTCCCCTCGCTAGAGCAATTTAGACCATTATCTAAAGCAGTGGTTGTCAACTTATGAGCTATAAGGGGCCTCAACTGCAGCCCCTGACATTGCCGCACAGTGTTCGATATATGTGATGCTTGAGGAGACTGCCAAATTGCAGATCTAATAGAGGAAACGGTGATCGCAGACTATACACATGCTCCATGTTTGGCCTGAAGACATGCTATAGAAGACAATACGAGACTGTTAACATGAGGCTACTAGAGAAAAATGCTATTACCCCTAATCATTGCTCTCTCTGCAGACTGCTGAAGTCTGCGGGCCACACATGGTATATGAAAGGGCTGCCTGCGGCCCTCGGGGCACAGATGGGGCACCAGGGCTTAAAAGGTTCTTTTTTTGCCTTCCTCTGAATCAATTCTGGTTAAAGGATTCTATATATGATGGTTTTCTATTTATTAACTGTTTATTTATTTTTTTATTAGTTGAACTAGATGGAGTTGTATTCAAGTTTGTAGCTGCATCTATGACTGTACTCTATGTCTTCTTCTTGAATAAAGTCCCTGATCCCTGTTAGCAGAGAAGCAATAGATGAATGCACATTGACTGTGCACTTTCTGTTCTGTAGGGCCATATACAGAATTTATAGCAGGTTGTGGGCCCAGACACCCAGTCACAGCCAAAATAGTGCAAGATACAACAACAGAGAGAAGACTGCAAACAGAACAAAGAAAAATGATCAGTAACACAGCTGCAACAAAGCTTTCATTTGCAAATCTGACAGACCAGAACTACCAGTCTTGGAAATTTATGATGTAAATGGTGCTAATAAGAGAAGGTACATGGAAATGTATGAATTAAGTGTCAGGAAAGACTTGCTCACAGTACAGACAAAGTTTCACGGCACATACAAATGCACATGCGAAGACCGGCAACTGACAATGCAGATGTGTACAAAAATGAGCATCCTCTGTATGTATGTCAGGCTCACTACCAGGTACATGACAGAAAGATCAGAAAGCTCAGAGCACAATCTCTCTTAGCATAGATGATGATCAAATCATACATATATCTAAGTGTCAAACTGCTAAAGTAATGTGGGAAGGGTTATAAAAAGTGCATGAAAGAGCTAATCTCAGCAATAAACTGTATTTGATTAGAAAGCTACACCAAACCAAGCTGATGAAAAGCCAGGATATGCAGGATTACATAAGGCACAGCTTGTAATGATTGAACGCCTGAAAGGTACAGGAGAAGAAATAAAAGACCATCATGTCGCAGCACTATTACTTCGTGGTTTACCAGAAAGTTATAAAACGCTTGTCACAGCACTTGATGCATGTCCAGCTGATGAACAGACATTGGAATATATTAAGAGCAAGCTTGTGAATGAATATAAGCATAAAACAGAAAGCATTAAAAGTGACATAGAAGTGTAATTGTGAATGAAACTTCAGTGTGTTCAAACTTTCTTGAACTAAGACAAACACTTTAAACTGAGGGAGATTCCACATCAGTGTCACAAGAAGCTTCAATCAGGAAATCCACTAGAAGCAATAAAGGCATCCCAGCCAAACGTCTGTCCTATGTTGCTCATGTAGCATTAAAACCAGAGCTAGATTCATTGGATGAGATGCAAAGACTTCCAACCCATGAGAAACAAAAGTGGATCAGATGCTTTGACAAACCGCTTACAAGAAACAGATTTATAGAACTGAGATCCGAAATGGGACTAATAAAAGGAGTAGTTGTTGAGTGGGGGTGTTCAATACAATGTTCATGTATTTTGTGCAACAACTACTGTACTTCAGTAAAAGTATTCAGTAGAGATATATTATTTAACCAGTAGATGACAGTGTTTATAAGTTCGCAGCTGCATCTATGACTATATTCTACTGTATATCTTATTCTTGAGTAAAATCCCTGTTTGCAGAGAAACAGAAGATAAACACATGTGGACTGTGCACTGTCTGTTCTGTACGGCTATATACAGAATCTCTAACAACTTTGTAGTACTTACCCTTGTCCATTTTCAAAATTGAGGTAGTCGGATTCTTTATTCCTCACTGTGAAATGCACGCAACTTATTGTTTCAAACTCTAACATGGCCGATGTAATCAGATGGCTATTTGTATTAGCTGTTGAAAAGAAAAGGCAGTTTAAGGGCCCATTCACAACCCATGTAATTTAACATGTGTGTTTTTAATCCAGTGTTTATTACATGCTTGTTTTTATTGGTACTACATCACGCTTGACATGTGTTGGCCCACAAAATGTTCATGCCCATGTCTTGATCTGTCTAAGGACTGGCAGTGCATGACATTATATTTTCTCAAAGCAATTATAAAAAAAAAGAAAAACAAAGACAGGTAAACGAAGGATGCATAGGTGTGGAACCAGACTTACAGGCCTGTCATTGTAGATCAGCAATGGGCAAACTACGGCCCGCGGGCTGTATACGGCCCGGTAGACCTTTTAATCCGGCCCGCGGAGCGTGATAAGAAAAAAAAACAGCCAGGGCAGGCAAACATTGGCTGTCAGGATGTGTGTAGGCGGTGCAGCGTGACGAACGTGAGGGGAGCTAGGCTCCTCTCACAGTCCGCCCTGAAGACCGGAACGGCGCGGGAACTCGGCGAGGGGAACGCGCGGAGCAAAGGTAAGCAAATTGACACAGAGGGGACTTGGCTTACTACTTGGGGGGGAATAGTACTATGGGGGATGAAATACTATATGAGGGATGAATTAATATGGGGGATGAATTAATATGGGGAATGAATTACTATAGGGGGGGATGAATTACTATAGGGGGGATGAATTACTATGGGGGATGAATTACTATGGGGGATGAAATACTATATAAGGGATGAATTAATATGGGGGATGAATTAATATGGGGAATGAATTACTATAGGGGGGATGAATTACTATAGGGGGGATGAATTACTATAGGGGGGATGAATTACTATGGGGGATGAATTACTATGCTTACTATGGGGGAATATTACTATACTTACTATGGATGGCATGGTAGTGTTTAAATTAATCTAAACATTTAATGTTACAAATTTTAATTTAATTTATATTAATTCACACATACACATCATTCATCTACTCTTGGTCCGGCCCCCGGGTCCAATATATGAACCCATTGTGGCCCTCAAGTCAAAAAGTTTGCCCACCCCTGTTCTAGATACATTGGACTCCAGTGGAGACACAGGAAGAGACATCATCTTCCCCTTTTATAATACCCAAGGTGATAGATATGGGCTACAGTTCTGTTAGGTGATAAAAGATCTAATAGTTCAATCCATAGTGAGACCAACTTACAATACACAGAAGAGATGACGTAGGGGACGATAACGAGTCCTTGCTTTGATTTGTCCCATTCACAGGTGTTGCATATCTGTGCACTGCGGTCGGCCACTACCTTAATGTCACCCTGGTATAGAATGACAGGGATACCTGGGAGAATAAACAACAATGCATCATTTATATCTCTGTTTTAATGTTTTTCAGGAAACCTAGTTGTTTTTACATAGTCAGTTTTTCTTATGCTTAATTTACCATATATATTAAAGTGTATCCTTTATAATCAGATAAATATAAAACAGAGAATGTGAATAAGTTATAGTTACCAGTTTCCGGCAGCATGTGGCCTCTGATGGCATAAAGCTCTTCTTCTATTAACACTCAAAATAAGACTGGCAGAGAACATGCAGGCATGTGGGAGATGCCTTAAGCCATCATGCTGAAGAGGACGGTGGGTCAAATCCGGAGGCAATCCAGAGCAGGCACCGCTGGAAATGATGCTGGGAAGCTGCACCGTCGGGGTATATCAGAATATGACTCATTGTAAAGGTAAAGAATGCGAGTGGATACCAGTGCGATTACCTCTCTGGGACAAGCAAAAAAAGGAGGGCAAAAAACAAAGCAGCCCAAAAAGAAAAAAAAAATGGAGAAGAGGAAAGTCAAGAGTGGAAGGAGGAAGGGGGAGGAAGAGAGGCAAAGGGATGGATGGGGGGAAGGTGAGGGGAAGGGACGGGAGGGGAGCACCTTGGAACGCCGCAACGGCCTAACGTCTCAATCAGGGGTGGACTGACCATTTGGAAACTCGGGCACTGCCCGATGGCCCAGGGTCAGTAGGGGGCCCCATGTGATACCCCTGGTACCTTTTTCATAGGCTTTTTTGAGTTTTGACAAGGACACAGGGGCCCCATGATCCCCTATTGCCCGGGGGCCCCATGAGTTGTCAGTCCGCCCCTGGTCTCAATCCTACAGTACAGGAAAGGGAGGAGGGGATCACAGCTGTAGTGCCCTCCTACCTGGTTGGTAGTAATCTACCCATGGAGACCAAACCTTCAGAAATTTGTCATATTTGTCCTCCAATAGAGCCATCAATTTCTCGTTGAGCATAAAATCATTTAGGCGGGCCTTGACTTCCTGGAAACTAAGTACGGGAGCTTTCCAGGAGCAAGCAATAGTTTGTTTAGTGGCTATTAAAAAGGAAAGTGAATAGTTTAGCTTGTATTTTTTTACGCACTGTCTGTATAGGTTTGTGTAGCAGGGCCTCACTTGGGTCTTTCTTAAGGTTGCAGTGGAGGAGCGAGTCAATCAGGGTGTATACCCAAATCCACAGCCTGCAGACCCTCGGGCAGGTTCACCATAAGTGGGTCATTGAACCCTCTTGTTCACAGAGTCAGAAACAGAGAGAGGAGTGTCCGGGAACAAATTTGAAGATACGAACCAGTGTGAGATACCAGCTTATAAGAACCCTGTAAGAATTTTCAAGTGCAATCACATTCCGTGAGCAAGTAGCTGTAGCTGACCAAATGTCCTTCCAGTCTTCCTCTGAAATGGTTACACCCAATTCCCGTTCCCAAGCTGTCGTGTAGGCTGTATTCTGACAAGAGGCAGAAGAGGTGACAGAGGAGCACAGGAGTGAGATGAGGCCCAGGGCATGTGGATCAGCACAGCATTTACTCTCAAACCAGGTAAGCGTCAAAGAACCGGGTTTATATGCAAGGAGTGACTGTAAAAAAGATGTCTGAGTTGAATATAACAGAAGATCTCTTGTGACAGTGCCTCATATGGTTCATGGAAATAATTAAAAGGCTTGGTGCCCTTAGAGTCCAGAAGAGAATACACATCAGTAAAGCCGTTTTACGCCCACCTGCGGAACCGTACCGGGGTCTCAAATCCCGGAGAAAACAAGGGACAGGTAGTTATGTTCAGAAGCAGGAGATAAGTGGAAATAAGGTCATTTGAGTATTTGATTGAATACCCCACTCTGAGATAATGGGCTAGAGGGTGGGTCAAAGAGGGCGGTGGTGAGGAGTTGGAAGCCAGAACGGGGTTGAGGAGGCTATGTTGCCACAATCCATACAATCCAAAAAAACCCACACAGGACATATACAGTGAGGAACAGAAGTATTTGAACACCCTGCGATTTTGCAAGTTCTCCCACTTAGAAATCATGGAGGGGTCTGAAATTCACATTATAGGTACATTCCCACTCTGAGAGACAGAATTTAAAAAACAAATTCAGGAAATCACTTTGTATAATTTTTAAAGAATGTATTTGTCTTGCACTGCTGAACATAAGTATTTGAACACCTAAGATTCAGCAAGAATTCTGGCTCTCAAAGACTTGTTACTGTGCCTTTAAAAAGTCCACCTCTACTCCACTCATTAATCTAACTTAGTAGCACCTGTCTGAGCTCTTTAAAGACACCTGTCCCCCCCCAGTCAGTCAGATGCCAACTACTACCATGGGCAAGACCAAAGAGCTGTCAAAAGACACCAGAGACAAAATTGTGGACCTCCACAAGGATGGAAAGGGCTACGGGGCAATGGCCAAGCAGCTTGGTGAAAATAGATTAACTGTTGGAGCAATTGTTAGAAAATGGAAGAGGCTAAAGACGACTGTCAGTCTCCCTCGGACTGGGGCTCAATGCAAGATCTCACCTTGTGGGGTATCACTGATGATAAGAAAGGTGAGGAATCAGCCCAGAACTACAAGGGGGGAGCTGGTCAATGACATGAAGAGAGCTGGGACCACAGTTTCAAAGGTCACTGTCGGTAGAACACTACGCCGTCATGATTTCAAGTCATGCATTGCACGGAAGGTTCACCTGCCCAAGTCATCACATGTGCAGGCCTGTCTGAAGTTTGCCAATGACCATCTGGATGATCCAGAGGAGGCATGGGAGAAAGTCATGTGGTCAGATGAGACCAAAGTAGAACTTTTTGGTCTAAACTTCACTTGTCGTGTTTGGAGGAAAAAGAAGGATGAGTTGCATCCCAAGAACACCTTCCCTACTGTGAAGCATGGGGGTGGTAACATCATGCTTTGGGGGTGCTTTTCTGCGAAGGGGACAGGTCGACTGCACTGTATTAAGGAGAGGATGAATGGGGCCATTTATTGTGAGATTTTGAGCAACAACCTCCTTCCCTCAGTCAGAGCATTGAAGATGGGTCGTGGCTGGGTCTTCCAACATGACAACGACCCGAAGCACACAGCCAGGATAACCAAGGAGTGGCTCTGTAAGAAGCATATCAAGGTTCTGGAGTGGCCTAGCCAGTCTCCAGACCTAAATACAATAGAACATCTTTGGAGGGAGCTGAAACTCTGTGTTGCTCAGCAACAGCCCCGAAACCTGACAGATCTAGAGGAGATCTGTGTGGAGGAGTGGGCCAAAATCCCTGTTGCAGTGCAAACCTGGTCAAGAACTACAGGAAACGTCTGACCTCTGTAATTGCAAACAAGGGCTTCTGTACCAAATATTAACACTGATTTTCTCAGGTGTTCAAATACTTATGTTCAGCAGTGCAAGACAAATAAATTCTTTAAAAATCATACAATGTGATTTCCTGAATTTTTTTAAAATTCTGTCTCTCAGAGTGGCAATGCACCTACAATGTGAATTTCAGACCCCTCCATGATTTCTAAGTGGGAGAACTTGCAAAATCGCAGGGTGTTCAAATACTTCTGTTCCTCACTGTATGTATCTTTTCTAACTGTCTTTAATCCCCTGTTGTAATCCCTGTTCTTTTATGCACCTTGCACGCACCCCTTTTAGTAACTTCAGACCATGAAGAGTTAATTGACAGCAAAATGTTTACTTTATGTATAAAAGCTTCATACATTACAGCTCACAGCATTGTACATTTCCTGCAGCATGGTTTAGAGTAGGGATGCCCAACCTGTGGCCCAGCAGAGCCCGTTGATGTGGCCCATGACCTCAAACCAGGGAAGCACATGTCGGGGTCAGAAATCTGTTGATAGTCATCTGGGCTTGCCGACCCCCCATCCTAGAGCAACAGAGTGCATCAAGCAGGGGAAGCAGAAGCCATATAAGCTGATGCTTCCTCTGTAGCGCCCCCTCCTGTCCTAGGTGGAGTGATAACCAGTGCACTTCACCTGGGACCCGGGGCTGGGTTCCCCCCAGGGGGCACACAAAGGCAGAGTTCACTCACATAATGGCACCATCTCCTCTCTAGTTCTCATCCTGGCGCTCTCTCTCTATCAGACAAGCTGATCTATTTTATATGTTTACCCAGCAGAGGACAGGGCTCTGCAGAAAAGCCCAGGAAAGGTTGGCTAGCAGAGTTAACCCTTGCTTCTCAGGCAGCACCACTTCTGCTGTGCAACATTAACAAAGTAACTACATTAACAATACACTAAGCCTAGGTTCACACTTCTTCGGTTTTCAGTGCATCTGCAGAAACGCAATACAGTCCATTTAACATGGTTTCTTATGGGACATGTTCACATCTATGCATTTTCAGCCACTGCGGTTTTTTGGAAAAGGGTTAGGGACTTTTTTTCCCAAAAAATGCAAGTGTTGCATTTTTGATGCCTTATGTGTTTTTTTTTGCCAGTAGGAAAGTATTGAGTGCAAAATTTGATGCAACTTTGTATGGGTGTGACTTTGATGCAACGTTGGCTGGGTGCAACTTTGAGGCGACTTTGTATGGGTGCAACTTTGATGAGACTTTACATTCTCAGGCGCTAAAGTAGCATCAAAAGCACATCAAAGTCACACCCATCCAAACTTGCATCAAAGTTGCACTCAGTACTCCCCCCCCCCCCCCCAAAAAAAGCAAAAAAGCATAAAAAAGGCGTAATAAACACGTGTTCAAAAACTCAAAACGTGCCGGAAAAGTACATCAATTGCAAAACGCATTGGTGTGAACCTGGCGTTAACCCAAGAAATAATGAACACAACACTGTAACTCCTCGGTAAACAGCTGCTTACAGGCAGTGTTGGGTGTCTTACTGAAAAACCTAATGTTCCTTGAAAAACTGGTAATGGAAGCAGCCTGTAAAAGTTATTTGTAAAATAAAATGTTTTGTTTTCTTTTACAATAAAATAAAAATCAAAGTGAATTTATGAGTCAATATGTGTAAAAACAATAAAAAAGAATCAATCATTATTGTTTCCCGTAGGGACCATGCCCATGCATTTTACTCATTGATACAAGACCCAAGGTTGCCATGTTTTCAGTAGTGCTAGCTAACACCTACGAAGTGCATAGACAGGTCTTGGCCTAAAAAAGTTCCTGTCTGTTTATGGATCCAACATGTGTTATAGGGGCTTTTGATAGGAATGTCAGCACAAGTCAACACATGTCAACTGACCTTCCCAAAGAAATAATAAAAAAACTCCAAGCTACATAGGTGTAAATCCAGTCTAAAAACATATATGCACAAGTGAATGGTGCCACAAGGACAAGAAGTAAGGCAGAACTTCCTCAATGGGAAGGAAAGTAGCATTAACAGTCTGACAGAGATTTTAAACCTTCCACACTCTATCCAAATCTTAAAGCAATGATAGTTGGTGATCTTAGGCCACCATGTCCATTGGAATGAGACGGTGGCCATAGATGTTTAAGAATGATCAGAAATACATTCACTACTGGCCTCCCCCCAGGCACCACCCATGACTAACCAGCACACAACTATGGCAGCCGTATTGGGCTTCCTACCCTTGTCCAGTAGAACAAAAAATGTAAGTTGAGATTATTATTATTATTAGTATACAGTATTTATATAGCGCCAAAGGGTTTGCTCAGCGCTGTACAGTAGCAAGGGGGACAGAACATGAGACAAGACAGTAACAATTCAATACACGTGGGGTTCGAGAGTCCTGCTCTTTTGAGCTTACAATCTAGGAGATACTTACCTTTCCTCCCTCTTTATCCTGAAGCACCTAGGCGAGAGTGCAATCATCATCTTTCAAGTTGCTCCAACAATGTTGAGTAACTCAGATGATCCTGCACTGTGCTAAGGAGTCAACTTGTGGGATTTCGGGTACTCAGCATTCCTTAGAATCTCCTTGACATTACCCTCAGCAGTATGGAAGCTGGAGTGAAGGAGGAGCTTTGGAATTGGTTAGTAAAATGATAAACATGTACATTAAGGCAAACACTCAGAATACAGGAACAATAAAAAAACTTTCTTTGCAACCACCATGGAATAATTCACATTTGTCAGGTCTATGGATAGATAAAACAGATATTGAGATAGATAGAGAGGGATGCTGACATTACCTTTATTCGCTTTCACTATTTGATCAGAGATGGTCAGTCCATGGTCACAGGAGGCATTTTTATTAGCATCTGATAAATGAAAAAAAAAGAGATGGTCAGTCCATGGTCACAGGAGGCATTTTTATTAGCATCTGATAAATGAAAAAAAAAGTCATATTTCACTTTCCTTCAGAAAGCTCTTCTTGTATGCCTGCGGATATGTTTACTGAATTGAGGGCCCGTTTGCACTGAAAGCCGTTCTAAAGGCAGAAGGTGTTGTATCTGTTCCTAGCTCTACATTAAGATAAAAACCTTCTACTGTCTGTGCCTTCCCCCTCCCTAAACACTTACCTGACACCACTCTTGATCCAGCGCTGTCCACGCTGGCAGCCCTGCTCTGCTCCTGCATTCGCAGTCTTTACTGTAAGCAGTGGGAGCCATTGGCTCGCACTGCTGTCAGTCAAATTCCGAGGAGGGAGTGGGGGATGGGGCCAAGCCACACTGTGTGTCTATGGATGTACACAGCCCGGCTCAGGAGCGCTCCCACATGAGTGCTCCCATAGCAAGTGACTTGCCAGGGCCGTAGATAAGGGGATACCAGCAGTCATGCTGTACGGGGACCAGGACAGCAGGGACCCCAGGCAGCTGGGTGAATTGGATGTGGGTAGGGAGAGCAATCGACACGGGGGGGGACAATTACGGGAACTGACCCGTTGTATGGGCTCTCTCTGCAGCTGGATTCTCCTCTCCCTCCCACTGGCTTTTAGCTGCTGCAGATAGAGCCCATGCAGAGGATCAGTTCCAGCTTTTTCCCCCCCGCTATGCTGATCACCTTCCCTGTGCACTACACGTTTGCCCCTGCTACCCACCCTGTGTGCCCCCACCTCCACAGTGCTGCCGGCTTCCCTCTATTTCACAACAGCAGCTGCGAGCACACAACGGGGTCCTTCAGGATGGAGAGTGGGGGAAGAGTCCAGTAAATATGTCACATTTACTAGCCTCTTGCTTTCCCGAATGAACACAATGAGTGATCGGTACCGGTCATTCACTGTGTTTATTCATAACTGAAGGGGGGGTCCCTGTCAGTTTGGCTATATGGGGCTCAATGGTTTGCTATGGGGCACTCAGAGAAGAGAGGGAACAGACAACACCGGTGGGGAACTCCAGAAGGAGGTTCAGGGCCACTGTATGCAATCACAAAAATAGAACAGAAACGAGCCACCCAAAATATCACAAACAGCTGGTGTCATTGTCATATCTCCGACTCACTTATATAAGTGTGGATCCATGAACCCAGAAAAATGCATACTAAACAATATGGTAGTGTGACAAGAGCACCCCTACCTGAAGAAAGTAGGTTACTAAATGATCCACGCGGAGTAATATGATTCAAAAGAATTTCCAACAATTATTGTATTGTTGGAAATTCTTTTGAATCATATTACTCCGCGTGGATCATTTAGTAACCTACTTTCTTCAGGTAGGGGTGCTCTTGTCACACTACCATATTGTTTAGTATCCACTGTATGCAATACCTTTGTGCAGAGCAGGTAAGTATAACATGTTTGTTATTTTAAATACAAAAAATTAGCTTTACAATCACTTTCCACTAAAGCCAAGGACAAAAACGTAATAACTTTCAAGCTATCCTCTATAAATGATTAAATCTGCACCGTCTATGTAATAGACATGAAGAGTAGAGTTGGGCTTGATGTTTGAGCTGAACAAAAGATCAACTCGAACATTGGCCATTTGTATGTTCAGCGAACACACGAATGGTAAGGGTGCCCCAAAAGTGCATTGTGATTGGCCAAAGCAATGCACCTGACCACAAGTAAGGTGCAATGCTTTGGCCAATCATAGCGCATGATGATGTTATAAGGGGGTGGGGTCACCCTGTTGACATCACCAGGTGGCCCTGCCCCTCAGATATTTAACAACTGACAGGCACTGACAGGCACAACTATCAGACGACATTGAGAGCAGAGAGTTTTTCTTTTCTTTTTTCAAGTTGGCTGTGGTGGTGGGCATCATGATTGACTTTGGATCTACTTCGGGGGGGGGGGGGGGGCATTTTTTTTATTTTTGTTTTTAATAAAGGACTTGTCAAAGAATGTACCCCATACTCATTCACATAGGGGAGAAGCTGGGATCTGGGGCCCCCCTTGTTAAAGGGGGCTTCCAGATTCCAATAAGCCCCCCGCCCGCAGACCCTACAACCACTGGCCATGGTTGTGTGGAGGAGGTCCTTGTCCCCCTCAACATGGGGACAAGGTGTTTTTGGTGGGGAGCCCCCCTACCCCAAAGCACACCCTCATGTTGAGGGCATGTGACCTGGTATGGTTGGGGGGGACGTTCACTCGCTCCCCCCTTTTCTGACTAGCAGGGCTGCATGCTCGGATAAGGGTCTGGTATGAATTTTGGGGGGACCCTCATGCCTTTTTTTCATTTTGGCATGGGGGTTTCCCTCAAAATTCATACCAGACCTCCCCCCCACAACGTTTTTTAAAATATTTTTCTTTGCCGGTAATTCTTTTTACATTCAGCTGTCAGTGAATAATATATTATAACTCATGCTGTATATTAGTAGCTGAGCGGTATCTTACCGCAAACTCAGGTGTAGTAAGCTACCGCTCATTGAATTGTCCTGGTTCGAAGTTTGCAGTCAAACTTTTGTTAGGTTTGAATATTTGACCGCAAACCGAACAAGGGGGTGTTCGGCCCATCCCTAATGAAGAGTATTCTCAATCAGGAGAACAGCTTAGGGTGGCAACCATTCACAGGATTGCCAGGTGAAAATAAAGGAGAAGAAAAGCCTAAAAAAAGAAAAACTAATGTAGCCACCAAATCTAATGGCTTGTATGCGGCAATATTTAAAATTTTTGCTTTTGGGTTTAGATATGCATCAGGTTAGATGCTAATAGCCTTGCAGTAAGTATTGGCTATGGGAGGAAATCAAGTGTTGTAAGTGCTAACTGCTCAGCCAACCTACTAACCTACTCAAGAAATACCTAATAACACATTTTCTACTTATTATTATTATTGCTATTATTACCAATATATTTACTGTACATCCAGATTCCAGAACAAAACTCACAATGCAACTGTTCATTTTCAGTACGAGTATTAGAATATCATATATTTCTGTACTTACCAGTTCTGTGATCCTGCTTGACGATCTACCAAAAGAAATTGCATTAGTGTGAATAATGGAATACCGGGTTGTATCTCCTTATAACTACAGGACATGTTTATTGTTTTTCCCATTCTACAGTCACCTTATACAGGGCCTAGCAGAACTTATCATGGTACGAAATGTAGTAAGTGATTGCTGACTGGCATATTCAATGTTTTGGATATCTTTTTGCATCCTTTTCCATCTTTATAACGTTCCATTTCCTTGTTATGCAGGTCTTTTGATAGCTCTTTTCTGCTCCCCATGGCTCAGTATCTAGCCTGCTCAGTGCATCCACGTGAGTGAAAGCTAACATACTCATTGACTATTTATACACAGACACTAATTGCAATTTAAAAAGTCACAGATGTGGGAAATTAACCTTTAATTGGCATTTAAGTGTGTCACCTTGTGTGTCTGTACCAAGGCCAAACATTCCAGGGGATGTAAACTTTTGATCCGGGCCATTTGGGCGATTTCTATAATCTATATGATATATGACTTAAAAAGGAGCCAAACAACTAGGGGATAATAAATTACTTCTTATGATCACTATCCTTAAATAGAAGACCAATTTTTTGGCATGATCAGTCATATTTTCAATATCAATGCCAAAATTTCACACCTTCTGCCAGGGTATGCAATTGTTTGAGCACAACTGTATATCTACAGTTCATGATACATTAGTGTGATGGTCAGTGGGAAGAATGCTTCCTACATTTGTGGTCACTGTGAAGAATTAACACCCTACATATAGCTATAAAGATCAATGGAGTCAGTGGGAGGCAGAAATTGCTAATTGCTCAAGGAACCCCTAGAAACCTCTGTGGAAACCCTTCGGTTCCATGGAACCCTGTGTGAGAAACCTTGGGGTAGGGTCACCTTTTCAGCTTGTGACCTTTCTTCTACAGAGCCAAAAGGCAGTTCACGAGCCTCGATATGAAGCTTCATATAGGTACCTGATTTGTGCTTCATTCCCACTCACATTATGTGAGTGTTGAAGTCTGTTAATATGATGAGCATTTACTTCATAATTTTGCATCTAATTTTTTTCAAGGCCAAATTGTAAAAGAAGTGAATGGACAGGTCCAAAAATGTTTGGTAGTCATTGATGGGTTTGTAGACTGCATGGCATGTCAATAATTTGTTCCCAAACACTCTTTCATGGCATGCAGGGGAAACAAAAAGGTAAATTAAGGCCTAGCTCACCCGGCCTACTAGTTACTACACTTTCAGCACAATCCAATCACAAAAGCCCACTGCCGTGTCTTGCCCTCCACAAGTTAAGCCACATCATTGCTTCCATTGCAGTCGCCCCACATTCACCAAAGAGCTCCTGCATTGCTGCAGTTCGCTACTAGGGTCGCAAGAGAAAGTAATCCCTACAGAAAGGGCTTCTGCTCATTCTGCAGTAAATCCTTGCATAAATCTACATCTCACCCTGTGTGTTACAGGGGTACTGCCCAGCCTACCACTTAAATGGGTACTCCTTTCCTTTGTATCAACAATTTATCAAGGAACTTCTACCTATGCTTCCAGAGGGATTTGAATTCTTAAAGTGCACCAACTTGGGCCCCATCGAGCGCGCAGATCTTATACTGCAGTTTAAAGGAACACTTTAACCTATTTAATTCAAGAGTTTGTTTCTTAGGTCACCCTGTCACCTGCTTCTGAGAGCCCAAAGTGACCTAGCTGCTCTGATGGTAGATTATTTTGCTCACTGGGGAAAGACAATCTCAGGGCTGGGGTTACTGGCTACATTCTGAATTGCAGGACGTCCATAACTGATTGAGATTTTGCTGAGTTTGACTTTTGCTTGAAATTACTCCAAGTGACTATTATTTCCTGCACAAACATTTCTGTTGTTTTGCTGTGATTACATTTGACATCAATACAACCAAGATATCAGTTCACTCAAAACTGTCTGTGAGTCTAATTTGTGGTTACAGCCAGAGGGTTCCTCTGACTGGAGGTTTAAAGTGATCTCAGCAGGGGTTGGGCTTTCAGAGCGGGGTCAGGCAAGGCAGGGAACCCAAAAATTACTCAGTGACCCCTGAGGGGGTAGTGCTACAGGTAGTTTGACATTTAAAAGGTTACATCATGTGGTTTTGGGGGGTGGGGAACCACACATTGCCTCCTCAACGGCTGCCACACACCTCCCGAAAAGCGATCTGAGCATAGATCACTTTTCAGAGGAGTGTAAATGTTTTTTTTTTAAATTTAGTTTTGGATAGAATGGTGAAGGACATCACACTAATGTACCAATACTTGTGCTCAAGTACTCACCGACTTGCCCATACGTTTGCGGTGCAATTTGAGTCCATACAAGATGAATGGGCTCAAATCGCAGTGCAAAGATTCACATCTGATATGACCAGGAATGCGGTGCCATTTTTTTTTTTTATGGTTGAACTAGATGAACGTTTGCCTTTTTTCAGCCAGACTGACTATATAACTATGACTCCTGTGCGGTTTCCCCGTGGGTGCGGTGTGATTTGCACTGTGATTTGAGCCATACTAAATCTATTCATTTTGTACGATCTCAAATCGCACTGCAAAGGTATTGGTTTCAGGTATCGGAGCATTTGCACGAGTAGAAGTACTTGTACAAAAGTCAGGGCATGGACTGAGCAAAGCAAAGCTAAAAGGGAGGGCCAGGTTTCTCCCGCCCTCCCTCCCTCCCTGGAGCTTTTCGTGTTTTGTTTTGCTGTTTTGGTTATGGATTGTTCTTTGTGTTTGTCCTGTTATTTGTTTTTGTGTCGGTTCCTTGAGTTTGTTTCTTGCCTGGACAGGCATTTGTGTCCCGAGGTGTTTGTCTTGTTTTGTTTTGTCATGGCAGCCGGCAGGGGTCCATGGGTCTTTGAAGTGCTGGAGTGACAATTTGGTGGATTATGGGTTGGGCCCATCGTAGGTATGGGTGTTCCTTCCCAATTATAAGGTCACGTTGGTAATGTGGGAGTTCATTGGCTGTATCTGGGACTACGTAACTATAGTATTGTCCCCGAGGCGATGTAGTAGCGGCTGGGGGCCTTTTCATTGGGTGTCAGATACAGCCGAGTTTTTAGATGTGAGTAACGGTGCCTTCGAAGACCATCGACTCGGCTGGGATTATTACTGTCAGTTATTATTTGAGTGTACTGTAAGAAGTGTTATGTTAGAGTTATGTTAAATAAATGGCTGCTATGGCCGGTTTTACACCAAAAGAGAGTCGCGTGTTTATTTAGGTGGGGAAGGTTGAAGGGTGGTGGTGGCTTTTATGGATTAGGGGTAAGTATTAGCCTCGATATTCTGCATGTCCATCAGTCATGCTTAGTAACGGTACCGATATCGGCAACCCTAATCATTTAGGTGGGGAAGGTTGAAGGGTGGTGGTGGTTTTTATGGATTAGGGGTAAGTATTAGCCTCGATATTCTGCATGTCCATCAGTCATGCTTAGTAACGGTACCGATATCGGCAACCCTAATCATTTAGGTGGGGAAGGTTGAAGGGTGGTGGTGGTTTTTATGGATTAGGGGTAAGTATTAGCCTCGATATTCTGCATGTCTATCAGTCATGCTTAGTAACAGTACCGATATCGGCAACCCTAATCAAAACCCCTGCTAAGTAGACCCCTTTGAAAACGAGCGTGTTGCTCGAAACATGTAAGGGGATCCACCCAATTGACGCCACTAGCCACCAGGGAGCAACTAACCACCAGGCAGTTTAGGATTAAGACCTGGAGGCCGCTCTATACTTTAATGTGAGTCCCCTGTTTGTTTATTTGTACTTTGATTAATGTTTTCAGAGCCTGGACTGACTGAGTGACGTCAGTTGACAGTGGACTTTAGCCCACTGTCACCAGAAAACAGGTCACAGATGTGCAGAACGAACTGTGACCTACAGGAGAAGTATAGCCAAAATAGCTTTGGCTATGCTTCTCCTTTAACCACTTGCCTACCAGGCACTTATACCCCCTTATTTACCAGGCCCATTTTCAGCTTTCAGCGCTGCCGCACTTTGATTGACAATTGCGCGGTCATGCAACATTGTACCCATATGAAATTTTGATCATTTTTTTCTCACAAATAGAACTTTCTTTCTCACAAATAGAACTTTCTTAATCGCCACTGGGCGCTTTACTTTTTGCGCTATAAATAAAAAAAGTGCAAAAAATTTGAAAAAAAAAAAAGTTTCTTTGTTTCTATTATAAAATTTTTCAAACGGGTATTTTTTCTCCTTCACTGATGTGCGTTGATGAGGCGGCACTGATGGGCACTGATAGGCGGCACTGATGGGCACTGATAGGCGGCACTGATAGGCAGCACTAAAGGGCACTGGTAGGCAGTACTAATGAGGTGGCACGGATAGGCGGCACTGATAGACAGCACTAATGAGGTGTCACGGACAGGCGGCACTAATATGCAGCACTGATAGGTGGCACTGATAGGTGACACTGATGATGGGTACTGATAGACGGCACTGACTGGCATCACTGCTGGGCACTGACTGGCGGCACTGACTGGCACAACCCCTGGGCACTGACTGGTGGCACTGACTGGCAGCACTGCTGGGCTGCACTGGTGGGTGGCACTGGTGGGCAGCACTGGTGGGTGGGCACAGGTGGGTGGCACTGGTGGGCACAGGTGGGTGGGCACAGGTGGGTGGCACTGCTGGGCACAGGTAGGTGGCACTTCTGGGCACAGGTGTGTGACACTGCAGAGTGGCACAGGTGGGTGCACTGCTGGGCACAGGTGGGTGCACTGCTGGGCACAAGTGGGTGATCTGCTGGGCACAGGTGGGCGGAGCTAGTGGGCGCACTGCTGGGCACAGGTGGGCGGAACTTGCGGGTGGCACTGCTGGGCACCGATCATCAGGGCACTGATCATCAGTGCCCTGATGATCGGTGCCGATCCCCGCTCTGACAACTGCCGGTTCTCGGCAGTACTTTCCTCACGATCTGACAGCGTGAGGAAAGTGCAGCCGAGAACCGGCACTTGCATTTCCCTCTGATCAGCGTGTCATTGGACACCGCTGATCACGTGGTAAAAGGCCGCTGTGATTGGAGAGAGCAGAATCAGAGAGAGCAGTATGTGTTGAGATGACCTGTCTTTTCTGGTTGTATTCACTATGGATCCCACCATGAGCATAATGTGGCACGTTCTACCATTTTTTCCTTCACACGAAACCTGGAACTGACTGCGCTGGTGTACTAGATCAGGGGTCCTCAAACTACGGCCTGCGCGCCACATGCGGCCTGCTGAGGACATTTATCTGGCCCGCCGGGCAGGGGCGTATCTGTCGCGAGGCAAGGGACTAGGGTTTGGCAGGTCGGGAGAGCTCGGGCGGGAGGCAGGAGGGCAGGATCAGCAATTCTAGAACAGGGGAAGGTGGGCTCGGCTTATGAACCCGCACCACTCACCTGGCCTCTCTGCAGACAGCCGGCCATCTATTCTGATCAGTGCATGCAAACGTCACGGTCGGAGGGCGGAGCCTAGAGCTGACCATGAAGAGGGGGAGCAAGAGAGGAGACTCCATCGCTGCATGTTGGGTATCACGGCCACGGACCCTAGATAAGTGCAATAGATGATCGATCTCCTCCCTCTCTCTTTCCCCCCTCTCTCTTTCCCCCCTCTCTCCTCTCTCCCTCCCCCTTCCTCTCTCTCTCTCCCCCTCCTCTCTCTCCCCCCCCTCTCACTCCCCTCCCCCCTCCTCTCTCTCTCCCCCCTCCTCTCCCCCCCCCCCTCCTTATCTCTCCCCCTCTCTCTCTCTTTACATTGCACACAGATCTGACCCAACAAGGTGTCCTGCATTTACCGTATATTTCGCTCCTTAAGACACACTTGGAAATGTCTGCGCGTCTTATGGAGCGGCCGGCCCAGTATTCCCGCCGCCGTTGTATGTCCGCAGTCTCTGGTCATCTCATGTACTATGTCCGCAGTCTCTGGTCATCTCATGTACTATGTCCGCAGTCTCTGGTCATCTCATGTACTATGTCCGCAGTCTCTGGTCATCTCATGTACTATGTCCGCAGTCTCTGGTCATCTCCTGTACTGTGTCCGCAGTCTCTGGTCATCTCCTGTACTGTGTCCGCAGTCTCTGGTCATCTCCTGTACTGTGTCCGCACCCTCTGGTCATCTCATGTACTGTGTCTGCACCCTCTGGTCATCTCCTGTACTGTGTCCACAGTCTCTGGTCATCTCCTGTACTATGTCTGCAGTCTCTGGTCATCTCCTGTACTATGTCTGCAGTCTCTGGTCATCTCCTGTACTGTGTCCACAGTCTCTGGTCATCTCATGTACTATGTCCGCAGTCTCTGGTCATCTCCTGTACTGTGTCCACAGTCTCTGGTCATCTCCTGTACTGTGTCTGCACCCTCTGGTCATCTCCTGTACTGTGTCCACAGTCTCTGGTCATCTCATGTACTGTGTCCGCAGTCTCTGGTCATCTCCTGTACTGTGTCTGCATTTGTTCATAGTTTTTTTTTTTAAACTATAGTCCGGCCCTCCAACGGTCTGAGTGACAGTGTTTAAAACGTTTGAGGACCCCTGTACTAGATCAATTTGAATACATGGAAAACGCTTTGCATGCATTTCTGATGATGAAAAAAGGCTCCGGACAAGCATCTGGAAATGAAACAGTTAAAAAACGCTTCTAAACGCAAACGCTTATAAATGCGGTCAACCGCATTTACAAGTGTTTGAAACACCGTTACAATCTACTCCTAAACGCAAGTTTGGTGTGTTCAAAAAAACAACTGTAAACTCAACTGCCTGTAAATGACTGTAAAGGACGATGTGTACATGGACACATAGGAAAACATTAAGGAGAGTTCAGGGGCTGCTGAACAAAAATGCTGAACAGCTCCTGAACGTCAGTTTAGGAGCTGCAGTGTACATGAGCCCTAAGACATACAAAAGTGCAGAAATCCTAAGAGTTGTAAAAACAAAGAGAACTCTTTGACATCCCAGCCTTGTAGACCAAAAATAAAACTGCACACTATGGTGCGACACCTACCCTTGCTGGCATTGTCAGTCCTAGGGACCAAAATGAAGCAGAGATCAGGAGGAATAAAGCACAGGGCACCATGTCTTCTAAGCCTCAATCGCTTGATGAAATAAAACAGATTATGGGGTGAGCCTGACTTATAAACATATAGAGGGGCTGAGTTAGCCAACCAGAATACACTTAGCTACATTTGGAATGCAAACTACGCCCATCTTTCCACCATGCATCCATGACAAAGGGAGATTGCCAGAGGCAATTTCTGCATTTGCACCTCCTAGGAAGAAAAGAAACAGACATGAACCCAATATATACTGCTAAAAACCACAAAAGTATAAGGCATGACACGTCACTTATACAAAATAAGCATCTTTATAGAATGTATATTGGAATATCCATACTTCTAACAGACACATACAGCTATTAATATTCCAAAGCCTTTAAGAATGTTGCTGGATCCATTACAATTACTTTAACCACTTGCCTACCAGGCACTTATACCCCCTTCCTTACAAGGCCAATTTTCAGCTTTCAGAGCTGCCGCACTTTGATTGACAATTGCGCGGTCATGCAACATTGTACCCATATGAAATTTTGATCATTTTTTTCTCACAAATAGAGCTTTCTTTTGGTGGTATTTAATCGCCACTGGGCGCTTTACTTTTTGCGCTATAAATAAAAAAAGTGCAAAAAATTTGAAAAAAAAAAGAAGTTTATTTGTTTCTTTTATAAAATTTTTCAAACAGGTATTTTTTCTCCTTCACTGATGTGCGTTGATGAGGCAGCACTGATGGGCACTGATAGGCGGCACTGACGGGCACTGATAGGCAGCACTAAAGGGCACTGATAGGCAGTACTAATGAGGTGGCACGGATAGGCGGCACTGATAGACAGCACTAATTAGGGGTCACGGATAGGCGGCACTGATATGCAGCACTGATAGGCGGCACTGATAGGTGACACTGATTATGGGTACTTGTAGACGGCACTGACTGGCATCACTGCTGGGCACTGACTGGCGGCACTGACTGGCACAACCCCTGGGCACTGACTGGTGGCACTGACTGGCAGCACTGCTGGGCTGCACTGGTGGGTGGCACTGGTGGGTGGGCACAGGTGGGTGGCACTGGTGGGCACAGGTGGGTGGGCACAGGTGGGTGGCACTGGTGGGCACAGGTGGGTGGCACTTCTGGGCACAGGTAGGTGGCACAGGTGGGTGCACTGCTGGGCACAGATGGGGGCACTGCTGGGCACAGGTGGGGGCACTGCTGGGCACGGGTGGGCGGAGCTAGTGGGCGCACTGCTGGGCGGAACTTGCGGGTGTCACTGCTGGACACAGATCATCAGGGCACTGATCATCAGTGCCCTGATGATCGGTGCCGATCCCCGCTCTGACAACTGCCGGTTCTCGGCAGTACTTTCCTCACGATCTGACAGCGGGAGGAAAGTGCAGCCGAGAACCGGCACTTGCATTTCCCTGTGATCAGCGTGTCATTGGACACCGCTGATCACGTGGTAAAAGGCCGGTATGATCGGCCTTTTACCACATCATGTGATCAGCTGTGTCCGTAGGACACACCGATCACGGAGATCGCCGGGTGCGCGCCCCCTGGGGCGCGCAGGAGAGCACGTTCTGGGGGGACGTCATATGACGTCCACCCAGAACTGGCCGGCCGCAGTGCAGCCGTCATTCGGCTATCTGCGGTCGGCAGGTAGTTAAAGGATAAGTTCACCTTTTGTACAAAAATAATAAATGCACATTTTTTTGAAGGTAAAAAATGTTCATATATTGTTTTTGGTTGCAGAAGCCTATAAACCATTGCACCAGTGATCAGCAGATCGCTGGTGCCATGCAAGTCTCCTGCAGATCTGTCAGTATATCTGCTCGCCCATATGGGATGTACGGGTAAGCAGATATGCCGACAGGAAGATGCACATGGCTCCACAGTGCCGTGGTAGTTCATTGAAAACTACAAGTTGACAATGGCTAAGGCTGTCGGGACTTGCGGTTCATTCATTCACAGTGTGACACGGCTGTGTGGGCGGAGCCCCGCACGGCCGCGCTGTTTTTAAAAAGTGACAGTACGGGAAACTTCTCCTTATACTTCTGTCATAGGAAGAGGGGGGCAGCAGGCAGCAACTGCAGCATTGGGAACATGTTGCATGTTCCACCCTAAAAATGGGTGGAACATGTAACATGTTTCCAAAGGTGAACTTATCTTTTAGGTTATATAAACACTGCAGGGGCCATTCTCAACCCGGGTTCTTTGAAACACTGGGGTTACTCCAGAGGTAGCTAGGGGTTCCTTGATCTGTGGATGATTGATCTGATGGTGCCTGCACAGTTCCAGGGCCAACGCCATTTGGCAGAACCAGGTGCATACCATCAATGAACTTTTTAGCTGTCTGTAAGAGGACAATCTTCCCACTGGCCACCATACTAAGGGACTTTTGTCCTACTGACCTCCAAGAATTGTTTTTGGTAAGGGTTCCCTGAGACCTTAACAGTTTTTGAGAAAGGCTGTTATATAGCCAAACGTTTGTGAGCACCTTGTTTATTTCCATATGGACAACCCTTCTAATAACTGAGTTCAGGGGTTTCCAATGAAAGTCTCTGTTAATACTATAGCATAAAAAGGTATTTTAGACCCCTGGTCCACAATCTGCGTCATGTTGACACTTATTGTGTGGCCCTCAGGGCCCCCCCCCCCCCCCCCGTAGATTGTAGTCTATGTTTTCATTACCTAAGTGATTTGTCAAGCCAGTGAAGAAAAAATTCTATAGACTAGAATTTTTTTTTGTTTATTTCTTTCTCACTAACATACTTTTTATTGTGCTAGCCACCCTTTTTATAATGAATCTTATTAAAAGAAATATCAAATGTGGTACACTTAGAAGACATGATTCATAAAAAGACTGTAATAGAGTTGTTCTTCAGCAATTTCACGTAATGTGCCTGAAGTCTAATACTGTCTCCTGAAGCATGTCACCAGTCTCCAGCAACTCCTATAACATGTTTGGTCATACAATGCCTCTGACTATCATCTGTAGTAACACTGCAGCCTTTAACAGCTTTCCGTAACATTACATTTACTAAATATTATGTGCAACCATTGCAGCAATGTCAGGGGGTGCACGTGAGGCCCCATATATCAAATAAGTTGCCCGCCAAAAGTCTACTTCCACTATGTGCTTCCAACCTTGTGGTAACAGTCTTGTGAACAGGGGCGGACTGACAACTCATGGGGCCCCCGGGCAATAGGGGATCATGGGGCCCCTGTGTCCTTACCCAAACTCAAAAAAGCCTATGAAAAAGGTACCATGGGTATCTCATGGGGCCCCCTACTGACCCCGGGCCCTCGGGCAGTGCCTGAGTTTCCAAATGGTCAGTCCGCCCCTGCTTGTGAAGGCCCTTTTCTATTTCAGCATGACTGTGGCCCTATGCACAAGGCTTTTTCCATAAAGATATGATTGGATGAGTTTGGTGTATAGGAATTCAAGTGGCCTGCAGAGTCCTGATCTAAACCCTAATGAACATCTTTGGGATGAATTGGAATGCTGATTGTGAGTCAGGGCCTCCCGTCCAACATCAGTGATGACCTCACATATGCTCTTTTGGCTAAATAGGCACACATTTCAATAGAAACACTCTAAAGTCTTGTGGAAAAGAGTGGAGGCTTTTATAGCTGCAAAGGGGAGCCAACTCTATAGTGGTGCCCATGATTTTGGAATGGGATGTCCAACAAGCTCAAATACAGTAGGTATAATGATCAGGTGTCCACCATCTTTTGGCCATATAGTGTACTTATTAAAATAATGTTTATACTTTTTTGGATCAGTTTGTGAGCAAGGTGCAGCGTGGTGTGTCATCGGCAGAAACCACACAGAGGCCGAGGTAATGTGAACTGTATATTGCAGAAAGTTCCAAAAACTAGGCCCAGTGGGTGTACACAACTGTCAGGAACCACTCTCTGAACCTGTAGCAGCGGTCTGTTAGTTATAGATGATGCTGACAGCTTCTGCAATGAGGAGCGGGAATGTGGCCTGGTCGGTTAACACCCAACTGGGAGGCTTCCTAGAGAGGAGGATAGCGTGGTCCCTGAACTGTTACTACTCCTCCAGAACCTCCCCCTACCTCTATATACTTTCCCTGATAGACAGGGAGCCTGTCCCTACACTAGACACTCACAAAATGTGCACCAAATGTGGGTCAGTGTCCTAAATAGGTTCTGCCCTCCCCCAAGATGGTCACAGAGGTCAATCAAGGTCCCAGCATCCAATCAGACAGCTGTCCCTGATGACGTCAGGAAGTCATAGAGAAACCAAGCTCCTCACACCTTTCTTTCCCTCCTGCTTTGTTGCTAAAGCATAGCGCTACCTAAAGAGAGGAGTACAGACTGCACCTGCCTACAAGTTCTCTTGGTGTTTAAAGTGTATTGAGGGTAGTATTCAGTAGGGACCTGCTTGCTTTTGGTATGACTGCTTTTACTGTGTGTTTGGTGAGTATACTGCAGATAGGAATTAGGCTAGGGTTAGGAGTGAATTAAGGTTATTGTTAGAACCAGAGATTAGGGGATTTCCTTTTTTATGGTTAAAGTTTAGCTGTCATGTCAAGTACATGGGCTGCTGATGCTGGCCTCCTTCAGAAAATGCTGGTTGTTGAACCGTGTCTGGGATCAGTACTTTCTCCAACTTTCTGATTTGGACAAGTGAAGGTAGAACCCTTGATCGCTACTGTATACTTGTTCTGGGTCAGAGACTAAAAAGTATTAAAGCCATCAGATCGATGTGATAATAAGACAACTCCCATTTTTAGGGGGCAGCAATGGAAGCCTCCATATTTCTTTCAGTACAGGTTTCCTTAAGGCTAGGCTCACATCTGTGCGGGTGGTGCCGCTGCGGATCCGCACAAAAATCCGTGCAACCGGACCACCCCCACAGAGAATTGCAGACCTGTGGGTGCCATTAATTCTAATGGCACGCCGCCCATACTGGAAACCACAACCGTACTGGGAACTGAGGTTCCCATGCAGGCTGCGTTTTCAGAAGAAGTGCAGGGACTTTTCCCCTGCATGTCCGGGGGCACGGGAGTCCATTCAAATGAATGGCCTCTCGTGCCCGCTCAAAACGCGGCCCGCAGGAACGCAGATGTGTGAACCAGGGGCTAATGCAACTCTGTAAAAGGAAGCATGTTATCCTACCAGAGAGATATTACTATCATAAAACAGGGAGTGCAGCGCTAAATCAAGTCCACTTATACTCTTAATAGGAGTTATGTAGTCCACCATCCGGACAGACACCTTCTCCACCCCTCCTCCAGCAGTGCCTCGTGGACCGGATAGAAGTGGGACATGGAGTCATGGACACAGACCTGAGGATTAAACACCTGTGATCAGACCTGTAACCTTCCCATATATCACTGAGGGATCACCAGAGGATCTTGGCACCAGGCTGTTTCCACCCAGGACCCCAGGATGTATACGATCCAGATATGCGCAATTATATTGTGCTTCCGGTGAGTAGGCAATTTATTCATACCTCTGCAATAGAAGACTGGATCATACTCACAGCGATTAATATTATATGGTGGACTACATAACTCTTATTAAGACTATAAGTGGACTTGTATCAGTCACATATTCTGTCATGTTAAAGGTTTACATTTGATTTAGCGCTGCACTCCCTGTTTTATGATCTTAGTAGAAAGGCCTTGTGGTTCCTTTTAGTGCATTGGTCACTTTTTGAATGCGCTCACTGACTCACATTTACTGAGACAGATATTCCTGCTGACATTTTTCTGGCTCAGATTAGTACATAAAAACAAATATTTTGTTGATATGGGTAACACCTTCACTCTTTCACAGCAATGTCCATTATGCACTTCCTTTGTATTCTTTCCTGCTGTCTGCTTATACTGGCAGATGATGTAGGTGTTCTTTGATCCTTGCATATTGCATTCTTTTATTTAGAACTTTCTTTATTGTATGCTTTTTTTTTATTCTCTGAGACTCAGAGAGCTTATCAGTTTCCTGTTGCATTTTCTAGCTATTCATGTTGGATGTGGACAAACAGGAAAAGCAAAACACAATTAGCATCGGCACCATGACTTGAACTCAAAGATGGAATCAGGCTCTTAGCATTTGAATCTCTCTTGCTATTCACTGGTCACTCCTTCATCCTTAGCAAGGCTTGTTAACCTGATAAAATGGAGTTAAGCTGAATAAAATGGGGAGGGGGGGGGCACACAGAAATGGGCCTACCCATTAACATTTGTGAGGAAAGTCAGCATCCCCCCAAATATATATATATATATATATAAATGTATTGAATACGACCAAAATTGTAGCATTTCAAATATATGCCAATATATCTGGGAAGAATATTTTAAAATATATCTCAAATATATTTTTCTTCCATATGGGAGTGATCTGACCGTTTTGAATTTTTTTTCGTTTTGGATAGAATGGGGAAGGGTCAATACCCCTGTCAGATTATTGCTTTTTCCAATAGGAAATGTGAAGAAATCTCTACCAAAACAGGTATCTTCATTGGTAGAATAATCCTCACTTCTTGCTCGGGTGACAATAATAAAATATTAGATTTCTCAAATAATAGAGGAAATCTACCTTGCATGTGACCTGCTAATACTTGTAGTGCTGCTCTAAGCAAAGAAGGAGAATGTGTATAATCCAGCTGGTACTCAGGATTGAGGTGCAGGCTGAAAATATCACCATCCAGTAGTGTGCAGCATACTTAGAAAAAAAACGCAGCTCAACCCAATCCAGTCTATGTGAATAACATGTGTAAGATGGCCTGAGCCTTACACCACTCCACAAACCACACTCTCTGCCAGGAGGCCACAAGCGGGTGTGGCTGAGGCCATCTTACACGTTAACCACAAAGACTGGATTAGGTTTTTTCTAAGTAAAAAAATCTACCTAGCAGGGACAGACAGCCTTAAAATCTTCACAACGGTCATAATCATTTCCTCTATACAAAAAATAGTTTTGGCTACACATATACTTTTAAATAATACATTTTTCTAGAGGTCTATATTTCCTGACAACTAAGAAGGAAAGTGGGGCAGAGGGATTTGCTTTCAAAAGGACAGATCCACCAAATGAAGAACGGTTGGGAGGTATGGTCAACAATTACATGTCTGTTGGAAGACAATAACCCATTTGATAGGAAGGATAACTGAAATAGACATAGGGCTAGATCCAGAAGTATGTATTTTGCACAATATGGATATAACAGTGAATAAATATAAAAAATCAGGGATATGGTACTATCTAAACGCTGCAAAAGGTCTGATACCCAAGTTCTGGTGGAAAATGGAGGTGCCGAGGGAGGAGGACTGGATAGAAAGAGTGGAGCAGATCAGAAAGATGGAAAAACTCTGCCATATTCAAAAAGATAAGATGGAGGTCTACTATGGGAAATGGGAGAATTGGGAAAAAGCCAAATTATACATGAAGTATAGGAAAGAATAAAGAGAACTTTACTTTACTTGCTATTATAAGAAGATGCAGAGAAAAGGTAGGGAAGGGAGATGGGGATAGGGTGGGGGGAGGTGGTGGGAGGGATTGAGAAAAAAAAAAAAAAGAAAAAAAAAAACAATTACATGTCTGCAAGCCCTTAGCCCGAATGTTGTGCAATAAATCTCTGAGACGAATAGTGTGATGGGATTGTTTTCAATCATGGTAATACATCCCCTGTTATAGTATGTCTCTGGATTACATCTGCATATTAAGAACACATTTTCAATTATCTTTCAACTTTCCGGACAATATTTGCAGAGGGAGGAGACTTCTTCTCAATGCGTCCCTGTATATTAAATTTGCTTCTTCAGGGTAAAGGAGGTGATACATTTCTAATACAGATTTGGGGAGTGTGGATAATGAAATTGATTGGATATGAGTGGTGGCCTATCAGAGGAGGATCCCCTTTCATGGTGGTGGTAGGAAAAGTTTCCTTGGGTGAATGCATCAAGTAAGCAGGGCCTCATATCTTACGAGCCACAAGAGTTTCATGGGACCTCATGCAAACTAGGTCTGGAACCACAGGAGTCAGGGAGGTCTCATGCAACTATGTAAAATGTAATTTTCAACATGGCTCCAAGGACGACTTTAGTGAGAAACCTGTGAAATGTAGTGAACTGGAGGGTTGGTTGGTTGGTTACTGGGGTTTCACACCCACCATCACTGAAAACTTTCACTGTAGGCCTCAATGTGGGAACTGGTTTAGCAACCTACAGCAAGAGGGTGCTTTAAGGGCTCATTGGCAGATGGTGCCTGAGGGTGCTCTAAAGATGCATGTATGTGGGTTCATCCTAAGATGTCTAAGGCGCCTTTACTGAGATGTGGCAGCCCCTCTTTCGCTTCTCTTTCTGTATGTGGATGATGGCACTGTAATTATTTTAATAAAAAAAAAAAATCTAAGCACCATTTTCCTAATTGCTATACAGATGTCACATGACTCAGCTCTTTCCCAGCCTGTCTGCAGGAAAACAGTGGTAGGAGGAGCTTCTAGTCCTCTGCTACTGGTCATGGTTAAAAAAAATAAAAACAAAAAAACAGAGTAACCAAGTATCAATAAACTGTTCTAAATCATACCTATATTTAAAATGAAATCCTTATTATTTTTGGCAATAACATGGTGTGGTTGGATTTCTGCCAGTCACGGGCTGTGTCACGGCCCTCTAGCTTGTGGTTAGAATAATAATGGAGGGATGAAGCCTCCATCAATCAAGATGTAATTGCCTGTCCCCTTTATCTTTAGCTGGTTAGTGGGCATAAAGAAAAAAGGAGGGAGTGGGCTGGCATTTACCAGTTTGTATACACCCACATGTCTGATTCTATAGTCCCATGGGCTGCTCAGATGTGATCGGGGAAAAATGCTCAGCATATAAACTCCCTGAAAACTGAGCATGTGCAGTAGCTGCCAACACTAATCTGCAAAATCCCTAACTGCATTGGGGACATAATCAAAAGAGGGAGATAGAGAACAGCAGGATTAATCAGGTTTTTTTTTTTGCAGAATACAGAAAACAATTCCCGTAGTGAATTAGTATGAACAGCATGTAATACATCATTTATAAATAGTTTTTAATAATGTGGGTTTTATGACGCTTTAAGTTTCAACAGTTAACAACCTAGACAACACATTACATCAGCGAGCTCCATTGAGTCCAAAATCAGGTTCCCTTAGTCCCTCTATACCAAAACCTGAACCACCACCAATATGTACGCCATTCCAGTTTCTCAGTGTTGTGTATTTGAAAGCTGACATATGTTCTATAAGTTCGTCCCTTGGTATTTCAGAGCCCAAGAAAGCAGACCAAGTCTTGAAGGATTTCTCATTCTGGAGAGATTTCCATCTCGGAGCATTGGTTTTGCCTGTGAACCTAAGGTGGAGATTTCAGCTTTAAATTGGGATGGGCATATGCTGTCCCATCTGCTTCATATATTTGCATGTTCCTTTAGGCATTTTGTTGGTTTAAAAATAAAACTTGACTGGCTATAAAATCTGAAAGGCTGAGAAGTCAAATGGATAAATGGACTATTTCCTTTGTCTTTGAAAGCTCTGTAATAGGAATTGTACTGCACATTGTGTCCATTTGTGGCTTATTGTAGAGCTAGGAGAATGGATGGATGTATTATTCTTAAAAAGCAGATCGGTAGTTTGATACAAGCATGCCATGGTCATTGTTCCTCCCTGTGACTTATCTGCTGCCTGGAGCAATGCATGTTTGTTCCTGGGATTTCAATTATCCTGCTACACCCAATACCTGTATCTTATATCTCATACACAGTGGCGTCCCTAGGTGGGTGCAGGGGGGGTGTGCGCTGCACTGGGTGACACCTATTGCATGGGGTGACACCAAAATTTTAAAGCAAGCCCACGATCCCTGCAAGATGGATTGGATCTGTGGATTGGAGAGCATAATGGATCCGAGTCTGATTCATTATGCTCCCCAATCTGCAGATCTAATCCATCTTGCGGGGATCGTCAGCTTGCAACCTATACGGGGTTACCTGATCTTGCAACACCGGTCCGGGGGGGTGCGACGGGGACACAGGGAGGGGAAGAGCCAGCCAGGCTGTGTGTACATGACAGGGACCGCCCACCTCTGGAGGGGTGACACCACGTGTTAACACACAGGGTGACACCAACCCTAGGGACGCCCCTGCTCATACATATCACTCCTTGAGTCTGTACTGTACACTTCTATCTCCGAAGTATGAAGTGTGTGATATTAATTGAAACTGTTTGTGTTCATACTTGAAAAAAGATAAATGCTAATCTAGAACAGTGCTGACCAATTTACTATATATAGGGAGCCTGACATTACCATATTGGATATTGCATATTATAATGCTGCATATTATATTAGGTATATGTAATACTTCAGACAACCATCAGGACAGAAAACTGTAAATCTCTACTTTGGGGACAACTTATCAATAAAGACTGCTGTTTGAGGTTACTGGGGTGCTTTGGAACCTCTGTTAGGTTTTTACTGAGTCAACGGCTTCAATGAGGAGACATTTTCTTTCCCTTCTTGATGTTTCACAGTAAAAGGAAGTGAGAGATATTATTTCCATCAGAAAAACAGACAATAACAATATCCATATGTTCAGCTAAGGGGAGTTGGACTCCAAGGGTTAGACAGGTGCTAAACAGAAGCCAAGGTGTGATAGCCAGACAGGGGTCAAATTGTGGTCAGGGCTGAAAGGCTCTGCAGGTCAGCCCCTCTTTAATTTCCCCCTGTGTTAGGGCTCTGGAGGGAGCCCCTAGAAGCAGTGGGTGGATCTGAGGAGTGGCTGGATGCACTCCTAAGGGTCCTAGCCAATTTCCAACAAGAGGTTGGCAAGGAGCTGGACACCCTTAAGTGTTGGAGCCTGCTCAGTTGCAGGAGAGTTGGAGGGAGAGTTTGGGTGGAAGATGTGAGGCTGAAGGAAGGAGGCTGTGAGGAGGCCCAGTGGGATGGCACTTGCCTGCAAGCCTGCATCTGAAAAGGAGGAAAGCTCAGAGCTCACTGGCCCCCTGAGAGAGGACCATTGTATTGTGGAGAAGGAGCGGCCCAGCTGATAGGTCTGGTAGCAGCCACCAGCCCAAAAGTGGAGAGTATCTGAGTGAGTACACCTGCACCCCCTGGGCGGATAGGGGAAGAAACACTCTGGTGGGAAATCAGATTAGCTATCTACCAGTGACTGTTCAGGAACTGGATCCCCTGCTCAGGGATACCTCCAGATTGCTGGGTGAAGAGGAGAAGTTCATCTAGGGTCTGGGGAGGTACACTAAGGAGACGCTGGCTAACTCTCCAACAAAGACTGTGCTGCAGAGAAGGCTTGTAAATAGTTCCAGGAAGTTGTCCTCAGTTTATCAGTACCCTTGGGCATCCTGTACACCCCTATCCCTATTCCAGTTCAAATCCCCTAAATAAAACAACAAACCCAAAGCCAGCAATTGGGGAGGGTCTTCCCACAGTAGATGGGTCTACCAGGGAAGCTGTGTGATATTAAGTACTGACCCAACTGCCTGCATGCCAAGTCTGGCTGTAGGGGGCCTTGTGCCTGGCTACAGATCACTTGCCCAGCTGCTGCTACCTCATCGGGTGTACCCTTTGAGCTGTTGTTAGAGGGAAGCAGAAAAACTTATCTTCCATGAGCAAGTCCAGGAACCCAGGCATTTGTGGGAAAAAGAATTAAACATGTTTTCGCCTGCATCTGAGCGTGATGAGTAAATAGGCACTCCATTTCACTACCCTCTACTTGAACCAACTGTAACTGGCAAGTGTGCAGATCTTTCAGATTCATCCTATGCAAACTGTGCACTGGGTCTCATAATATTATGCCTCTGGGAACGCCTGTGGGGTTGAATCTCGGATCTATCTACTTAGACAAGAGTTGAAGCATCTTCAAGAGCATCAGTGGATGGTGGTTCAGAGAGCTGCACAGCAGGATCATGGACCTGAGCTAGGTGGCCATTGGACTGTGTAGTATTGTCAGACTCCTTGGCTTTTCCTGGGGCTCTTGGAGGCAATAATGGAAGAGCAGAAGGCAGCCAACATTAAACCTCTGGTGGCAGAGATTTTTGGGGTTCATGAACTTGGGCACATTTTTGAACTCCCCCTTATGGGCCTATATTTGAGTCTGAAGAGTTTACAGTGTAGGTGTTTTGGTTTTTCTTTCTTTTTCTCTGGATATCATAGACTGGATCATCTGGAATAAGCTGTTGTAGGACAACTCCAATTACTTCTTTCCATTGTGTTTGCAGTTTTCCTTGTTGATGTGTGCCTTTATGATGGACTAACACTCTGTCCCCAGGTTAAGGGTCAAAGTCTGATGCTTTCAATTCTCTTTGTTCCACCCTTTTCAGGTCTTAAATAGATGGTTGGACTTCAGACAGGTGTTATCTCTGCTTTTGAATCCAGAACTTCAGAGTGTGTTCAAGTTCTTCTGTGGGAACTGTGGCCCATTGGTCTGTGGGCCCCTGAGAGTAAGACCAAACATAACATGGTAGGTTGAGGAGCCTATCCAGGAATGTACTTTATAGTTGTATTTACAGACCACTTCTGCTAAGTAAATGGCCCATTTCCTGCATTTCTGAGCTAAACCCTCCAGCAGTTGCTTGAAGATATCACTGAACCTCTCATATGACCCATTGCCTTGTGGGTGGTAAGGGTAGTATATGATTTCCTAATGACTAATGAAGAAGTTACTTTGGAAACAGGGTTCCAGGTCTAAATGTATTTTCTTTGGTTAGCCATAATAAATGCAAAGTGATCCACACTATTTGGATGGCAGTCTGGTCGCTGGTCAGTACTGCCACCATAAAGATGATAAAGCAGTCCACGATGACTAGAAAGTGATAGTATCCATTTTCTGATATGTCAAGAGTAAAAAAAGTTGATGGTCAGTACTTCCAGTTCGGCAGATGTGTGCCAAATCAGATATGGATTTTGGGCCTCAGCACCCTTTACAAAGAACAGATCACACAGTGTCAACAGACTTGTTCAACCAACAGGAACAGACCCACAAACAGGGCTTGTCTCTAGAACCAGGTGAATGGTTTATGGAAACCCCAGTGTCCTGCTTCCACATGGATTCTCTCAGCCACAGAGAGAGCCTAGGCCCTTAACAGTATGACTTGCCAGGTCACTGAAGAATCATTGGTGAACATTATTCTGTAGTACAGTACACCATCCCTTATGACAAGACAGGACAGTTTGTTGGATTCTGGTGGTAGCCTTGATTTTTCTGGGTTGGAATGGAAATGGGGCAGGCAGTGATATTCTGCTGATTATCCGGGGAACACCAGGTCACTACTATGATTTGGCATTGGCCTAGTCACATTGACCACTGAATACACTAGATGAACCTGGTCCTGCAGAGTGCAGAAGATGGCTTGGGTTATACTGTAATTGTTTACAGAATGGTGAATATAGTCAAACGTGCATGCCTGGAGATCTGGCCACACAGGTCTGGGGAGCAACATCTTACATCTATGGGTGACCTACAGGCTTCACTGGTGACAGAACTGTTTGTTGTGGGTCACTGCACATTTTCCCGTTTCCTTGTAAGCCTCTGGTCACCTGCATCAAGCCACGTCACAAAATAATCCTTGTCTAGCTGAGATTGATTCCACCTTAAGGTGAAAAAGATGGAATCTAATATGGTGCATGTGTAAGAAGATCTTTCTCCGTTTCTATGTCCTGACGGAGCCCGCTGATTGGTGCCTATTATACTCTTGTCTTGTTCTAATCTGTTTCACAGCTGAAATAGGTTAATGTGAAGCAGACTTCAGAGGCTGTAGGAAAACCTTGTTTCAGTTCCATGGACGCCAGCAAATACATCTTCATGATTTCATACCTGGTACAAATGCTGCTACCACTCCAGGTGAGGCAATATACACCAGTTATAGTTATATACACCAGGTAAAGTTGAGATTTGTCTCCACGTTTACCTACCTGCATAAATGGATCACTTTCCTATAGGGTTTATGGCTAGCCTCTGCTTATGTATTTTTCATTTTAGACTTACGTTGAATTGGGACTGTGACTAATTTTTTTGGCTGGGGGGTCCCAAGCATGTATGAACCCACTTACTATTGAGTGACTCACTACCTTTCACCAGTTTTGTTGCCCATCTCTGGACTTGTCCTATCTTTATCAATATCTTTTTGCAAGTGAAGTCTCCAGAATTAGACACAGTATTCTAAATTCTGGGATTAAAAATACCATTTCAGCCTTTGCAGATGACACCAAGCTGTGCAGTGGAATAACGTCCTTACAGGATGTCTCCAATTTACAAGCTGACCTCAATACACTGTTTAATTGGGCAACTATGTGGCCAATGAGGTTTCATGTTGATAAATGTAAGGTTCTGCACTTGGGGGCTAAGAATACACATTATACATACTGGGGGGGGGGGTACAACTGGGGGAATCAATGGTGGAGAAGGATCTGGGGGGTCTGGTAGATCACAGGCTTAATAATGGCATGCAATGCAGAGCTGCAGTTTCTAAAGTGAGCAAAATCCTCTCTTGTATTAGAAGATGTATAGACTCCAGAGAGAGAGATATCATTTCCCCCGGTACAAATCATTAGTAAGACCTCATCTGGAATATGCAGTTCAGTTTTGAGCACTAATTCACTAAAATAATATTGGTGAACTGGAGAAAGTACAGAGAAGTGCAACCAAACTGATAAGAGGCATGGAGGAGCTCAGCTATGAGGACAGATTAGAGGAACTGAATTTATTCTCTCTTGAGAAGAGGAGATTAAGGGGGATATGATCTCCATGTATAATACATAAGGGGGATATGATCTCCATGTATAATACATAAGGGGGGATATGATCTCCATGTATAATACATAAGGGGGGATATGATCTCCATGTATAATACATAAGGGGGATATGATCTCCATGTATAATACATAAGGGGGGATATGATCTCCATGTATAATACATAAGGGGGGATATGATCTCCATGTATAATACATAAGGGGGGGTATGATCGCCATGTATAATACATAAGGGGGGATATGATCGCCATGTATAATACATAAGGGGGGATATGATCTCCATGTATAATACATAAGGGGGGATATGATCTCCATGTATAATATATAAGGGGGATATGATCTCCATGTATAATACATAAGGGGGGATATGATCAACATGTATAATACATAAGGGGGGATATGATCTCCATGTATAATACATAAGGGGGGATATGATCCCCATGTATAATATATAAGGGGGGATATGCTCTCCATGTATAATACATAAGGGGGGATATGATCTCCATGTATAATACATAAGGGGGGATATGATCTCCATGTATAATACATAAGGGGGGATATGATCTCCATGTATAATACATAAGGGGGGATATGATCTCCATGTATAATATATAAGGGGGATATGATCACCATGTATAATACATAAGGGGGGATATGATCACCATGTATAATACATAAGGGGGGATATGATCCCCATGTATAATACATAAGGGGGGATATGATCTCCATGTATAATACATAAGGGGGATATGATCTCCATGTATAATACATAAGGGGGATATGATCTCCATGTATAATACATAAGGGGGATATGATCTCCATGTATAATACATAAGGGGGATATGATCTCCATGTATAATACATAAGGGGGGATATGATCTCCATGTATAATACATAAGGGGGATATGATCTCCATGTATGAATACATCAGTGGTTCATATAGTGAACTCGGTGTAGAGTTATTCACCCTGAGGTCATCACAGAGGACAAGGGGACACTCTTTACATCTGGAGGAAAAGAAATTTAATCTCCAAACACGGAAAGGTTTCTTCACAGTGAGAGCTGTGAAAATGTGGAATAGACTCCCTCAAGAGTTGGTTCTGGCCAGCTCAGTGGATTGCTTTAAAAAAAGTCCTGGATTCTTTCCTAGATACACAGAATATAACTGGATACTAACATTTATAGGTAAAGTAGATCCAGGGAATATTCGATTGCCTCTCAAGGGATCAGCAAGGAATTTATTCCCATACAGGAGCAAATTGGATCATGCTTTGCTGAGTTTTTTGCCTTCCTCTGGATCAACTGTGGATGTAGGATTATAACTTTTTTTTTGGTTGAACTGGATGGACTTTTGTCTTTTTTCAGCCAGACTAACTATGTAACTATGTAAATGAGGTCTGACTACAAATCTATATAGAGGAATCAGGACCTCCTTCCTCCTGCTGGTGAGCACTCTAATAATGCTTCCTGGAATTCTAGAATTTGCACAGTCAAAGGAATGGGTTTCTCACAACACCAGATTGCCAGGGTGATCTGGGGTACTGACAGATTTTCCATACTTCTAAAATCTCTTGGCAAGTAATCCCCGCGTGTAGTTCCATGCAACAATTTGAATTTGACTGCAATGTACCTTTAACCGCTTCTGTGCCACCCTATAGCAGAAATCATGCATATATACATGATTTCGCAGTTCCGGGTAGGGGGCTACGCGCGCTGCCATTTGCGGCCTTCAGCTGTCAATCTCCAGGTCTTGGCCAGTGATTTCTCAACCGCCATCCAATGATCGCCGAGTATCTCCGACGGGGGAGAGACCAGTGTATAAACAACACAGATCTCTTCCCTGTCAGCTCCTGCACACTGCTTTGTATGGCTATGCATAGCACCGCCATACAAAGCAGTGTGCTTACGGTGTAAAGCACTTACACAGCCCACAGTGAAACTGCACACAGTTAACCCTTTGCTCGCCCCACATGTTAACCCCTTCCTGCCCAGTGCCATTAGTACAGTGTCAGTGCTTTTTATTAGCACTGATCACTGTATTGGTGTCACTGGGGATGTCAGTGACACCAAGTCAGTTCCCCCCCAGTGTCCCGCTATAAGTCACTGATCGCTGCCATTACTAGTAAACCCCCCCCAAAATTCTAGTATATATATACCGCCATTTGTAAACGCTATAACTTTCACATAAACCAACTAATTTACATGTATTGGGATTTTTGTATTGTAATTTACATGTATTGGGAAGACATGGAGCAGAATACATACATTTTGGCTTAAATTCATTATTAAATTTGATTTTTTAAATTTTTTTACTGGACATGTTTAATAGCAAAAAGTCAAAAATATTGTTTTTTTTCTCAAAATTGTTGGTCTTGTTTTGTTTATAAAGCAAATAAAATAAAAAATGTACAGGCAATCAGATATAGAAAGCTCTATTTGTGGGATAAAAAGGACATACATTTCATTTAGGTGCAGTGTTGCATGACTGCGCAATTGTCAAAGTAATGCAGCGCCATATTGCAAAAAATGGTCTGGTCAGGAAGGGGGGTAACACCCTGGTCACATCAAACCTGACTTTGAAATCGTACGACTTACAGTGAAGTTGCACGATTTCAAAGTCGGGTAAACTGCCGATTTCCAAGACATCTAACACAGATGTCTATGCAAATCACACCAAAAGTAGTACATGCACTACTTTAGAAATTGGTGCGGCTCTGACCAAGTCAGAACCGCACTGATATGACCGCTCCAATTGCGGACAATAGGGCGCGACTTGGCATCCAATTTGCAAATTGTATGGCATGCAAATTGCATGCCAAATTGCACCCAATGTGACCGAGGTGTAAATCCTCTGGAGGGCAAGTGGCTAAACCCATTTCAATGAGCTTAATTGATATGTTATTGTTCGTAAATGAGGTCACCGAAATGTATCTACAGTGAAGGAAATAAGTATTTGATCCCCTGCTGATTTTGAATGTTTGCCCACTCACAAAGAAATTATCAGTCTAAAAATTGAATGGTAGGTGTATTGTAACACAGAGACCGAATAGCAACACAAAATTCTAAAGAAATGCATGTCTAACAAATGATGCACTGAATTGCATGTTCATGAGGGAAATAAGTATTTGATCCCCTTCACAAAACATGACTTAGTTCTTGGTGGTAAATCCCTTGTTGGCAATCACAGAGGTCAGACGTTTCCTGTAGTTGGCCACCAGGTTTGCACACATCTCAGCAGGGATTTTGGCCCACTCCTGCCACTTGGTGGCTGACGTTTGGCAACGCAAACTTTCAGCTCCCTCCGCAGATTTCCAATCGGATTAAGGTCTGGAAACTGGCTAGGCCACTCCAGGACCTTAATGTGCTTCTTCTTGAGCCACTCCTTTGTTGCCTTGGCCGTGTGTTTTGCGTCATTGTCATGCTGGAATACCCATCCACGACCCATTTTCAATGCCCTGGCTGAGGGAAGAAGGTTCACACCCAAGATTTGATGGTACATTGCCCCGTCCATTGTCCCTTTCATGCGGTGCAGTTGTCCTGTCGCCTTAGCAGAAAAACACCCCCAAAGCAGAATGTTTCCACCACCATGTTTGACAGTTGGGATGGTGTTCTTGGGGTCATAGGCAGCATTCCTCCTCCTCCAAACACGGCGAGTTGAGTTGATGCCAAACAGCTCGATTTTGGTCTCATCTGACCACACCACTTTCAACCAGTCCTCCTCTGCATCATTCAGATGTTCAGTGGAAAACTTTAGATGGGCCTGGACATGTGCTTTGTTGAGCAGAGGGACCTTGCGGGCACTGCAGGATTTCAATCCTTGTTGGCGTAGTGTGTTACCAATTGTTTTCTTGGTGACTGCGGTCCCAGCTGCCTGGAGATCATTGACAAGATCCTCACGTGTAGTTCTGTGATGATTCCTCACTGTTTTCATCATCATTGACACTCCACGAGGTGAGATCTTGCATGGTGCACCAGATCTAGGGAGACTGACAGTTGTTTTGCGTTTCTTCCATTTGCGAAGGATTGCACTAACTGTTGTCACCTTCTCACCAAGCTGCTTGGTGATAGTTTGGTAGCCCGGTCCAGCCTTGTGTAGGTCTACAATCTTGTCTCTGACATCCTTGGACAGCTCTTTTGTCTTTGCCATGGTGGAGAGTTTGGAATCTGATTGTTTGATTGCTCCTGTGGACAGGTGTCTTTTATACAGGTAAAAAGACGCCTGGTAGCCAGAAATCCTGCTGAATGATAGGGGATCAAATACTTAATTCCCTCATGAACATGCAAATCAGTGCATAATTTGTTAGACATGCATTTCTTTTGAATTTTGTGTTGCTATTCTGTCTCTCAGTGTTACAATACACCTACCATTCGATTTTTAGACTGATCATTTCTTTGTGATTGGGCAAACATTCAAAATCAGCAGGGGATCAAATACTTATTTCCTTCACTGTATTTGTAGGAAAAATGTCCTAAATTTAAAATGCAGTCAAAAATTATTTAATCCTATAATAAATAAATTATTGCATTCTTTTTTACAGATTTCACTTGCAACAGACAACCAAGATGGTCAGTACCAGGATTTAGATTTACACCCGTTTTACTGCTGTTCCCTGAGCGTCTATTTGTTTTCACAGAGATGAGTTAATTGCTAATTGGTGGCACAGGTTCTCATATAATGGCTAGTCACCTGGTAATAAACTTCTTCCTGCCTAACAAGTTTAGTGTTCAGTCCCACCAAATCCAACTTTGAAATCGTGCAACTTCACTTGAAATTTACGATTTCAAACTTCAAGCACAAATGTCTATGCAAGTCGCACCTGAACTTAGTAGTGCATGAAACACTTTCATATGACCGCTTCCATTGCGGACAATAGGGTGCAACTTGTTATGCAATTTGAAACTATCAAGTCACATGACAAGTCGCACCAGGGTGACTGGGGACCTACCCCACCTTTCTGACCAGAGATGTTGTCATATTTTAGAGGTGCAGGTTAACAGACAAACGTGTTGATCCCACCTGTGATTATACTTTCAGATCACACTGCTGCCAAATGTCAGAATGTGACATTTTATACACTCAGCCTCACTCTGGGCAGAGAGTTTTCAGCTCTGAGACAACAATCTAAGCACCAGCTTAGGCTGTCACTGTGGCAGGAGACTGAGCAGTTAATCCCTTAACAACACAGTTGCCACCACCAAGTGTTTTAATTATAACTCTCCATTCACAACATTCGCTGATATAGTTCTGACTTTGATTGCACACTCGCTGCCACACACAGAGAGGAATGTAACAGCCTAGTACACACGATGAGCATACCAGATGAATGATCGTCCATTTTTTTTATTTTTATTTGCATGCTGCTCCTATATTGAAAATGAATAGGTTACTAAAGTTATGAAAATTCTTGTAAGATGGAACACAAGGTTGGAAGTGATTTCATGAATTGTATTGTATTGCAATGTAATGTATTCTTTCGTTTCCAAGCATGCGCGATCTTGGTCACTCGATTTTTTTCATATAAATACTATAACAGTTACACGAAAATTGTTTATTCTTTTATCTTATGACAAAAATTTTCGTGTTTGTCCCTGCAGGTATTTTTGCATGAGTTGATATGATCGGCTTTGAAAGTGTTTTTTTTTCGTCCAATATTCTCATTGTGTGTACAAGGCTTTACAGCACTGTAGCTCCTTCAGAGAGACAAAGGTCTTTAATTGGTATTTTAGAACGCTCAGAGATTCAGCTTAATGGTGGTAAGTTTCATTTTAATGTAAAGAAAGGAAAATGCTGCACAAAATAGTACCAGAAAAAATTAACTAAACAGGCATAAGCAGCGGTGAAATAACAGAGGTTAAGCCTTGCTTCACATTGGTGCGTCTTGTCATGCGATATGACAGTTTCAAATCGCATGAGAAGTCACACCCTATTGTCCGCAATGGAACCGTTCACTTTGCTCCAACTTTGAAGATTTTGCAGTGCTGCAAAGGTAACCAAACTATTTTTTGCAATATCAGGTGCAACTTACATAGACATCTGTGCTTGAAGTCACACAGTTGTCTGCCAGGTTGCACCTGAAGTCACACTGATATGCAGCTTTGAAATCATGTGACTTTAAGTGAAGTCGCAATCGCACAATTTCAAATTTGGATGCAGTGTAAAACAACAGTAAACGTCATAGATATTTAATCACGATTCACCAGGTTTTTGGTTCAATGCACAGTCCAATTCACTTGCAGAGTAACTCCAATCTGATGTAAGAGACACTGGCCTTCAGAAAAACTGACTTGCAATATCCTTACTAGTTTTAACATCAGCGAGCTGAGGCTACCAATTGCTATAGCTTTTTGTTGTCCAGATCTAATTAAACTCAAAGAGACCGAGCGGTGTGTTGATAGGTGTGCTGGAGTATTTTATAATTCCCAGCAGACGTACCCTTAATGCCAATTATCCTAAATGCCTCTATATTTCCATCTCACAAGGTTTCCCAATCCGACAATCATAATGTCATTTTATAGAAAGAAATTAAGATTTGTTAGACACCAAATATGTCAAATGCGGTTTACTCTGGACTAAGTCACCTTCTCTGGCTGCCTACCACAGGCTTGAGATGAAATTTTACAATTTTTGTTAACGCCTTTTGCATTTTGGAGAAAATTAAGGTGGCATAGTGTTCAGTTCTAGCCCCCCCCCCCCATCCTCTCCACACAGTTTGTGGTTCATCAGACCTCACTGTTATCACGCCACCTCTAAATTTATTACACTTGCCGAGTCCCTGCAGGAATGGGCACAGCAACACCAATAAAGGGATCACCTCCCCTTTCCTTGTCTGAAAATTTTAAAAAGTGTCTGCTATGACCCCCATATACCCTATTTTGCATGATCTCCAATCTAGGGTGTGTGAGTAGTAGTTGCTGATTAGACAGAAGATAGCGATATTTGGATCAGGCCAACCTAATGTTCCATCATAGTTGGTAGAGTCAGTAAGAGCCTCTCATCACCCATCCTCCATTGAAAGAAACAGTGTGCTTGGACCTCACAAGTCTGACTGTAAACAGGTACAGTTGGCTAGATTGCCACAAACGTTGGGGCCCATATATAAGCCAGGTGGAGAGGAGCCTTAGGGCAGATGGGGCATGGGAGCCAAGTACCCCACACGTGTATGTAGATGTAGTCAGCACAGCCAAGGCCTTGCTCAGGTCAGAAGTTCCAGGAGAGTTGTACAGAAGAGTTCAGAAGGAACAACTGCAGCAATCCTGTCTTCGGAATAACTAAAGGAGAGTCGTTAGCTGGATGTCTAAAGCTTAATGGGCAAATCAAAGCCTTCTGAGTGAGTACTAATGACTCTGGGATCTGGAGAGTGACTGCAGGGAGCATACCCAGATAGGTAGAGCTATGGAGTGGGACTTGAAAGGAGAAACTGGTATATTATAACTATAGCTGACAAAGCAGGATGCTTTACCTTGTGAATCTCTGAATTGAGAAGAATGCTGCATAAATAGTATAAACGGAGATGAGCCCCAACACTGTGGTGCTCCTAAGGAGAGAGAGAAAATGAGGGAAGATGGCTGCTTAAAGTACTGCATATGCTTTCACACTTGACTGCTGTGGACTATCCACTAAATGTGATTGACAATATACTGTCAAGTGACTCCATAATCTATGTCAATGTGATGTAACTGTTTGTCCCATTTTCCTACTACCACCAGTAAAGTGTAGCAACCTTTATTATGTGTGGACAGTCCTTCCTTTGGGAATATAAAGTTTAGCAGTTGGGAATGTCATGTGCAGGTCTTTGACATGGAGTGGGGTACAACATGGTGGGGGGTATAGCTTCAGCAAGAGGTTTAGTGTTCTAGAAAGCACAGGATAGGGGCAGGGATTTGTGCTTTGGTGCCAGCATCCAGCTAATCATAGAACCCCTTTTATATGCTACCCTTTACAGTGCCACATGACAGCTGTATCCCTTAAAGTGGTTGTAAACCTCAGACATGACATATGAACAAAGCAAGTGCCATTTCTGTCTGCTGCTTCTTTCCTCTGCTATCTGCATGAGTTACCTCTGATAAGTTTTCCTGACACCAAAAGAAAACGTTGATAAGGGAGGGACCAACAGCATTCAGCCTGTGATTGACAGCCTCAGCTCTGTTCTTATGTGCTTTTTGAAGGGGGTGTGTCCCTTCCCTCCAATCAGCTCTCAGCTCAATCCAGAGCTCTAAGTGTCATTTCTGTCTGCTGCTTCGTTCCTCTGCTATCAGCATGAATCACTTCTGACAAACTTTCCTGGTGCCAGGAGAAAAATGGGAGGGACCTCCAAGAGATTGACAACCTCAGCTCTGTTTCTGTGAGCTGTGTGGAGGTGGGTGTGTCCCTTCCCTCCAATCAGCTCACAGAGTTCTCCTCACTGAGTTCTGCAGAGTGTAACTTCAGCTCTCTGCCCCTTGTTTTCTGAAAGCTCAGGCAAGCTGTATATATTCTGGATTTTGACGGGATGTAGAGAAGAGAAGGCTTCAGATAAACAGGTACAACGTAAGTAGAAGAATTTGTTTCATCTCTGTGTATCACCTGAGGCCAGTCACTTCGCTAAATATATGTGAGGGTTTACAATCCCTTTAATGTACTGTGATAGCCTACTTCATATGTGTAATTCTGCCCCCAAAATAGTAGTAACTAAGGCTAACCCTAGCTATGGGATATCGTCTCAGAATCCAGCTGAAAATGTGTGGATCAGGACACAATGAAGCTAATTTACTAAAGCAATAGAGAGTGTTTGCCATGCAATATGTATGTTAGTGAATGAGGGGAACCTTTGCTTTTTTTTTCCATAATACATTTTTATTTGGTTTTACAAATATAGTTACAACAAAAAAAACAAAACAAAAACAGGACAGTGAAAAGCTAGACAATATCACAGTATAGGTGCTGTGGTAAAGTTTAACAAAGAGAAAAAAGGAAATATTGAATAATTCCTGACAGTCCTGCTAGTTCCACAAAATAATAATTTTAGAGAATCCAAAAAAAGGTTAAGCATAATAATATCTTAGGTTACAGTTCTGAACCAGTCGGACCAGGCTTTCCAAGCTTTGTCAAATTTAGTAATTTTATTTATTTATTTTTTTTAAAGAAAGTTTTTACTGGAAATGAACAAATCTGTGTATACTTTTATTACACCATAAGGTAACAGGGACAATACAAAAAAATACATTTTGCTAGCACATAGTTGGATGATCGAAGTGAACAGAACTTCACCTAATTTAACAAATGCATCGGACAATCTTTTCTAAGGCAGGTCATATACATCCGACATGTTGGTACAATCAGCCTACTCATACATGGATCGAATCTCTGCCAGTCCCTGCTGAACCAGCTGAGATTTGAAGGAGTTACCTTAACACAAAGCCTTCCAGCGACGCACTGTCACCGCTACAGAGGCTTCCATCTTCACCCGGTCTTCCTTCCGGGGTCAAGAGCCCTGGCTGTCTGAATGGCCGAGCCGTGATGATGTTACTCCCATGCGTGGGAGTCCTGGGCCACGGCACAGTGGTCTGAAGGAATGGCACGGATATGCCATTCCTTCAGAGCACATGCGCTGGCTCTCTGAAAGAGTGAATATCTTCTTAATGGCGCACATTTAGGAGATATTCATTTTACGTACAGGTAAGCTTTATTATAACCTTACCTGAAAGTAAAAATATAATAAAAAGAGTTTACTACCACTTTAAGTGGACAGTCCGTTTAATTAAAAAAGTAACCCCCACTGATATCTCAAAAGTTTAGAAAAGACTTTACAGGAGTTTGGTGTTACCCAACAAAAGACCATTTTTGGAGTGTCTCCTTTGATTCAAAGTGGTTATGAATGTTGACTTGGGATCTTTCAGTGGTGGGATTTTCCTAGGGTGGCTTTGTTATAGGTTATATCATAGACAAAAGTATTTCTCTTGTATGGATATCTGCTTAGTCTATTTATATGTTTTACAGGAGCTGAAGACAGCGAGGAAGATGTCACCAGTATCATTGCTAAGCTAAACAAAGGTACGGTCCAGTACAGGTCTCATACAATGGCTGACCCTAAGAAATCCTAGCCATGCCAATGTGTTTAAAAGTCCAGAAAGCCAGTAGTAACTGGAAAATTGTGTCACAAGCATTTCCCTGGAAATATGCAGCTGTTCTAAGCTATTCAAACTAACTACTGTCCAGATCCCTTTTTGGGTCACATTAAGGGTTTTTGGTTGCTCATTGAAGGAACCTATCATGAAATGAATGTGGCCTTCCATCTCAACTGACAATGGTAGCTGGCTGGCTGTCAGGTTCATCTAATTTTAATATTTTATGAGTACTTTTTGAGTCACCGATCTGAAATAAGTAAGCAGCAAGCAATCTCAGAACTCCTAAGCTGCAAAATTGTTCTAGATCAGCAGCTCAAAAGATTTTGAAGCCAGAAGATAGCAGTTCTTTTAACAGTTCTTAGACTTTTCTTTGCAATCGTTGGAATTGTAGTGTTTTTGACACACTTATACACAGTGCCTCACTTGTAGGGAAAAACCCCTTTGCACATTCACAGAGCAGGATGTCAAAAGGACAATTTTATAATTTTTAGAAATTACAGTAAAGTGTAACAGGGAAATCATATGATTTGGCATGTTAGGTGTTGGCATCTCAACTGCTAATATTTGGTATGGGATTTACAGCACAGAAAATACATTTAAAGAAACACAGCCCCGCATGTCATGGTTTTTAACTTAAACCTAACTTTTTGACTAACCAAAAATAGGCCCCATCATTGGCAGCAGGGGTGGACAGACAACTCATGGGGCCCCTGGGCAATAGGGGATCATGGGGCCCCTGTGTCCTTGCCCAAACTCAAAATGGCCTATGAAAAAGGTACCAGGGGCATCTCATGGGGCCCCCTACTGACCCTGGGCCCTCGGGCAGTGCCCAAGTTTCCAAATGGTCAGTCCACCGCTGGGCACCAGTGGCCATAATAATAACTCTCATCGTTGGTGTCGGTGACCGCAATAATAACCTCTAGTATTGGTGTCAGTGAATTTAATAATAACCCCTGCATTGGTATCAGTGGCCACAATGATAACCTTTAGCATTGGTGTCAGTGGATGCAATATTAACTCCCAGTATTCATTTCAGTGTCTGCAAAAATAACTCCAAGCATTGGTATCAGTGATTACAATAATAACCCCCAGCATTGAGATCAGTGGCTGCAATAGCTACCACCAACATTGGTGTCAGTGGCCGCAATAATAATCCTCAATATTGATCAGGGGATGCAAAAACAACCCCCAGCATTGGTGTCAAACTGTCAATGGCTGGAACTATAACCCCCAGCATTGGTGTCAGTGGATGCAATTTAAACCCCAAACATTGGTATCAGTGACTGCAACAATAACCCCCTGCATTGGTCTCAGTGAACACATAATAACCCTTTGGCATTGGTGTCAGTGTCCACAATTATAACCCCCTGCATTGGTGGATTCAGTGTATGCAACAAAAATCCAGTAATTTTACAATATATTTCTCACATGTCACAATATGTTTTTCAAAAAACCTCCAACTTCTATCATGAATGCAATCCTTGTGTTCCAGCCACGTGACCTTGCCTAGACATAGCTTACGTCATCAGTCTGCTATATATTTTAGTCTTGACCACAATAAATAACCCCTATATACAAAGCCACTATACATTCCCTTTCAGTGGGACAATGAAGAAGATACAGATACAATATACGCTGTACCTGTAAAAGCAGGGAAGAGGCAATGAGAAGATAAGTCCATGATCTGCTGCAGTGTAAATGTGTAAAAATGGCTCAATGTGTGTCAAAATAGACACTTTGGATAAAATAGACTTGACAAGAGTGCCATTGATTTCTGGCAAGAGCAGAGCTATAAGTAATGGAAATCTTTGAATTTGTGAAGGTAATGATAGCATTTGGAGCAGTGAATGACAAGGAGAGGCATTAATAGGTTACAGCTATGCTGGGCATCACCATGGTATTAGCACCTTGGCAAGAGGAAGGAACAGTGACACATGAAGACATCCAAGCTCTATTTTTTTGTGTAGTTCACAAAATCCTGAATTGGCTTGCTTTAGGCATATTGTATGTCCAATGAGGGAGAATGTGTACCCCCTCATTGGGCAAACTGGCCTGCACCCATTATATCTCATCTCTCTGTATACAGACATGTCTGTGTAGCAAGTAAAGGAATAAACCTCCCAGTATTGCTTTTACTAGGCGGCAGCTAGAAGGTGCTCTAATGATTTGTAGTGTGAATTCAGGAGACTAACAACCAACAAGCTCACATTAAAGTATAACTAAAGGCAAAACCTTTTTTTTTTTTAGTTTTGGATAGATGGGAGAGGGATTAGAACCCCTGTCAGTTTTAATTGCTGCTTGTGCTCCAATTAAGGAGATTCACCCTTTCTATGTGTCCTGTTTACCATTATAATTGAAAGTGACAGTAAAAGAAAACCTGAAGTTTTGAATTGTCCCCAGAAAAGTAATAGAGGGGAAATCTTCCAATGGGATCACTAGTTCTGGTGACCTGGGGATTCCCTCAATTTGCAGTCATTTGTGCTGGCTTTCTGTTTGGCTATGGGACATGAAGGGAAAGGAAATCCTGGAAATAAGACACAGGAGGTGAAAAAAAAATTGACAGGGATTATAACCCTTCCATGCTCTATCCAAAATGAAAGAAAAAGTTTTGCCTATAGCTCTACTTTAAACTCAGAATGAGCAAGTGAGCAGCATATGTTTTCTGTTCTTCCCTTCATACAGGTTAGTCACACTTGGTTTATGCTATCTTTGTTTTGTGTTTTGTTCTGACACTCACTTTCTCTGTTTAGTATCCTATACGTTAGTATTGGTAACTCTCTGACACAAATTGGTGCGCTTTTTCATGTGTCCTGCGCTGCCACTATAAAGAAAGCAATTATCTAGATAATTGTGTCTTTGACACATTAAACTCGAAATGAGCAAGTGAGCATGTGTTTTCTGTTCTCCTCTTGATACAGATACTGCAGGCTGCATTTTTGTCATACTTGGCACTCAGATCCTGATAATCTTGTTGCATCTGCAGTTTGTTTAAAGACATGAACAATAAGATATCTTTGTAACCTGCAGGTAGTAAGAAGCTGATGCATCATGGAGATATCGCTGTAAAACTCAGTCGTAGTGCTCTGACTTGTCTGGGACAGACTTGCTTCTGGCCAAAATCCAGCTCTGGAATCGTCACTGTTCCCTACACCCTGTCTGCTGACTACAGTAAGCTGCCTTCAACACTCACTATGAAACATTACCATCTTATTGTAAAATATATGGAAGAGAACAGATCCCATACAAAAGTTTTAAGAACTATAAAAAGTTAAAGGACAACTCCAGGAAACCAGAAAATTCCCCCTTGCAGTGGGGCTGCGCCTTCACTACAAGGGTTGGCTGCTCATTTAAGTATAGGGGAGTAAAAACATTTTGCTTATCTAGCCCTCTGCTCTTCTAGCAGACAATGCACCGCATGGTTTGATGGTGGACTGTCCCTTGGAGTCATCATGTTCAATGCAGGGCTATGGACCCTGCATTGGCCTTGATGGCATCAGAACCTTAGAGCGATGAAGCATAAGGGAGAAGATGCTGCAGGGATCAGTCTAGCAGTGTGGAGGAGCAACGGAACAGATAAGTAAATCTTCCTTTATAGCCCCAGACCTAAACAAACAGTTACTATGTTGAAAAAGCATCACTATGTAGAGCAAGAAAGGAACTGGGAGGGCTCATTGGGATAACACAGGAGGGGTGCAAAGGACACAGGACAGTTCTGAATTTCTGACAAGATCAACTTTTTTTTTTCTCTGAACAATACACTTTACACAGCTGTCACTAGAGCAGGAATAAAGGGATAATCTTTCATTGGGGATACCTATTCATGTGATACCTAAGAGGAGATTTCCCTTCATTTTGGAGAGATTTTCTCTTCCTTCATGTTGTGTTTCTGGGGCAAGAAGTAAAGACAAATTTCCTCTGTGTGGATACAAACTGCAAAGGTAACCAGGCAGGCTTTAACAATTCCCTTCACTTTCCAAAAAAAAAAGTTTTGATTGTAGACACACTTTAAGTAACCCCAAAACCATGAAATGATTGCTGGCTTACGGGTACAGCCATGCAAAGTAGAATTATGTTAGAAAATCTACATTTTGAGAACATTTGTTTTTATTATGTTTAGTGTGGTCAAATCCATTTTCAATTGCAGTGAAACTACATTGGAGCAAGATGGAAACATTTTCGTGAACAAACAAATTTCTAACAGTGAATGTGGTTCTCGTTCACTTTATTCACTCATGTTAAAAGCTATTTTTTTTTTTTTTAAGTACCTTCGTACGACATTTGTCAAGTCTTGTGCTGATAAGAACCTAATAGTGTATGGCCAGAGATTTACCTCTAATTTATTCAAAGCTAAGGCTGGCCATAGGCTATGATATTTTCTTTCCTTCAACTCTACAAAATTGATCAATCAGTCATTGTTGATGGGTGAATCCCTCCCACTGTGCTATTGTATTCTGACAGTGGGAGGTTTCCCCGCCATCGGAATACAGTGATCGCTGCTGGCAGCTATAGCCACAGGCAATGATGGCATAAAAAAAAAAAACCCGACAGACTGGTTGTGCTAAAGTCAATTGATAGATCGATTTCAGTACAACCAACTGGTTCCAGCTGAACTGGCCAAATTTCGATCCGTCTATGGCAAGCTTAAAAAAATAAAGCTATCCATAGGTTTAAATCTCAGAAAGGTTCAGCAGGGGCTTCCGAGATTCGAACCATGTATGGGCAAGTTGAATGTACCCAAGTTGATCGATTGATCAACTTGGGTACAACCAGCCTGTCGGATTTTACATGTCTTTATTGCTAGTGGCTATTAGAGCAGTAATCACTGTATTCTGCCAGTGCGGAATGGTTCCCCCCTCCCTGCCGGGAGGACACAGTGGCTCCACGGGAAAAATTCCCCCATCATCACTGACTGTGTGGATGGGGGAATCGAGCAAATTTCTTTCCTGCAACTTGTGGTCTTTGGCTGACTGAAATTTAGGTTTTACATACACTTTAATCAGTGAGAGTGACTTTATACCATTAGGGCACGGGTGTTAAACTGGCAGCCCTCCAGCTGTTGCCAAACTACAAGTCCCATGAGGCATTGCAAGATTGACAGTTGCAAGCATGACTCCCAAAGGTAGGGGCATGATAGGACTTGTAGTTTTGCAACAGCTGGAGGGCTGCCAGTTTGACCCCCCTGCATTAGGGCATCTCAAGCTGACAAGACAGAGGAGATTAAGAGATAATAAAGGGCTGAGCTCACCAAAAATAGCCCAAGGCTGCAGATAATATCACATGGCTCCTTTTGACAGTAATTATTTTGAAATCCTACAGCTTTGTTTAATTAATGCCATATATATTAGATTGTGGTACTTCTAGCACACACTATAAGGCAGGCCATAGACGGGCCGTTTATCAGACAAATTTTCGGCCAATAAACGAAAAAGTGGTCGGCCCCGTTGTCAATGCTGCCACCCATGTCCATGAAAAATGACAGTTTTTTGTGGATTTTCCAGCATGAACGATAAAAATAAATGAGGAGATCCGCAAAAAACAGCCGATGGGCTGGCCCCACTAACGGCGTGATTAAAACGACCCGTCTATGGCCTTGATAAGTGAGGCTTCCAACTGCAATCCTTTAAAGCCACACACAATTTTAAAACCTACATTCAGTATGTATTTTTATTTTCCTTTTAGCATCCACTGATTCTGCAATCATCTATTCTGCCATTCAGGAATACACCTCTCTAACCTGCATTCGGTTTGTGGAGCGCAAAACAGAGACTGATTATATCCAGATCCAGTCAGTAGATGGGTAAGTGTGTAGTATATGTTGCACTTCCAGAAGAATAAGGGAGTAACTACCAATCACATTGTCCCATTGCAGAGTTTTTTGGGGCCCCTTATGGATCGAGGGTAAATTTTATCTGTGGCACACAGCATTTTGCATTGGTGGACAGTAGCAGGCTTTTACCCCCCACTCTGCAATAAGAGACATCTTTAAATTGTTGGTCCTGGCTGTCTTTTATAACTCCCTAAACATTGATGTTCAGTGGAAGCCTTAAGCTGCCCATAGATTATTCTTTTTGTTTCGTTCAGTTGAATGAAACAAAATGAATTAATTTCCCCATCCACAAAAATGAGGTGGGTAGAGGAATCCTCCTCGCTGTACCATTGTATTTTGATCAGAATACACTGATCAGTGGCTGCAGCCGACTGACTGCAGCTGTTGATTTACAAAAAGGTTCCAACATTCTCGTTCGATGGGAATGGCCATAGATGGATCAAAATGTGTCTGGTTTTTGACGCATTTTGATCCATCTATGGCCAGCTTTATAAACACCTCTTTAGATTGGTGGAAGCATTATATGACATCCTAGTTAATGCACTCTTTATGTTGGTTGGTGGTGGAAGCCTTAAATGCCCCCCTTGTTAAAGCACTCTTTATGTTGGTTGGCAAAGGAAGCTTTATATTCCCCCTTGTTAAAGAACTCTTTATGTTGGTTGGCAGTGGAAGCTTTATATGCCCCCCTTCTTAAAGAACTCTTTATGTTGGTTGGCGGTGGAAGCCTTATGTGCCCCCCTTGTTAAAGCACTCTTTATGTTGGTTGGCAGTGGAAGCCTTATGTGCCCCCCTTGTTAAAGCACTCTTTATGTCGGTTGGCAGTGGAAGCCCTATGTGCCCCGCTTGTTAAAGCACACTTTATGTTGGTTGTCAGTGGAAGCCTTATATGCCCCCCTTGTTAAAGAACTCTTTATGTTGGTTGGCAGTGGAAGCCTTATATTCCCCCTTGTTAAAGAACTTTTTATGTTGGTTGGCAGTGGAAGCTTTATATGCCCCCCTTGTTAAAGCACTCTTTATGTTGGTTGGCAGTGGAAGCCTTTTATTCCTCCTAGTTAACGGCCTCTTTACATTGGTGGTCAGTGGAAGCTTTATATGCCCCCCTTGTTAAAGCACTATTTATGTTTGTTGGCAGTGGAAGCTTTATATGCCCCCTTGTTAAAGCACTCTTTATGTTTGTTGGCAGTGGAAGCTTTATATGCCCCCCTTGTTAAAGAACTCTTTATGTTGGTTGGCAGTGGAAGCTTTATATGCCCCCCTTGTTAAAGAACTCTTTATGTTGGTTGGCAGTGGAAGCTTTATATGCCCCCCTTGATAAAGCACTCTTTATGTTTGTTGGCAGTGGAAGCCTTATATGCCCCCCTTGTTAAAGCACTCTTTATGTTGGTTGGCAGTGGAAGCCTTATATGCCCCCCTTGTTAAAGCACTCTTTATGCTGGTTGGCAGTGGAAGCCTTTTATTCCTCCTAGTTAACGGCCTCTTTACATTGGTGGTCAGTGGGAGCCTTATATGATCCCAAGTTAAAGCCCTAGTTACAACTGATCCACTACAGCAAGATTTTATACATAATTTGGCAATGATTTTGAACAATATAATTAAAGGACTATTTCGTTTAACCCACAGTTAGTTGGTGATGATGACTATTTTATTGGGGGGGGGGGGCAGTTTCACTATTTTCTCATTTAAAATAAGATGTAAAGAAAAAGCATAGTGCACCCTGTATTTTCAGTAAGTGCATACAGTATTTTGCATTACTTTTGCAGTGTTTATATACAGGAAATTTTGATGTTGCATTTACAAGCTTGCTCTTGCTAATTGTCCATAATTATATTAACTATAGAGATTTGTGTGTCAGCCATCAGAGGGCACTCTTAGTGGCTCAGTGAAATTCCTTTGTCTTTCTTACAAACTGTTGAGATAAGACATCAGCCCTGCTGGAAATAAATGTATACTAGTCAACTGAGCCAAAGACTCGCACTGTGAGAATGAGCAGTATTGCACAAGCATTGTGTGCCCAGGGTCATTGCTAGCATTGAGCACCAACATCTCTTGCTTGTGGCTTGGGTCATGACACCATTACCACCCAACTTTTTTTAAAATTTCAGCACTACTGCTCAGACCTCAGACAGCGACTGTAGAGCCAAAAAAAGCGCGTCCTCAGATGTATACTAGGGAGGAAAGTAGGGGAAATGGTCTGTAACGTGGGAGAGATGTCTGTATTTGAGGGGTGGGGGAGGTCTGTACTAACCCATATGGAAGAGAAATATATTTCCAATATATTTAGAAAAAAAAATTATACATGCGACATATATTTACAATATAGTGGCCTACACTAATTCATTTTAACATGTGCGGTATTCCAAAAATATAAATTAAAATATTTTTTCCAAAGGCATATATTTAAAAAATTATTTTTTTAAATATATTTTCCAGATATTTTTGAACATCTAAAAAATGCATTTAAACATATATTTTTAAATATACTTGTAAATGCATTCCAAAATATATTTCAGCATGTGTTCTGAATATTTTTTTAATAATATATTCACAAATATATTGAAATATATTTTTGAAATATATTGAATATGGCCAATATTTTAGTATTTGAAATATATGTCAATATATTTGGGAAGAATATATTAAGAATGTATTTTTAAAATATATTTTTCTTCCATGTGGGAAGGGGTATTTGAGGGGTGCTCTTGATCTGTACTGGGAGTGATCTGGAGGAAGAGAGCCCTATACTGGGAAGAATTGTTGGGTGAGGAGAAATCTGCATTGGGGTTGGGGATATTTGGGAGGAGAGTTTGCTCAGTGCTTTACAATATAACGGGAGACAATACAGTAACAATACAGTTCAATACAAGAGGGATTTGAGGGTCCTGCTCCTTGGAGCTTACAATCTAGGAGGGAGGGGCTAGTGGTAAAAAAGGTAGTAACTGTGGGGTTGGACTTTTTGGAAGAGTAGAAGATTCCAGTATTAGCTGAGGGCAGGATAGGCTTCCCTGAAGAGATAGGTTTTCAGAGATCGCCTAAAAGTGAGCAGAGTAGGCGATAGTCTGATAAATTGGGGTAGAGAGTTCCAGAGGATGGGAGAAGCTCTGGAGAAGTCCTGGAGATGAGCATGGGAGGAGGAGGCAATTGAGCTAGAGAGTAGGAGGTCTTGCTAGGAGCGGAGAGTACGGTTTGGATGATAGTTAGAGACAAGATTGGTGATGTAATTTGGGTCAGAGTTATAAATTACTTTATATGTTATTGTTAATATTTTGAATTTTATCCGTTGGGCAATGGGAAGCCAGTGGAGGGATTGGCAGAGAGGGATGGAGGACACTGAGTGGAGGCTAGTGGAGGGATTGGCAGAGAGGGATGGAGGACACTGAGTGGAGGCCAGTGGAGGGATTGGCAGAGAGGGGTGGATGACACTGAGTGGAGGCCAGTGGAGGGATTGGCAGAGAGGGATGGAGGACACTGAGTGGAGGCCAGTGGAGGGATTGGCAGAGAGGGGTGGCAGATATGGAATGGTTAGTAAGGTGGATGAGTCTGGCAGCAGCATTCTGATAGACTGAAGAGGGGATAGCCTGCGATGAGGTCGGCCAGTGAGGAAGGAGTTACAATTCAAGGTGAGAGATAACAAGGGAGTGAATAAGTTGCTTAGTAGTTTCCGAGGTTAGGTATCTTGGAGATGTTGCGGAGGTGAAGTCTACAAGATTTGGAAAGTGATTGGATTTGGGGCTGAAAGGACAGATGGGAGACCAGGATTACACCTAGTACCCTGGCATGAGGGGAGGGAATGATGATTGTGTTATTGATCTTGATGGAGAAGTCAGGGGAGGGGGCAAGGGCTGGGGGGAATACGAAGAGCTCAGTTTTGGAAAGATTGAGTTTGAGGAAGTGGAGTGACATCCATGCCGATATGTCACTTAGTAGGTTAGTAATGCGAGTGGAGACTGAAGGGGTGAGGTGAGGGGTAGAAAGATAGATTTGTATATGTCTATTACATATTCCTGACCTCTACAAGCTGAGATACGCACCTCTGACCCTTGCACTTCATATAATATACAATAATGATCCCTACACTCTGTGAGTTACTCACTGCTGATCCCAGCGCTCTGTGCATTATGCATTCCTAACTCTCTCTGTAATGTACACACTCCTGACCACCCCACTATGTACATTACACACCCCTGCACTCTGTGAGTTAAGCACTCCTGGTCCCAGTACTAGTATTCTATGCGTTAAACACAACTGATCCTAGTATTCTGTGCATTAAACACTTCCGGCCCTTGCACTCTAAGTATTACGCACTCCTGACACTAGCACTGTATATGTTACGAATTCCGAACTTCTTACTCTGTGCTGTATACAGTGCTCTACGCTGTGCATTACACACCCCTTACCCCTGCACTCTTGTACAACAGCAGAGTAGGTTACGTTTTATGAAACAATACCCCTTTAAGAGCCCCCCCCACACACTGTTACTGAAATTTAGCCACACTTACAATTTGGTTTGGTGCATCATTTCCCTGCCCATAGCACACAAGGCATTTTGCCTTTATACCTTCAATGTCGCTTCTTTTTCCAAAGGTCTGTGACCAATTGTTTCAGAGCATGTTCAGGTGGTGGGGGCATGATTTTTTGGGTATGGGTACATAGAGGGATGTGGTTTTGTGGGTAGGCGTGGTCAGTAGGATTGGTCCTTTGAAAATCTGTTAACCTTATGTTGATCATTCCTAGAAAGCATACAGAATATTCCTACTTAAGACCTCCAAATGGAGGAAACGTATAAATTAATCTCAGGACTGGCAGTGAATTTCCTCCTACCCCCTGAACCGATTCTCCTTAAACCCATTCTCACTATCTGCCTCTCCTGTGTTGCTTTTCCTTGATATGATTTTCTTTCTAGACTTTCTTTCTGTGTGTAGCTACAAGAATGACAGACCATTCATGATACAAGTGCCTCCTCAGATGTTGGTCCTACCTGGGGAGAATCGGAGGACCCCAAGTTCTCTCACTATTGCACCCCGGCTGCGTGATGAAAGGGATTGTACAGCATGAGCTCAATCATGTCCTGGGCTTTGTCCATGAGCACACCAGGAGTGACCGGGATACCTACGTGTACATCGAATGGACACATATCCCAGATGGTAAATTTCATCCTACCTTCTAATGATGCCATGTTGACTGCTTTTCCTTGACTTGTTATGTGATGTTGAAGACATTTCACCATTCATCCTAGAGGGGACACAGCAATAAAAACGTCAACATGTATGACTGAGGCACTCGATTTGACTCATTAATAACTTGTGGTTGAGGAAGCTCTCTCATTCCTATGGGGTGCAAAGGCTCTGATGAGGCATCTCATCAGACAAGCAGGGACTTTCTTAACCAGGGAATCCCTAAATTGGAATCCAGGTATAGAAAGTATAGTGAGAGCACCAGGTCAAGGAGCTAAGAGCCCAAAAATAGTTTTAATACTAATGTAACTTCATACCTGAAGACATAAAAAAGACAACATGTTTCAGGGGCTCGTCCCCTTCTTCAGGGCTTGAATATTGTATTGCGTTAAGAGGACTCAAACATCAGAGCTCTTATTAGATGGCAGAAGTTCTAACCTTCACCTACTACATCCAAATTTTTTTACACTTCAACCATTTGAGCTCTGGAAGATTTTACCCCCGTCATGACCAGGGCATTTTTTGCTATTTAACACTGTGCTACTTTAATTGACAATTGTGCGGTCATGAAACACTGTACCCAAATGAAATGTATATAATTTTTTCCCACACAAATAGATCTTTCTTTTAGTGGTATGCAATCACCACTAGGTTTTAAATTTTTTATTATATAAATGAAAAAAGACCAAACATTAATTCAGGATATGTGCAGTTGGCCAATCAGAACAGATCACAATGTGTGTGGCTCATTCGGGTCCCTACAAACAAGGTATTTTTGCCAATTGTTTAACCCCTCAAAGAGGAGCTCCAACCAAAAGGTGAAGTTCCACTTTAATGCTTTGTCCCCTGCTCCCCATTAAGGATTGGCACCTTTGGAGAGCGGGGGGGGGTACCCGAATTTGACAGGTACCAACTCCCACTTCCGTTGCTGCGATTGCTGGGCGATCGGAAGCAGAAGTTGTCTTCCTCCACTCCCTCCCTGTAGTCTTCCGGGACACAAGACAGGTCCCAGCAGGGGTGGACTGACCATTTGGAAACTCGGGCACTGCCCGAGGGCCCGGGGTCAGTAGGGGGCCCTATGAGATGCCCCTGGTACCTTTTTCATAGGCTTTTTTGAGTTTGGGCAAGGACACAGGGGCCCCATGATCCCCTAATGCCCAGGGGCCCCATGAGTTTTCAGTCCGCCCTGGGTCCCAGAAGACTACGGCGCCATTCACAAAGCACAGCACTTCTCACACATGCGCAGTGGGCACCCGGCTGTGAAGTCGTAAGCTGTCACAGATGGGTGGCCACACTGAAGACAGCGGCTCCAGGGAGAGAAGATGGCCAGTGAAACCAGCGGTGGTGAGGACACCGCTGGACCAAGGGACAGGTAAGTGTCTGTATTTTAAAAGTCAGCAGATACAGTTTTTGTAACTGCTGACTGTTATTTTTTTTTCAGGTGGAATTCCACTTTAACCACTTCCAGACCGGACACTTTTACCCCCTTCCTGACCAGGGCAATTTTCAGCTTTCAGCGCTATCACACTTTGAATGACAATTGCGCAGTCATGCAACGCTGTACCCAGTTTAATTTTTTACCATTTTTTTGCGACAGATAAAGCTTTATTTTGGTGGTATTTATTCACTGCTGGGATTTTTATTTTTTTTGCTATGTAAATGAAAAAGTCCAAAAATTTTGAACAAAAGTGTTTTTTTTATAAAATTTTGCAAATAAATAATATTTGATCATAAATCTTTGCCAAAATGTATTTCGTTATCTTTTTAGTAAAAAAACAAACAAAAACAAATTAGTTTATAACCAAAAATTATAATTTTTAAACATTTTTTTTTACATTTTTATTTTATTTTTTTTTATTATTATTTTTTATTTTTTTTTTTTTTTACATACTGTCACCCTAGCAGTACAGTGTCACCATGGTGACACTGTACTACTTGTGGGGGGTGATGAAGATTTTTTTTTTTTTTTTTTTTTTTTACAATGATTGCTTTTACACCCATATAGGATGTAAAAGCAATCATTTCTCTTTCTCTCTGTGTGCATTCCTGCACTCATTGAGAAATACAGAGTGAGCTGTGATTGGTCACAGCTTGTCACATGGTACAAGGCTGTTGTGAATAGCCTTGTACCATGTGACCTCTGTGATCATTCACAGATTTCACACGTAGTAAGCAATGATGTCACAAGTGACATCTTGCTTACTACTTTGCATGTGATCACTGATTGGCCAATCAGTGATCACATGATCGGGACCTCGTACAGAGGTCCCGTCCGACGATCGGTGTTTCACTGTGTCCGGAGGACACAGCGGGCACCGGATCGCGGTGCTGCGCGCTCCCAGGGAGCGCGCACAAGCAGGGTGCGGGGAGGCCGTTCATAAATGGCCACCCGACCCTGTACTGCCACCGTCCGGCCGTTTTTATGCAACGGCCGGTCGGGAAGTGGTTAAGCTCTGGAAAGTTTTACTTTCTTCATTTTTTGCTATTCCTGCACTGCGCTACTTTAACTGGCAATTGCACAGTCATGCAACACTGTACCCAAATGAAACTGATATCATTTTTTTTCACACAAATAGAGCTTTCTTTTGATGGTATTTGATTACCCACTTTTTAAATTTTTTATTATATAAATGAAAAAAAAACAGAACATTTTGAATAACAAAATATATATTTTTTTTCTGCTATAGAACAGCCAATAAAAAAATTAAAACATCAAATTTCTTCATAAATTTAGGCCAAAATGTATTCTCTTACATGTCTTTGGTAAAACAAATCCCACGGAGTTCATATTAATTGGTTTGTGAAAGTTATAGCGTCTACAAACTATGGTATATATACTGGAATTTGTTTTTATAGTTGTAATGGCGGTGATCAGTGACAGTGAAGAAGGTTTACAAAGCCTTATACAATAGTAAATAGGGATTAGTGTCCAGTTAGTCAACGCGTTTCAGGGACCACTTCCTCAGGACTTAAAACTGTGGCAGATCATTGTAATCCATGAATATATCTGGGAACCCCAAAACCTATTTTAAAATGCAATTATACACCAGAAATTAGGTGTTTTGAGGGTGTCTGCCTTTGATTTCCCTCACCTCCTTGCCTAGTTTTACATCAAAACAGCTTAAAAGTGATAGTAAAGTTATTTTTTTTTAAATAACAAACATGGTATACTTACCTATTCTGTGTAATGAGGTGAGGAGTAAGTGAGATCCCCCACCTACTCTCTAGGCTCCACCTCTTATAGTGTGCCACCATAAGAAGCTGCTTCATATAGTGGGACAAGTTCTGGCTCAATCTCGAGCAGCGTTGTGTGTGTCCATTGACACACACAATGCATCTCGGCCCTGTCCCTTTTCCTTATCACTAGATTTGATTGACAGCAGCAGGAGTCAATGGCTTCCACTGAATCCAGTGAGGTGGGAGAGAGAGTGAGCAGCACTGCTGCTCTCAGGCAAAGGGCTGGGTTGAGATCAGGCTAAGGTAAGTCTTTAGGGGGCTGGGGGAGAGCTGACAATAGAAAGTTTTTCACCTTAATGCAGAGAATGCATTAAGGTAAAAAAAATATACCTTCAGCCTTTACAGCCACTTCAAAGCCTAAGCCCTCTGAAAAGAAAATTTATTATTGGCAGAGCAGGGAAGTACATCACTCACCAGTGTCTTATATACTACACTGCTCCAAAAAATTAAAGGAACACTTTGAAAACACATCAGATCCCAATACGGAAAAATCTCCTGCTGGATCTCTATACTGATATGAACTGGGTAATGTGTTAGGAACGTAAGGATGCCCCATCGTTTGATGGAAATGAAAATTAACAACCTGCAGAGGACTGAATTCAAAGACACCCCGAAAATCAAAGTGAAAAAATGATGCAACAGGCTAGTCCATTGTGCTGAAATGTCATTGCAGCAACTCAAAATGGTCCTCAGTAGTTTGTATGGCCCCCACGTGCTTGTGTACATGCCTGATAACGTCGGGGCATGCTCCTAATGAGATGACGGATGGTGTCCTGGGATATTTCCTCCCAGATCTGGATCAGGGAATCACTGAGCTCCTGGACAGTCTGAGGTGCAACCTGGTGGCATCAGATGGATCAAAACATGATATCCCAGAGGTGTTCTATTAGATTTAGGTCAGGCATGCATGGGGGCCATTGAATGGTATCAATTCCTTCATTCTCCAGGAACTGCCTGCATACTCTCGCCACATGAGGCTGGGCATTGAAGTGCACCAAGAGGAACCCAGGATCAACTTCACCAACGTACGGTCTGACAATGGGTCCAAGGATTTCATCCCGATACCTAATGGCAGTCAGGGTGCCATTGTCTAGGCTGTAGAGGTCTGTATGTCCCTCCATGGATATGCCTCCCCCAGACCATCACTGACCCACCACCAAAACGGTCATGCTGAACGATGTTACAGGCAGCATAACGTTCTCCACGGCTTCTCCAGACCCTTTCATGTCTGTCACATGTGCACAGGGTGAACCTGCTCTCATCTGTGAAAAGCACAGGGCGCCAGTGGCAGACCTGCCAATTCTGGTGTTCAATGGCAAATGCCAATCAAGCTCTATGGTGTGGGGCAGTGAGCACAGGGCCCACTAGAGGATGTCAGGCCCACAGGCCACCTTCATGAAGTCTGTTTCTGATTGTTTGGTCAGAGACATTCACACCAGTGGCCTGCTGGAGGTCATTTTGTAGGGCTCTGGCAGTGATCATCCTGTTCCCCCTTGTACAAAGGAGCAGATACCGGTCCTGCTGATGGGTTAAGGACCTTCTATGGCCCTGTCCAGCTCTCCTAGAGTAACTGCCTGTCTCCTGGAATCTCCTCCAAACTCTTGAGACTGTGCTTGGAGACACAGCAAACCTTCTGGCAATGGCACGTATTGATGTGCCACACTGGAGGAGTTGGAGCTTTGTAGGGTCCTCATGCTACCAGTAGTGACACTGACCCTAGCCAAATGCAAAACTAGTGAAAAACAGTCAGAAAAAATGAGTAGGGAAAAAAATGTGAGTGGCCTTCACCTGTAAAACCATTCCTGTTTTGGGGGTCGTCTCATTGTTGCCCATCTAGTACATCTGTTGTTAATTTCATTAACACCAAAGCAGCTGAAACTGATTAACAACCCCCTCTGCTACTTAACTGACCAGATCAATATCTCAGGAGTTTAATTGACTGGATGCTATACTCTGATTAAAAAGTGTTCCTTTAATTTTTTTGAGCAGTGTATATATACACAGTATATTTTGGATACTTCAGTATAATTTCTTCCTCTTCCCTCATTAATTTACATTCTAAGGAAAGCGCTAGAGTAAGTCAGCTTTACAGACAAGTGGTGGTGGGTGTAGCTAGCAGCTTTGGTGGACGGATTTTGCATAGAAGGTCCCTGAGAGGTATAGGAAGATGCTGAGTGATTCAACTTGTCCTCATCTACTCAATGGAGAAAGTTTAGGTTAGTCAGGAATTTGAACTGATATTATTTAAATCACAGCATACAGTATTATATATGAATAGTACTGCATTTAGCCCTTGGTAATGGAAAAGTAGTAATGATATTAAACATATTTTCTGTACATTACACCATACAGTATACAAAAGCAACTTTGAGACGACCCAACCAGCTACCAATAACCTGGGCCTGCCGTATGATTACACTTCTGTGATGCACTATGGGAGGTAAGTCACAGTCGCCAATACACCTTCTGTAGGACCCTTCATCATGCAGCTCTCAAGTAATGTTGGGACAGGGGTTTGGTCTTTTTGTGATGTATTTCTGGGTGATGAATTAATACTGGTGCATGAGCATTGTCAAAATGGAGCATGCGCAATACACAACTGCAGGAAGGATGAGTGAATACATGAGGTTGTCAGAGCAGTCCATGCACAATAGACAGTCTGCAGGAGCAATGAACGAATATGAATGCAAGAGCATTGTCACAGCAGACCATGTGCAATAGACAATCTGCAAGAGTGATGAGTGAATACAAGTGTATGAGCACTGTCAGAGTGGAGTGTTCTGTCTCTCCAATCTAAGCATTGAAAGTGTGATCTCTGTAACTTACAGTTGTGATGAGATAGCGATAACTCCAATCTTAGTTGAATAACACAGGCAGTGACTGGATCCAGATGACACCTTGTAGATCTTGTGAAGTTTATTCCATAAACTGAGAGAATCTTACAACAATGAACATCAGATATGTCAAAAGATCATAATGTGATCTACTTCATGAGACATGAGGCTTGAAGTTGAGGTGCATTACTGGGAAAATGAATAAAAGGGTGGGGCTATCTCTACAGCATGAACTAAACCAAAGGAAGGGGAGCAGAGACAAAATACAAAGAACACTTAAAGGCATATGACAGTCATGTGAAACATGACATGGAGCATACAGAGTAGACAGTCTACATTAGTGATGGGTGAATATCAGTGCATGAGCAATGTCAGAGTAGAGCATGCTCAATACACAATCTGCAAGCACGATGTGTGAATACCAGTGCATGAGTGCTCTCTGAGCAGAGCATGCACAACAGACAATCTGCAAGAGTGATGAGTTATTATTGGTGCATGAGCAATGTCAGAGTGATACAATGAGTGAATACTGGTACATGAGAATTGTTAGAGTGGAGCATGCTCAACAGACAATCTGCAAGGGCAATGAGTAAATTCTGTGCACGTGCATTGCCAGAGAAGAGCATGCTCAATAGACCATCTGCAAGGGCAATGAGTAAATTCTGTGCATGTGCATTGTCAGAGAAGGGCATGCTCAACAAACAATCTGCAAGGGCAATGAGAAAATTCTGTGAATGCGCATTGCCAGAGAAGGGCATGTTCAACAGGCAATCTGCAAGGGCAATGAGTAAATTCTGTGCAAGTGCATTGCAAGAGAAGGGCATGCTCAACAGGCAATCTGCAAGGGCAATGAGTAAATTCTGTGCACGTGCATTGCCAGAGAAGGGCATGTTCAACAGGCAATCTGCAAGGGCAATGAGTAAATTCTGTGCAAGTGCATTGCCAGAGAAGGGCATGCTCAACAGGCAATCTGCAAGGGCAATGAGTAAATTCTGTGCACGTGCATTGCCAGAGAAGGGCATGCTCAACAGATCATCTGCAAAGGCAATGAGTAAATTCTGTGCATGCGCATTGCCAGAGAAGAGCATGCTCAACAGGCAATCTGCAAGGGAAATTAGTAAATTCTGTGCAGGCGCATTGCCAGAGAAGGGCATGCTCAACAGGCAATCTGCAAGGGCAATCAGTAAATTCTGTGCACGCGCATTGCCAGAGAAGGGCATGTGCAACAGGCAATCTGCAAGGGCAATCAGTAAATTATGTGCACGTGCATTGCCAGAGAAGGGCATGCTCAACAGGCAATCTGCAGGAGTAATGCGTGAATATAGGTCCATGCATGTTGTCTGAGCGGAGCATGCACAAAAGATGGTTTGCAAGTATGATGAGTGAATATTGGTGCATGAGGATTGTTAGAATGGAACATGCACAATAAATATTCAAGAGCAATGAGTGAATACCAGTGCATATTCACTCCAGTGCTGCTCACATAACCAAAAGCTTAGGCATTCCATTCCATGATCCCTGCTGAGGTGGAGAGTCAGAGTTCCCACTGGCTGCTAACCCTCAAGGGGTGTACAATCTAAGGTCCCTAACTCACATTTATAAATACACATACTAGGGCCAATTTAGACAGGATCCAGTTAACCTACCAGCATTTCTTTGGAATGTTGTGGGAAACTGAAGTACCTGGAGAAAACCCATAAAGGCACAGGGAGAACATGCAAACTCCAGGCAGGTGGTGCTGTGGTTGGGATTTGAACCAACAGTCCTGGTACTGCTAGGTGGATGTGCTAACCATTTAGCCACTGCTAATGAGCCAATCACATGGCAGAAACTCAATACATTTAGGCATGTATATGTATAGAAAGTAAGTGCAGCGCTAAAATGATAAAGTCTATCCCACATAAGAAATAACGGTAAATTATTATAAATAAGTTGTTTAATAAAAGTGACAGTCTGTGTTGATAAAGGTGCAGAATGACAATAAAATCCAGTAGCGGTGCTCCAAATGGTGTGGTAAAATTTACGCACTCACCAGATGCGTAATTAAAGTACGCAGTGTGTAAACCAATGTGGGTCTCTTTAACAGGTATAGGTCTGGTCTGGGGCGCGGATAATCCTCCTTCAGGGTGATGTTGTTACAAGTCCAGCGGAGAGTAAATAGATCCAGATAGCCAGAGGTCCCTTAAAGGGATGGATGGGTAAAGATGCCTGCTTACAGGAACTCCCTTCTCTGGATTCGATGGATGGATGACTGGCTCTATAAACAAATTGTTCCTCAAAGGAGACCATGAATAGTGCCCATAGTGCAGTAGTTTTAAAAGATTTATTTAATAATGAAAAACGAATTTGCAAATTAAATAAAAAACAGTAGGGTATGCAATATAGCAGCGTCAGGTCAGAAAGGAACTAACCCTCCAGAAACTAAGATGGCTGTGGGGCCTCCACGTGGCACCGGCGGTGTGACGTCACGACGTCCTGGCTCCTCCTAAGGCGTTTCGTGCACACACACTTCTTCAGAGGCGGATACCATTCTTAGGCATCTAGATGTGATGACAACTTGCTGAAGTTCAAACCGAGATTCAGAATGGGGAAGAAAGGGGAATTAAGTGACTGTGAACATGGCATGGATGTTGGTGTCAGAGGGCTGGTCTGAGTATTTTAACAACTGCTGATCTACTGGGATTTTAACGCACAACCATCTCTAGGGTTTACAAAGAATGGCCCCAAAAATAGGAAATATACAGTGAATGGCAGTTGTGTGGACGAAAGTGCCTTGTTGATGTCAGAGGTCAGAGGAGAATGGGCAGACAAAATGTTCAAAATGATAGAAAGGCAACAGTAACTCATGTCAATATGGACCAAAATCTCTGAGGAATGTTTCCATCGCCTTGTTGAATCTATGCCATGAAGAATTATAGCAGTACTGAAGGCAAAAAGGGGTCCAACCCAGTACTAGCAAGGTGTACCTGATAAAGTGGCCGGTGAGTGTATATCTGTATATTGGTATATGTGGGTGGGTACTGAAATGGAGAATGGAAGGGGCTAGCAGAGCTGGCAGGTTAGTGGTGTAGAATTTTAGTGCTGCCTTAACTGGAATTCAGTTGTGTGACTAAATCCTTTTATGTCTCTGGGATGCAAATTGAAGGGTGGTCTACCCAACGGGGACAAGGGCAACAGACAAAAGTTTTAACCCTTCTTCACTCTGTCCAACCCTACAGTAGAAGGTTTGGCTGGAGGTCTACAGTAAAGGTTGGCTTTACTATACCAAAGAATGGTTTAATTTGGCTGGAATTTGCAATGCCTAAATTCAATGCAAGTGTTTTAAAAGTATCGCCTTATCTGACTGTGTTTTTTTTCTGTAGATATGCCTTCAGCAATGCTCCTGGGAAGGCAACTATTGTCCCAAAGCTTGATCCCAGTATCCTCATAGGGCAGAGGTATGGACTGAGTGGCTTGGACCTGCAGAAGATCAATCGTCTTTATCAGTGTGGTGAGAGCCAGCAATAAAAAATACCATCACCCAGACTACAGTTTTCATTATCTGATCATCATGCGGCCCTGCACACTTTTTATTTCTAAAAATGGTGATAGATGGATTGAATGTTGGCCGGTTCAGCAGGGACCATCCATTGTCTTGAGTACAACCAGCCTGTTGGATTTTAGCATGCAGTTACTGTCTACAGCTATAGCCGCTAGCAGTAATCATTGTGTTCTGCCAACTGGGAAGGCTCCCCGCGCCCCCTGCTGCAGAACACAATAGCTCTGTGGAAGACATTCCCCCATCAACACTGACTGTGTTGATGGAGGAGTCGAGCAACTTTTTTTTCCTTCCACCCATAGTAGAAGGAAAGAAAGTTGAGTCATCTATGGCATTAATAGGACTCACATTTAGAATCACTGTTGTGAATAATGCAAATATGTACTATGTACTTTGTCCATTCAGGGCAAAGCAACAGGGTTGCCTCAATCCCTATTTATCATCAGCATATACATGTAATAGGGAGATTAGTTCCCTTTTATGATTTTCCTCACTTTGTTTCCAATTAGTCTAGGTGCTGTCCTTGCCCCCCTGTTATACTGTATAGGTCAGCTGTGGAGGATATTCAGGGCCTGGACAAAGAGAGGGCAGAAGGGACATGTGCCCCAGGAGCAGGTGTTCATATGTGGAGGAGTGGGACATGCTAGGATCTTCAGACATTCGGTTTTCCTGTACCTCACTGGCGGGAAGACTGCAGCATCACCCCTGTCAGAAGGAGCAAATAGCTGATGGAGGGAGCACTCCACTCTTTCCTTCCTCCAATAACAGCCCGGCCTGGGTAGAAAAAAGCCAGCGCCCACTGAGCACATACTTCCATCTCCGTGTGGCACCACTGGTGCGAGAAGTGAGACAGTCCTTTCTGTATCCCCTTGTCATGGGACAAATCACATGACCTGAGATAAGAAGGAGAATCTGCCTTCAATCCAAGTGGGCTCTGCGCTGAGAAGGAGCTCTGAACAGTGAGTACACAGAGGGTGAGGGGATGACTCAGCCCAAGACTTTCCCTCTAGTTTTCAGAACCTTTAAAGAGTGCTTAAGCCTCTTCCCTTCATTAGGTCTCATTCACATGGGCAAGTTGAGGGGCGGCAAAACAAAATCCACAGCAGATGGCTTTTCAGAGGGGCAGCAATGACAGCCACATATCTGAACTAGCCCTTAGAGCCCTTTCTGCCCTCACTTCCTCCCCCAGAGACCCCTTAGACCCCTTTAGTTTGATGCACTCCACAGAACCCACCTTCCAGCTTTGACCCCCAACTTCATCTCACTGACATAGATGCCCATCAGTCCTCCTCAGAATGACACTGTTGACGCAGGGGCATCATACCATAGGAATGTGGCACAGCAATTTTAATGCTGCATGCAGAGTTTGACAGGTGGCACCACCAGTCAAACTCTCCCATATACTGTATGTTAATGGGGCCACACCGCACCCATGAGCCAAACACTTGGCTTGCACTAGTGGCATGCTGCCAAAGAAAAAGAAGTAAAAAAAACAGGGATAATGAGGGGAAGTATCACCTTCTGAGTGCCTGCTAACCCCCTTTCACTATCCTCTAAAAAGGGATCCACCTTGGATCGCTTTTTGGGGGGCACTAAAATACCACTAGGATTAAATGAGCCTAAGTCTACTGGGGAACCCATGGACTATGCCAGGTTGTTCTGAGGGAAGCTAGTGCTATCTGTGGGAACCAGTTGCTGAATCCATGGTTGTTATGCCTGTGAAAGTGAGTTAAGTAGAGAAGAGGTTGAGCTACTAGGCCTCAGGCCAGCCACAAACAGGCAGACCCCGTAAGCTTTCAAGATAGCAGCGTAGATCCCAGCCATGAGAGCCAGCTTTAACCTTGTTTTACGAGCTCTGTAGTAGGTCCCCGGCACAGAAACTGGCTAAACAACCTGTGTCTAGGTGGCACTACATACTTACATTTCCTTCACTTACCCAATGCTCCACTAAGTGCCAAGAGCCAAAGGAAATACCTGGGACTTCCCGGCATGGCAGAACATGTGACCCACTCCATGTTACAGCACTAGACCAGTCAGCATTGTCACATGGGGAATACATAGTCATGTGTAAGCTATGGCTCCCCAGGACTTTCCTTGTACTCTTGGTGATTGAACGAAGTGAAGAGGAAGAAGGTGCTGTTGCACATTGACCCTGTGGTTGGCTCTAGATGGATGAAGCACATGTTCATCTTAAAATGTACCTGTACTTATGAGGAGCGTAATAAACTAACCTCATCAGAGCTTTTATATTGTCCTCAAGTTGCCCCTACTGCACCCCAGGCACTGCAACCAATTCCTACTCAAGTTTCAATAACTTGTGCAGTGCAGGATCTCAACTAGTCATTGGTCAATAAGACACCATTGTTGGTTGCAGTGTCTACTGAAAGATTTACTTAGGAAAGAACTGTGTAAGTTCTGGGTCACAACCAGGGGCGGACTGACTATTTGGAAACTCAGGCACTGCCCAAGGGCCTGGGGTCAGTAGGGGGCCCCATGAGATGCCCCTGGTACCTTTTTCATAGACTTTTTTGAGTTTGGGCAAGGACACAGGGGCCCCATGATCCCCTATTCCCCGAAGGCCCCATGAGTTGTCAGTCCGCCCCTGGTCACAACAAAGTACAAGTTTGCTTCAAGTCAAGCAAAAATATGTAAAGCCAACATTTCATATTCCTGATTTGTGCCTGCTGTATGAAAAAGTATCCTGTTCTCTTTGTATTGCTTCCTTTGTGTGGAATCCCTACCAGTCCCTCTGCTTTCCTATTAAAAAATGACCACACTAGGCATGAGAGTACAGCACAATCTGTTTTCTGTGTTGGGAGCTAAACCAATGGTCAGGCTTGTGCTGACATGCTACCCCCGCACAGCCATTCACTGGGAAGACCAGTGTGCTGCTGTTTCCCCCCAGCTCTCTGAGCTCCTTATGCAGCTGAGAACAGAGGGTATGTGATCACTTACTGTATAAAAAAGGGGATAAAGGTGTTTATAATGTTTTTTTTTATATCTATACTCAAATGTTTTGCCTTTCATTTCTAAAAATTTTAGACCGTTCAAATTCGGGGTCTTTCCATTCCAGTCAGACCACTGCTGCATTCAGCAAAAAGGTGTGCGGTCCCACCAAGATTCGGCTCTAATATTCAGTACCACTCATCATGATGATCTACACATCCACCCTGAGAACATCCGGACAACAACCAGTGACTCCCCTGGTATTGGGACGGTTCAAATTCGGGGTCTTTCCATTCCACAGTTCATATGGAGTTTTCTCAGTTGATTTTCCTGTTAGTCGATTTTGGAGATAGCATGCGGTCGTAATTGCCTCCCCCAGTGTGTGGTTGGCATATCTCCATCAAACATCGTGGTTCTTCCACTCTCACATAGAGAACAGCTCATTCTTTTTGCAACTCCATTTTGTTCTGAGTTGCATGGTACAGTAGTTTGAAATATTTTGCCATGCTTTCTGAGAATTGCCTACGTGTTATCACCTGTATATTCAGTTCCATTGTCTGTGTTCAAAACACTCAGCATTTTGACAAATTTGTTGCTTACTTGAGCCAAATACTGTTCACGCTTCTCTGGTACTTCACTTTTGTTGTGTAACAGATATAATGTAGTATATCTGGAGTAATCATCTATAAAATGAGATAATACCTCAGAATGAATTTAGTCCAGAGGTTTTTTTTTAGCTCTGCTGTTACTCTGCTTTGGAAAGGCCTTTCTTGTCATTTTTTCTTTTATTCCACATACATAGTCATTCTTAGTTCATTTCTTCATTTTTTTTCAGGCCTTCTGTGCCCAAGTCATCTATACCATGTGTGAATGCAGTTTGAATGTTTTTCTTCCTTGGCATTATTAACCACTCATTGCAGTTCAGCTGATACAGTTCACCTGTAATTTTAGCCTTTGCAAGTAAAATATCCACTTTTGTGATGGCACGCCTGTCATCTTGGAAGGTCACTACATTGCCTTTTTTTGTGAGCTTCTCCACTGACAAAAGATTAATTTCAAGAATAGGGACATACAGGACATTATTCACAGGTATCTATCTGGTGACACTTTGGGAAATAGGACAGTAAAGAAAATCATCTCTTATTCCTTCTGATTCCATTATTTGCCTATTAGCTATGATGATTTTTTTCTGTTTTTATCTGGTTAAGATGGATAAAGAAATTTCTGTCATTTGTTATGTGACTTGTAGCTCATGAATTAACACACCATGCCAGCAAAGATGAGGTGCAACTTTTGGATTGAAAAACATACGCATTATCTAAAGACAAATCAATTTTTTCCTTCACCCCTTTGGCCTTTTGTAGTTCATGTTTTTGTATTCTAGCTTTCCAGATTTTGCATTCTGCTTTTAAATGGCCTTGTTTCTTGCACACAAAATATGCACATATTTCTTGTTGCATGTTACTGTTTTTATTCCTATTTTTCATCTGTAAAGCAGACTGAAGCATGCTACTGTTGTATTTTTTGTTTTATGCTTATATTCATCTACAAGCTTGCCCTTAACACATTCCTATGTCAGTTCATCATCTGGACATGCATAAAGTGCTGTGACGAGTGTTTCATAACTTTCTGGTAAACCACTAAGTAATAGTGCTGCGGCAAGAAAATCTTTTATTTCTTCTATACCTCTCAGATGTTCAACCATTTCCAAGGTGTGGCTTATGTAATCCTGCATATCCTGGCCTTTCATCAGCTTAGTTTGGTATAGCTTTCTAATAAATTACAGTTTATTGCTCAGATTTAAATAAACAGTGCACTGTAACTTTAAATAAAATAAGAATAAGTGAATCAATAATATGTGCCCATATGAATATTAAATGGATCAATGTGAGCATGACATTGATAAATAATTAAATCAATACATAAGAACATGAACATTCATATGCAAAATATAAATAAAAAAGGCCGAAAATAAATTGTGGAAAAGGTGCTCTGTGCTGCAAAACGTCATGTAAAGTGCTTCCAAGCTCAAAAGGCGCTCCTTAAGAAACAAGTAAGCCTCTTACCAAAATGAGATCATTTCAAGCTATAGAGAGCAAGCAAGCATGTGCTTCACAACTTCAAACTGGCACTGTCACTGTCAGACCACTGCTGCATTCAGCAAAAAGGTGTGCGGTCCCACCAAGATTCGGCTCTAATATCCAGTACCACTCATCATGATGATCTACACATCCACCCTGAGAACATCCGAGCAACAACTGGTGACTCCCCTGGTATTGGGACCCCAGTGCTGATACTCACTAGTCTGTCAGTTGTGATTGTTAGAAATCACATTTTGATTGATATTTATTTAGTATTCAGATAAATGAATCGGCTGCAGTAGTTCACGTTTTGTGTAGTTTGGTTGGGCTAAGCGCAGAGAATTTTTTGCTGAGGTTAGCTTTTTCATGTACCTTTTGTAATCCTTCCCACATTTCTTTAGCAGTTTCACACTTACATTTACACTACATTGCCAAAAGTCTTGGGACGCCTGTCTTTACACGCACATGACCTTTAATGGCATCCCAGCCTTAGTCTGTAGGGTTCAATATAGAGTTGTCCCACCCCTTGCAGCTATAACAGCTTCAACTCTTCTGGGAAGGCCGTCCACAAGGTTTAGGAGGGTGTCTATGGGAAGGTTTGACCATTCTTCCAGAAGCACATTTGTGAGGTCAGGCACTGATGTCGGACAAGAAGGCCTGGCTCGCAGTCTCCACACTAATTCATCCCAAAGGTGTTGTATCGGGTTGAGGTCAGGACTCTGCAGGCCAGTCAAGTTCCTCCACCCCAAACTCGCTCATCCATGTCTTTATGGAATAAGGTTTGTGCACTGGTGCACAGTCACGTAGGAACAGGAAGGGGCCATCCCCAAACTGTTCCCACAAAATTGGGAGCATGATAGTGTCCAAAATGTCTTAGTATGCCGATGCCTTAAGAGTTCCCTTCACTGGAACTAAGGGGCCAAGCCCAACTCCTGAAAAACAAGCCCACACCATAATCCCTCTCAACCAAACCTTACACTTGGCACAATGCAGTCAGGCACGTACCATTCTCCTGGCAACCGCCAAGATTTAGACATGTTCATCGGGTTGCCAGACAGAGAAGCATGATTCGTCACTCCAGAGAACATGTCTTCACTGCTCGAGTCCAGTGGCTGCGTGCTTTACGCCACGGCATCTGACACTTTGCCTTGAACTTGGTGATGTAAGGCTTGGATGCAGCTGCTCGGCCATGGAAACCCATTCCATGAAGCTCTCTACGCACTGTTGTTGTGCTAATCTGAAGGCCACATGAAGTTTGGAGGTCTTTAGCTATTGACTCTGCAGACAGTTGGCGACTTCTGCGCACTGTGTGCTTCAGCATGCGCAGACTCCGCTCTGTCATTTTACGTGGCCTACCATTTCGTGGGTGTTGGCTGTTGTTCTCAGTTGCTTCCACTTTGCTATAATACCACTAACAGTTGACCGTGGAATATTTAGTAGCAAGGAAATTTCATGGAATGGACTTAATGCACAGGTGGGAACCTATCATGGTACCACGCTTGAATTCACTGAGCTCCTGAGAGCAACCCATTCTGTTTGTAGAAGCAGTCTACATGCCTAGGTGCTTGATTTTATACCCCTGTGGCTATGCAGGTGGTTGGAACACCTGAATCCAATGATTTGGAAGGGTGTTCCAATACTTTTGGTAATATAGTGTATGTATGATTTGATCATTTTCTGTGCTAGGAGAGATTATGCTTTGAGCTTTCTGGTCTCTCTATCCACTCACCTGAAGTGTGTTCTGGCCTGACTTCATGTATACATTTCTAAAGTTTACAGTTTCCTTGGGCATCCCATATACCCCTAGACCACATCCAAGTTGTTAACCCCGTAAAAAAAACAACAAAACCAAGCTCAAGGAATGTTTACTGTCTCTAGTGTGCAAAATGTGGAAGAAAATATTTGTTGCCAGGCTTTGCAGAGCTTTAGGGGGTCCCAAAACTCAGTGACTCCTAAGGGGGTAGTGCTACAGGAGGAAGATCTAAATGAATGAGTTTTTTTTTTGGATGGACGCCTGCCAGTTTTTATGTCTGGTTCTCTTGTAGTCTGATTTCAGCTTCCAACACAAACTGTTCTACTGTTCTATCTGTAATTTCAGCTGGTTTTCAAAGAAAGATGATGATAACTTTAGTATAAAGGAAGATTATGGATGAGGTCAAGTATTCTCTAATAAATAACGTTTTTGATTTCTCCATCTGATTTGCAGATGTCTGCAGTTCTCTTCTCTGTGATCCATCAGGATCTTTGCATTCAGGATATGTGCAGTCGGACAATCAGAACAGATCACAATGTGTGTGGCTCATTCGGGTCCCTACAAACAAGGTATTTAGGATAATTGTTATAAACTGCTGTTGTATACTAGGTGGAAATTTATATTGTTTTGTACATTCCTAGACACTCCAAAATCAAAGGGGGTCCAAATATGTTATTATATGACAAAAGAGACACGTACAACTCTGAGTGTTCAATTCCTCCAATTTTCATCTAAAACTGGGAAGCTATGGCAAACTTTTACCATTTTAGCTACATGATTTCGATCAATGGTGAAGGCAAAGGGTCTTTTATAGGGTGCAATGGCCTGTAATGGCTCCTGAAGGTTAAAAAAGCTATTTTCAACTATCTGGACCTGACATAGTGAAAAACTTGTTAGTCTCATTATTTTTTGTTTCACACACAAAAAAAAGGTAAATAAAAGTGACAGTACATATGTATGTTTACCAGCCACTTCCTGAATGAACACAGTGAGTGATCGGTACCGATCACTCATGTGTTCATTAATCACTGAAGCATAGTAAACTGTTTACTATGCTTCAGCTTGTGAATTAATAGGCTTCTCTGTATATACAGTAGTGCTTCATATACATCTGCAGCATGTGATAACAGAGAAAGGGACTGAGAACTCTATGTCCCCAGTCGCTTTCTCTGTCTCAAAAAAGAGACATCAGTGGTCTGTTAAGACCCCAAACACGGCTGAAAAAATGCATGGAGCATACTGCAGCATATACCCGAGTGGGGTTATATGTACCCACCCAGGGATGCACAGGTGTTCCATGCATCCCTGTTCAGTCAATCCCATTGATTTGAATTAGGATGCATCAGCTGCACTGATACAGCCCCTGCTCCCTATTTGACATCCATGTGGGCACAGGTGCGGGTCTCCAAACTCATACTGTCGGCTTTCGGGGCCATGAAGCTGCATGGATGTCAGATTGGGAGCAGCAGCTGCATCCCAATCAACATCAATGAAACTGTCTGCATGGGGATGCACAGAACACCTGTGCATCCCCATGTGGATAAATACAGCCCTCCATGTACGCTTTAGAACAGGTAGATACTGTCAAAGCATCTTCCCTGTGCCACTTTGTATGTGAAGGAAATAATTTCTGTACCATAGACTGCTGCCCCCCTGTACTTTGCCCTCCTGACCCCACAGTGCTGTGCCCTTGTGCCCCCCCTGTACTTTGCCCTCCTGACCCCACAGTACTGTACCTTGGTGACCCCCTGTACCTTGCCCTTCTGACCCCACAGTACTGTGCCCTGGTGCCCCCCTGTACTTTGCCCTCCTGACCCCACAGTACAGTACCTTGGTGCCCCCCTGTACCCTGCCCTTCTGACCCCACACTACTGTGCCCTGGTGCCCCCCTGTACTTTGCCCTCCTGACCCCACAGTACTGTACCTTGGTGCCCCCCTGTACCTTGCTCTTCTGACCCCACAGTACTGTGCCCTGGTACCACCCTATATTTTGCCCTCCTGAACCTACTGAACAAGACCTTCAAAGATGTCACTGGAAACTTTTTTGAAATGTTGGTAACTACAGTGCTCAGCATAAATAAGTACACCGCAACAGATTTCTCAGAAAACCTTTCCTTTCAGAATAAACATTTTCTATGGGACACTTTACTACAAAATACTCCCAGAAATGCGGGCCATTGATTGCAAACAAGATTTATTAATTTGCACACACAAAAAAGTATTTTTCATAACAAATTAATTCAAGACCATGTTGCAAAAATGAATACACCCCAATGAAAGTCTTAGGAGCAAAGCTAAATTTTAGACAACAAAATCCTAATTAACAAGAATTCAACTACAGGTGAGTCTAATTATTCATTAAACAGGTGTCCAGCAGACAGCTGATTATAAAAGGGCGTTACTTAACAATGAAAACCCCTCCCATTTCATGCTGTCAGCAATGGCACCACATGGAAGAGAAATGTCACAAGGCCTGAGAAAGAAGATAATTTCTTTACTCAAGAAAGTTGAAGGCTACAAGAAGATCAGAAAAGCTTTACTTATCAGTCAGAATACTGTAGCAAAACTGATCCAAAAATTTAACAAAGATGGAACTGCGACCATCTCACAGACGTCCAGGACGTCCACGGAAGTTAAATCAGAGTTCCAGTTGAGTAAAAAAAAAAATAAAGGTCAGCAGCTACAAAAACTGTAGTTGCTGACTTTTAAAATACAGACATTTACCTGTTCCTTTGGTCCAGTGGTGTCCTCACCACGGCTGGTTTCACCAGCCGTTTTCTCTCCCTGGCGTTGGCATCTTCAGAGATGGCACCCGAATGTGACATCTTGCAGCTTCACAGCAGGGTTCCCATTGCGCATGTGTGAGTGGCGCTACGCTTTGTGAATGGCCCTGTAGTCTTCTGGGACCTGTCACATGTCCCAGAAGACTATAGGGAGGGAGGGGGGAGAACAACTTCCGATCGTCTTAGGGGGTTGCACCACTCCCCAAAGGTGCCAATCCTTAAAGGGGAGTGAGGGCCAAAGACTTAAAGCGGAACTTCCCCTTTTGGGTGGAGCTCTGCTTTAACACCTCGACATGAGCATCTTCTGATAAGAAGGGTTGAAGAAAATCGCCATGCAAGTTCACTGCAGTTAGCAAGTAGAAAGCCAAACTGGGGTGATTTTTTCCCGTGACACAATATGGTGTACACTGCAGAGGAATGGCATGCATGGGTGTTGTCCACGAAGGAAGCCTCTCCTAAAAAAATCACAAAAAAGCCCACCTAGAATTTGCCAGGGCCCATGCTGAAAAAGAAGTCTACTGGAACTCTGTACTGTGAAGTGATGAGACTAAGATAAATGTTTTTGGAACTGATGGGTTAAAAACTGTATGGCATCGCAAACTTGAGAAGTACAAAGAAAAATACATGCTGCTCACAGTGAAACATGGTGTTGGCAGTGTCCTTCTGTGGGGCTTCATGAGTGCTGCTGGTTTCGGGGATCTGCAATTCATTGATGGTATCATGAATTCATGGATGTAGTCCTCTATATTGGAAGAGAAGATGCTAGCATTACTCTGTTCCCTTGGTTTTTGTGCACTTTTCCAACATGACAATGATCCAAAACACACATCTAAGGCCACTGTTGCATTTCGGAAGAAGAACAGGGTGAAAGTAATTTAGTGGCCAAGTATGTCTCCTGTTCTGAACCCAATCGAACACCTATAGGGAATTCTGAAGAGACTTGTTGAGCATCACTCTCCATAAAGCATCCAGGCTCTAAAAGAGGTCGTTCTTGAAGAATGGAAAAAGATAGATGTTGCAATATGTTGTCAACTTGTACATTCCATACCTAGACTTGGTGCTGTCCTTACAAATCTTGGAAGTCATACAAAATACTAGATGGAGTAGTTTTTGTTGTGGGGTGTATTCATTTTTGCATCAACTAATTTGAGTAAAACTGAAGATTTTGTAATCTAAGTTATATTATTAACCTTACTTTCATGTAAGGAGCTAAACAAATGTTCTAAGAAACTCAGTTTTGTCAAATTTTGGAAATTGTTCTTGTGTTCATTGAGATAATGATTAAAATTTTACTTTTCAAAAGGGGTGTACTCCTTTATGCTGTGCACTGTATATCTGAGTAAGTCCATTGGCCTGGTATACTTACACCTACATAAGGGATTTTCAGCATCCTGAAGCACAAGATTGTTGCTGAGCAGGCATCCTCTGAACAGCTGCGAGAACCTCGTTCCCACTTAGGTTGCCTGTCAATTGCACCATATCGAATTGCTGATGAAGGTTTTCCTATGTAGGTGTTCCTGCAGTTTCAAACCTTTGATATCTCTCCTGGCTGCATATCGGACTCTTTGAAGGTGTATGATGGGGCTGGCAAGATGTCTCCTCTACTAATGAACACTACCTGTGGGATGAAGGAGCTCCCTCCCGTCTTGTCCTCAGGAAACCTGATGTTCGTGGAATTTTTAAGCGGTGGAACATCAACTTTCACAGCTTCCTATCAGACAGGTAGAGTTTCAGAGTGTTTCATTGAACAAAGGGTGTAACTTTTTTATTACGCTTACTGATGACGTTGAAGGAGACAAATCCATTGGATGCTGTCTGAGCTTCAGCACTTTAAGATACTACTCTGGAATAATCATGCAGCAAGTGAAGTCAAAAGCCCTCGATATGTATACTTGTCCTAGGTCAGTGACAGGAACATGAAGCCAGTGGTTGAGTATGAGGCAGACAGAAGATGCTTTCAGAAGGTCAACAATGGCAACCTACATATTTTCATAGTTTTGTTATCATACACAGTATTTCCCTTAAACCCCAGCCTACTGAAAAGTTCTGCCTTGGCATCTTTTTATAGTTGAAAACATGCTGCAGGCTGAAATGCGTGGGGATGCAATTCAGAATGAATGGCTGCTCTGTGCATCTTGCGAGAACAGAGCGATTTGGCTGTGGGTGGTTGCGAATGTGAGAACAGGGAACATAACCAATATGTTATGTAACACCCTCTAGGTAAACTAGATCAGATTTTTGTTAGTAAGAAGCTGGGTAGCAGCCTGGTATGAGTCAGCCTGGGAGTGAGGTAGTGAATTCACCTCAGGACAAGCTGGGAGGCTCTACAGGCACGGCGTATTTACCACAAAGCAAACAAGGCATTTGCCTAGGGCGGCATTTTTTTTAGGGGGGCAGCACTGGTCTCCGGAAGGAGGGACATGGGGACCAGGTGGGCTGTGGGTTGCTTGATGGTGTATGCAGAGCCCCACTGTTGTTCCTTGGGATGGCCAGAGCTGTGAAGGTGAGTGTCTTTCTTTCTGTTGGGGGGGGAGGGGTTAGCGGAAGGCTCTTTCGGGTGGGGGTAGGGGAGGGATGGGGCAGGGGTGTTGTTGGTCACTGTCAGGCTCTCTCCGTGGGGGGGGGGTGTCTGGTGTTGGTTGGTGGCAGGCTCTCTCTGCTGAGGGGGGTTGTACAATTCTTGTATTGCCTAGGGCAGCACAAAACCTAAATACACCACTGTCTACAGGTCAGGGCTTCTGGAGCCCAATCCCCAGGCAGGAGGTTGGGCATGGTGACCGAGGACAACCCTTAAATGTGGCAGAACCTGGGGAGCAGTGTGCAGAGTCGGGTAGAAGATAGATTGAAAGAAGGCTGGAGTGTGGAGCCTGGGAGGGGTCCCCAGGGAGGGGAGCCTATCTGCAGGCTGGTTGCTGGAAAGGAGGATCTCCACTGCCCAAAGTCTCCTTGGGACGACACCCTGAGCAGCAGGGAAGGAGCTAGCCCAGCAAAAGGCCTGAAAGCAGCTAGCAACCCACCACGCTGACAGGACAGTGTGAGTACTCCTACACCTCCTGGGCCAGTTGAAGGGAGAGGGCTATCAGGTGCAATACTTAACTAGTTCTCATCCAGGACTACTTAACTGCTAGATCTTGGAATCTCTTGCTCAGGGATAACGTCATCTGAGTGAAGAGGAGGATTCAGCTGGGGTCTGAGGAGGTACACCAAGGGGACTTCAGTGCTCCATAACAGAGACAGTTGCTATTTTTAGATTTACTTCCTTCGAGTTTACAGTTCCTTAGGCATCCCATATACCCCTGGACCCCATCCAAGTTGTTAACCCCTTAATACAAACAGCTACAAACCAGCTCAAGGACTATTGATTGACTCTGAATGTGTGTGGAAATGCGTTTTGCCTGGCCATGCATAGCTTAGGGAGACCCAAATCAAATCCAGCGGCCCTCAAGAGGGTAGTGCTACAGTTATACTTGGGAAGGTAGAATACAATTGACAGCTGGAAGAGACAATCATAAGTTAATGACTATATCTCTGTTTCCACCAGGCAACCTCACAATCCAGTTGATTGAAATAAAACCAGATTGGTGACTAAATCATCTCAGTGTTTTTGATGAGTGAAAACCCATTGATAATTTTCTACCTTGGCTGATCGACTTGGTTTGATCGACATCCAATCTAAACCAAGTCTAACCGGATTGGAACAGAAGTTTTAGGCTTTAGCTTTTTGGATTTAGCTTTACTTTCAAGGCTGAACTCCAGGCATCCAACTAATTATGCAGGTGAATTATAGACAGTATATGAGAGTTGATTTACCTGCCAAAGGATTTGTATTTCTTTGACACTGCAGAACAGGAGACTTGATTTTCTCTGCTGTACTTGCTGTAAGTCACACAAATGCGCATCTTGTCGCTCCCCCAGCTGGTGACTGTACAGTGAAACAGCAGACTGATGAGCTCATGTCTCTGTCACTCTGCTCTCTCCTCCTACCAGTATGCTTCTTGTTAGCACATGAGTACTACAGCATAACTGATTGGCTCCTTGTGCTGCTTCTCTATCTCCCTGTCTGAGTTCTGTTGTGCAGATTGCAAGAAGCTGATACCAAGTCACTTTTAGGTAATCACACTGCTTGTATCTACAAAAAATGCAACAATGAATACCGAGCTGCATTCAATTGTATCTTTAATATTTGCCTGAAGCTCAGCTGTAAAAAAAAACTTAAATGGATCTCATTAATACACACATCATACCATCTGCACCAGTATATGATGCTGCATATTTATCTGTTGTTGTAGTGGCATGTGGTGGAATGCAAACGAAGGAGAATGGAACTGTCAGCTCTCCGGGTTACCCCACCAAGTACCTACCTTCCACCGACTGTATGTGGTCTATTATGGCACCCTCTGGGCACAGAGTAAGTCAAGTGAAGAAAAATTGCAATCAAAAAAGGAAAAAATGTTTCAAGTAGTTATCTTGGCTACAGTACTTCCTACTACTAAACTCTTTTTTTTTATGTTCAGCTAGTCTTCATATCCATTAGTGTCACAGTATTCTACAATTACTCCCAATAGTTCAACTATTGTCCTAATCGTATACACAGTCTTTGTTAAACTATGACTTTTTTTTTTAAAATCACAAACATGTCATACTTACCTGCTCTGAGCAGTAGTTTTGCACAGAGCAGCCTCAATCCTCCTCTTCTGGGGTCCCCCGCTGGTGCTCCTGGCTCCTCTCCCCTGCAAAGCTCCCCCATAGCAAGCTGCTTGCTATGGGGGCACTCATGTGCTCACTCCTGAGCTGCCTCTGTGTTTCCATAAGACACACAGAGTACCTCTGCTCATTGGCTGTGATTGATAACAGCAGGAACCAATGGCTTTCACTGCTGTCTTTAAGCCAGTGAGGAGAAAGAAAGCCAAGAGAGCTGCTGCTCTTGTGCATATCACTGGATTGTGATCGGGCTCAGGTACGTATAGGGTGGGCTGGAGAGAGAGCAGACCACAGAAAGTGTTTTTTTTTACCTTAAAGCGGAGTTCTGGTGCAAATGTAAAAAAACTGTAGCTGCTGACTTTTAAAAAACAGCCACTTACCTGTCCCTTGATCCCGCAGTGTCCCGCCTGCAGCCCGTTCCATTGGCCGCCCTGTGTTCCTGGCGCCGGCATCTTCAGTGTGGGCACACGGCTGTGGGAACTTCTCCTTGCTCGGGAAGACAATCTCTCCAGAGCTTCAGACTATTTATCAGCTTCCCCATCCACCATCTGGGCACACCTCCCCAAGGACTTGCGGCTTCAGAACTGGGTGCCCACTGCACATGTGCGAGTAGCGCTGCACTTTGTGAATGGTTCCGTAGTCTTCTGGAACCTATCATGTGTCCCAGAAGACTACGGGGAGGCAGGGGGGAGGACAACTTCCATTTCCGATCACCTAGGTGATTGTAGAGGAAGTGGAAATGGGTACCTGTCAATTTCGGGTACCCGCTCCCCCCCCCCACTCCCCAAAGGTGCCAATCCTTAACGGGGATCGTGGGACCAGTCCTTAAAGTGGAACCTCCCCTTTTTGGTTGAAGCTCGCTTTAATGCATAGAATACATTAAGGTAAAAAAAAAACCTTCTAGTTTTGCAACCACCTTAAGCCAGTCATAGATGGATGGAATCTTAGCTGGTTAAGCAGGAACTGGCTGAGATTTGATCCATCTATGGGCAGGCTGGTCCATAAATTGACCTCAGTACAACCAGCCTGGTAGATTTTTTGCATGTGATTACTACCGGTGGCTACAGTCATTAGCAGTAATCATTTTGTTCTGCCACTGGGGAAGGCTCCCTACCCGTGGAACTCAAATTGCAGAAGGGATTCCCCTATCAAGACTAATATAAAGCACACAGTCACTGGGAATCAATTAACGGTCATTTCCCAAAGTCCCCAGGACAGCTGCCACCTTCCAGCTTCCTCCAGACACGGTCCACTGAGTGAGAAAAATTCTTCTCAAGACCAGATCCCTTTGGTGATGTCCTGCAGCCTCAGAGAATGGCAGCACAATCCAAGGATTGCCTCAGAGGGGCAACAGTCCCCTCTAAGGCTGGGAACTTCTCCTTGCTCTCCAGAGCTTCAGACTATTTATCAGCTTCCCCATCCACCATCTGGGCACACCTTCCCAAGGACTGGATAGGACCTTATCAATATTCAGGCTGGTTATTTGAATTTTCCTTCTACCAGAGATGGGGGAAACAATCAATCTCCCAGCCCGTAAAAACCCTGAACAGTCAAGAACAAACAATTACTGCTCCCTTGGCTACAGGTGGAGCTAACCATTAAATTTACCTAGCAGCCTAACTGGGGGGGGTGCCACATACATTTTTTTTCATAAGATGCTACCACATGAATATTTTGCCTTGAAAACACCATTTTTTTTTTTTCACTGGCAGGTACAGCTGAATTTCATCTCCTTTGCACTGGAGTCCTCCCGTAATTGTGTCTATGATTACTTGTCCATCTCGGACAGCTCTCGATCTGGCACTTCGGTATCGCACAAGTATTGTGGGGCCAAGAATATGCCATCACTAGTGTCCTCTGGCAACTGGATGTTGTTGCAGTTTCACTCAGACAAGTCAGTACAGAGTACCGGTTTCCGGGTCACATACAGCTGGGGTAAGTAGAAGGAGGGGACGTGGAGTCATGGTTTTAAAGTGTACTTTTTCTTCACAGCTCTACCCAGGCAGATATTAAAAACACAAATAAATGCAGTGCAGTGCATCTTTAAATTAAATGTAGTGTAAATACTTGAATTTGACTTAGTATATGTGTAGGGGGACCTCTTAGGGGGCCAGGGGTGAGGAAGGGCAGGCCTGCACACTTAAGGAACCCTGGCCAATCACCAAGCAGAAGGCTTGGCATGGGGCCAGAGCAGCACTTAAATGTGAGAGAGCCTGCTCAGCAGCAGGAGAGTTTTGATGGAAGATGGAGAGAGAAGGTTGAGGTGCAGGAGCCTGGGAGGGGGCCCAGTTGGGAAATCGCTCACCTACAGGGAGTGGTGCTGGAAAGGAGGAAAGCTCAGGACCTCATTGGCCCCTAGAACAAGGACCACCTGTGCAGCAGGGAAGGAGAGGCACAGCAGAAGGCCTGAGAGCAGCCACCAACCCATCAGCTCATAGGCAGAGGACTAAGTAAGTAGACCTACACTCCCTGAGCCAGTAAGGGGAAGGAGCACTCTAGTGGGAATTTGGATTAGCTTTTTACCTGGGACTGTCTTACATTTAAAGTGACAGGCACTGGATCCCCTGTCCAGGAATTCTTCAGACACCCGGATAGAGGAGCATTTGGGGTCTGGGGTGGTACATTAAGAGAGGCTGGCTAGCTCCCTAAGAAGAGAATTTTGCTGTTTAAAGAGACTTGTACATAGTTCCAGGAAGATTGTCCTCAGTTGCCATTCCCTTGGGCATACCATGCACCCCATAACCCATCCAAGTTCAAATTCCCCTAATAAATTCCAAAAAAACAAGCTCAAGGACTGGTTATTATCTCCTGGATGCAAGTCTGTGAAAAATGCATGTTGCTTGACTGTGCAGGATTATAGGGGGATCCAAATCTATAGCGACTCCTAAGGGGGTAGTGCTACATAAACCTTTTGCAATTCCCTATACATTGGAGTTCAGAGAAAAAGAAGAATCTTGGTTTGCAGTGCTCATGTGCTAACAAGGTACATGCTGGCAGCAGGTGAGAGCAGAGTGATAGAGAGACGTCACCATGTCTCATCAGTCTGCTGCTTCTCCTTTCACTTTCCAATAACAGGCTACTTGTTTTGTCCCACTTACATGTACTTTTACTGTGTTGTACTGAACTGCATTGTGTTATTATAGTTCAGTAGTATGCGGACATCTAGTGGAGGTTTTGGGACACTACAACTTGTTTACTATCTGATTTCTTCCTCTTTCCTCTTCTCCTCTTTAGTGCTAGTTAGTTCATCCATAGTTACACCGTTCCCATTTTATCTTTGTTCCCTTAGACTGTGTCAAAGACAGGGCTTAGGATAGTCATTGTCTTCTTACACTTCAAAAGACTGGAAAACATCCTCTTTACTGCAATTAGCTGACATAAAATTGCTTTGGTTTCAACTTCTGTGTCTTTCTGAAGTGTCAAGCTGTCTATGCATTGTGCCAAGTCAGCAGGTGACCATGCTGTCCCCACAAGACTGGATCTAAGGAGGTATATCAATGTATAAAGCAGCATTTGAAAGAAAACACTGCAGGACAAACAACACCTTTGTCATTTAAGTGTTACTTACTACAACAGAACAAAATAAGGTCTCCTGCCCTGCCAGACAGGGATGTGCTGTGTGGCAGAGTTGTAAAATGCCAGGACTGGATGGAGAGAAACAGAAATTATTTGACAAATAAAGCAGCTTCTTTAGATATATTATATATGTATATTTAGCTATTTGCCTGGAGATCATTTTTAATTCCTATGCTCATGATTGGTTTAAACTCAACACAATATCAAAGAGTTAAATAAAAAATGATTGCTTTGGTAAATTAGTCTCACTGCCTTTGATAGTTCTCTCTAAAATTTTGTGACAGTTTTATTCCAGTTGAGCAGTAATGTGGCCCTGGAAATTGTTTCATAGTACTTGCAAATATGCCCTAACAATCTTTGATGTGATAAAATGGTTATATTTATTTTCTTCCTGCAGAGTGAGACATCATTGGATGGAGAATTATGATCTTGGAACAGACTACCTTGTTTTAATGCAACTGAGAATTTAAAGGCAACAAGTGCTACCGAAGCATCCAATAACCCAACTTCTAGTAATGTAATCTCACATAAACCAGGACCTTCATGCTGAAATAATTCAAAGTCAACCAGTCTCTCAAAGCACCCAATAAGCCAACCTTAAGAATGCTATCTGACATAATCTCTGGCATTTACACTGAAAGAATTCAAAGTCAACCAGCCTGTCAAAGCACCCAATAACCCAACCTGGGGAATGTTACCTGACATAATCAGGGGTCTTCACGCTGAAAGAATTTAAAGTCAACCAGTCTGTTGAAGCACCCAATAACCCAACTTCTATACATGTAATCTCACATAAACCAGGGCCTTCGCAATGAAAGAATTTAAAGTCAACTAGTCTATTGAAGCACCCAATAACCCAACCTCGAGAATGTTATCTGACATAATCTGGGGCCTTCACATTGAAAGGATTCAAAGTCAACCAGTCTGTTGAAGCACCCAATTACACAACCTTGAGAATGTTATCTGACATAAAAAAGTTAATGTCAACAAGACTGTTGAAGTATCTGATAACCTAACCTCGACTATTTTTATCTCACATGATCTTGAAGCCTTCATACTAAAAGAATTTAAATTCAACCAGTCTGTTGAAGCATCTAATAAACTAACCTCTAGTATTGTTACACTGCATCCAGAAATATTACACTGCATCCAGAAATATTGACAGCGCTTAACTTTTGTCACATTTTGTTATGTTACAGCCTTATTCCAAAATGGATTAAATTTATTTTTTTCCTCAACATTCTACAAACAATACCCCATAATGACAACGTGAAAGAAGTTCATTTTGAAATCTTTACAATTTATTAAAAATAAAAAAACACATGTACATAAGTATTCACAGCCTTTGTTCAATATTTTGTTGAAGCACCTTTAGCACCAATTACTGCCTCATGTCGTTTTGAGTATGATGCTATAAGTTTACCACACCTATTTTTGGGCAATTTCTCCCATTCTTCTTTACAGTACCTCTCAAGCTCCATCAAGTTGGATGGGGAGCGTCGGTGCACAGCTTTTTTCAGATCTCTCCAGAGATGTTCAGTCGGGTTCAAGTCTGGGCTCTGGCTGGGCCACTCCAGGACATTCACAGAGTTAGCCTGAAGCCACTCCTTTGTTATATGGGCTGTGTGCTTAGGGTTGTTGTCCTGTTGAAAGATTAACTGTTGCCCCAGTCGAAGGTCCAGAGCGCTCTGGAACAGGTTTTCATCAAGGATGTCTCTGTACATTGCTGCATTAATCTTTCCTTTGATGCTGACTAGTCTCCGAGTTCCTGCCGCTGAAAAACATCCCAGAGCATGATGCTGCCACCACCATGCTTCACTGTAGGGATGGTATTGGACAGGTGGTGAGCGGTGCCCGGTTTCCTCCAGACATGACACTTGGCATTCAGGCCAAAGAGTTCAATCTTTGTTTCATCAGACCAGAGAGTTTTGTTTCTCATGGTCTGAGAGTCGCTCAGGTGCCTTTTGGCAAACTCCAGGCGGGCTGCCATTTGCCTTTTACTGAGGAGTGGCTTCCGTCTGGCCATTCTACCATACAGGCCTGATTGGTGGAGTGTTTCAGAGATGGTTGTTCTTCTGGAAGGTTCTCCTCTCTCCACAGAGAAATGCTGGAACTCTTTCAAAGTGACCATCGGGTGCTTGGTTACTTCCCTGGCTAAGGCCCTTCTCCTTCGATCGCTCATTTTGGCCGGGCAGCCCGTTCTAGGAGGATTCCTGGTGGTTCCAAACTTCTTCCATTTATGGATGATGAAGGCCACTGTGCTCATTGGGACCTTCAATGCTGCAGAAATTTTTCTGTACCCTTCCCCAGATCTGTTCCTTGATACAATCCTGTCTCGGAGTTCTACGGATAATTCCTTGGACTTCATGGCTTGGTTTTTGCTCTGACATGCACTGTTAACTGTGGGACCTTATATAGTCAGGTTTATGCCTTTCCTAATCATGTCCAATCAACTGAATTTCCCACAGGTGGACTCCTGTCACGTTGTGGAAACATTTCAAGAATGATCAGTGGGAACAGGCTGCACCAGAGTTCAATTGTGAGTGTCATGGCGAAGGCTGTAAATACTTATGTAAATGTGTTTGTTTTTTTTTTCATTTCTTATTTTTAATAAATTGCAAAGACTTCAAAACAAACTTCTTTCACGTTGTCATTATGGGGTATTGTTTGTAGAATGTTGAGGAAAAAAATGAATTTAATCCATTTTGGAATAAGGCTGTAACATAACAAAATGTGGCAAAAGCTAAGTGCTGTGAATACTTTCTGGATGCAGTATATGTGAAAAATTTTCAGGGCCTTCAAACTGAAAGAATTTAAAGTCAACCTGTCTGTTGAAGTTCCTGGTAACCCAGCCTCTTGTATTGTTATCTTACATGATCTGTGGCCTTCACACTGAAAGAATTCAAAGTCAACCAATGTGTTGAAGCACCCCAAATCCCATCCTTTAGTAATGTAATCTTACATGAACCAGGGCTTTCACATCACCCAGTAACCCAGTGTTTCTCAACTCCAGTCCTCATGGACCCCAAACACGTCATGTTTTCAGGATTTCCCTCAGATGAAACAGCTGTGGTAATTACTAAGGCAGTGAAACTGATCAAATCACCTGTGCAAAATAATGGAAATCCTGAAAACATGACCTGTTGGGGGTCCATGAGGACTGGAGTTGAGAAACACTGCAGTAACCCAACCTCAAGAATGTTATTAAGAATGTTATCTGACATAATCCGGTGGACTTCACATTGGAAGAATTTTAAGTCAACAAGACCTTTGAAGCACCAGATAACCCAACCTCTAGTAATGTTATGTTGCATGATGATGGGGCCTTCAAACAAATCTTTCTATGTATGCTTTTAAGTTTACACATGATACTCTGACCTGCATAATGCCCTTTAGGATACTCATACACATTACAATATGATTCTACAATCTACCTTGTCTTTATTGAAATATTATAGTCAAAGTTGTTATGCATAAAGTTTGGGAAAGGAAAGTGTGCCATGGCCAAGATATGCTTCTACATAACCATTAAGACCTCATGCACACAGTGTATAAAGTTTAGAGGCATTTTTGCTGCCAGAAAAAATGCCTCTAAATGCCCCTAATCTTGCATTTCCTAACTTGCATTTGGGTGCGTTTATGCATGTAGGCAGGAATTCCTGCAGAGGAAAATGCACTAAACCACCTACATGTGCCAGGATTTTTGTGTCTGTGTACATGAAGCCAAAAAAATTATAAAGGTCCATAAGTCCAGAACCCAGTCTGAATGGCCCACTTATCCCTAAATACTGTTACTTTCCTGTTCATTTGTTAATGATGACAAAGCACCTTGTGCTCAGTACTTCTCATTTTTTAGATTGATGCTCTTCTCCTTTGCTGACCTCAGTTATCTGCAGATCTGCTTTGATATATCTTGTGCAGCTGCCTCTACGTTATACAGTTGTTTTCTCCTTCTCCGACCAGACGCTCTCCCATCCTCTCTGTCCGGTTACCTTTAGATTTGACTAAATTAAACCCAACAAAGTACACATTGGGACTTTAAACAACAAAGTACATATTGGGACTTTAAACAACAAAGTACATATTGGGACTTTAAATTGGACTTTCTTTTGATTTTTTTATTTTGACACAATTTATAAAATATGAGTATATGTATCCAAAAAAATTATACCAGCGCTCAAATCTTCATACTGACTAGGGGTACTGTAACTGTCATTCATTGAGGTGCAGCCCTTAGAAGATCGGGAAATCTTGGTACTGGTAAAGAAAATCAAAAACTGGGCGCACTCTCTTCATGCATTACCGTGGTGAAGCACAAGTTTATTTAAAAGCATAAAAGTGCATAGTCACAAACTAAAGGGGATTAAAACAGAGATGAAGAGTCAATGGTGATGGTTCAAAGTGATGGTAGACCCTTATTAAGGCAGCTAATGCGTTTCAGGAAACATACTCCCTTCTTCAGACAAGAAGAAGGGAGTACGTCTCCCGAAAAGTGTTAGCTGCCTCAATAAGGGTCTACCGTCACTTTGGACCGTCACCACTGACTCTTTATCTCTGTTTTAATCCCCTTTTCTTTGTGAGTATGCACTTTTATGCTTTTAAATAAACTTGTGCTTCACCACGGTAATGCACGAAGAGAGTGCGCCCAGTTTTTGATTTTTTTTTTATGAGTATATGTTTAGTCATGGCCAAAAATATTGGCACCCCTGCATTTCTGTTAGACAATGCACCATTTTGCCCACAAAACTGATGCAATTACAAATGTTTTGGCATTCTCATGTTTATTTCTTTTGTTTGTATTGGTATGACACAAAAAAGTAGAGAAACAAAAAGCCGAATCTGACACATTGCACACAAAACCCCAAATATGGACTGGACAAAATGATTGGTGTCTTTTCAAAATTGTAAGGAATAATTGCATTCCAAGTTTCTGATGCTCCTGTCATGTGTATTTAAACTCACAGGTGCTGAAAATAGATAAATCACACCGGAAGACAGTTAAAATGGTGAAAAATTGCCTCAACCTTTCTGTTGTGTATCTCTGTGTTGGGCACGGAGAAGAGAAAGAGCAGTAAAAAATTGTCTGAGGATCTGAAAACAAAAATTGTGGAAAAGCATGGACAATCTCAAGGTTACAAGTCCATCTCCAGAGATCTTAATGTTCCTGTGTCCACTATACGCAACATTGTTAAGACGTTTACAACCCAAAGTTCAAAAATTGACTGGAAAAAAATTATTTTCACCCTCTATTTAATATTTGGTAGCACACCCCTTGGAAAAATAACTGAAATCAATGGCTTCCTGTAACTATCAATGAGTTTCTTACACCTCTCTGCTGGAATTTGAGAAATCTTCTTTAGCCAACTGCTCCAGGTCTCTCAGATTGGAAGGGTTCCTTTTCCCAACTGCTGTTTTGAGATCTCTTCACAGGTGCTCTATGGGATTGAGATCTGGACTCATTGCTGGCCAGTTCAGTACTCTCCAGTGCTTTGTCTGAAAGTATTGTTCAAATGGTGGATAAAGAACCTCGATTAACTGGCTGAGTGATTTCTATATTGTCAGCACCTCTGAGTTTAATTACACATGACAGGCGCTTCACAAACTTGGAATGCGATTATTTCTTACAATGTTGAAAAGACGCCGAAAATTTTGTCCAGTTCATTTCTGGAGTTTTGCGTAGAATGTGTCATATTTGGCTTTTTGTTTCTCCACTTTTTTGTGTCATACCAATACAAACAAAAGAAATAAACATGAGAATGCTGAAACATTCGTAATTGCAACACTTTTCTGGGCGAGGTGGTGCATTAGCTGACAGAAATACAGGGGTGCCAATATTTTTGGCCATGACTGTATGTGACATGTGCAGTTTATACACTCACTGAACACTTTATTAGGTACACCTGTTCAATTGCTTGGTAACACAAATTGCGAATTAGCCAATCACAAGGCAGCAGCAGCTCAATGCATTTAGGCATCTAGACATGGTAACGACGACTTGTTGCAGTTAAAACCGAGCATCAGAATAGGGAAGAAAAGGAATTTAACTGACTTTGAATGTGGCATGGGTATTAGTGTCAGACGGGCCGGTCTGAGTATTTCAAAAACTGCCGATCTGCTGGGATTTTTACACATAACCATCTATAGGGTTTACAGAAAATGGTCCGAAAAAGAGAAAATCTCCATTGAGTGGCAGTTGTGTGGACAAAAATGCCTTGTTGATGTCAAAGGAGAATGGACAGACTGGTTGCTGTGACATTCAGATGGTAGAGTCAGAATTTGGAGTTAACATGAAAGCATGGATCCATCCTGCCTTGTATCAATGGTTCAGGCTGGTGGTTATTTATTTCAGGTACTTATATAGCGCCGTTAATTTACGCAGCGCTTTACATATATATTGTACATTCACATCAGTCCCTAACCCTCAAGGGGTGTACAATCTAAGGTCTCTAACTTACATTCATACATACACATACTAGGGCCAATCTAGAGCAGGAGCCAATAAACCTACCAGCATGTCTCTGGAGTGTGGGAGGAAACCAGAGTACCCACGCAGGCACAGGGAGATCATGCTAACTCCAGGCAGGTGGTGCCATGGTTGGGATTCAAACCAACAACCCTAGTACAGGTGTACCTCGGTTTATGAATTTAATGTGTAAATTGACAGCGCTATATAAGTACCTGTAATAAATAAATAAATAAATAATGCGTTCTTCGAGATGTTTCGTATTGCAAAAAATGCATAAACCGAAACGCAGTTTCCCATAGGAATGCATTGAAAACCAATTAATCTATTCCGGAGGTCAGAAAAAAGTTTTAAAAAAGTCGCTGTCACTATAGGTCAGTGCCGGTTTTTTAAACGTAATTACCTGCTTTTTCTTCACTATAGCTCAAAGAATCAGCTGTCACTTTCCCCCCAGCTAAAAGAAAGAGTTTCCTTATAGTTTATTTCCCCGAGTTAAAAGAAACAATGTTTCCTTTTAGTTTGTTTCCCCGAGATAAAAGAAACAAAGTATCCTTTAGTTCTGGGGAAAGTGACAGATAATTCTGTGAGCTTTAACCTCCTCGGCGGTATGATTCTTTCCGATTTTTTGTGCTGAAAGCGGTACCATTTTTTTTGCATGGAAATATGTAGTTTTTTTATTGTAGGCCTGTAATTTTTAGGAATAACTCACTAAATCTGTACGAACAAGAGTCTAGTAAACATTCCGGATATGATAAAACTTGAAACACGAAATCATAAATTATAATTTAATAAATAATCATAAAAAAAATAATATAATAATAATAAATTTAATTAAATAATATAATCAAACCAAAAACACTGAAATTTGAAATATAGCGCCAAGTTCGCACATCGCTGAGCAAAGTCGCAAAATCGTTTTCAGTGTCTGATGACGAATTTCCCCCACGAATCATTATCACTCAATTCTGCAAGTGGTTCTGATTTACTATCGCTGTTCTAAAACTGCTTTTGACCTAAAGGGACGCTTTTTGGACGCCATGGACTTTTCTAAGTTTCCAGGCAGAAAGAACAGTCAAAATGCAGGCAGGGCACAGGACAAAGCAGTAGGGACAAAATATATGTGAAATGCATTGAAACAGCAATGACAGCAAAAATTACATTTTTTTAAAATTTCAAATTTGCCACCGGTTCCGGCGCCCGTATGTCCGACGTCACAGGGACCGGAACACAGAAGCCGGATGCTGGAATCGGCCGGAGGAGATGGCCGGGGACGCTGCAGGGGACACATCGCGGGAGCGAAGGACAAGGTAAGTGCTGCAGGGACTCCCAGAGCAACGCCGCATGGTAAGCCCGAGTGTAGCTCAGGGTTACCGCTCTTGGTACTCAAATTTTACCCCGAGCTACACTCGGGAAAACCACTAAGGAGGTTAATGAAGAAAAAAAAGCGGGCAATTGCATTTAAAAATCGGCACTGACATACACTTCAAATTGCAAAAAAATTTGTAAAAGATTCGTAAACCGAGGCATTATTTTCAATGGATTTTCATTCGTAAACTGAAAATTACGTTAACTGAGGCGTTCGTAAACTGAGGTACCACTGTACTGGCAGGTGGAAGTTCTAACCATTTAGCCACTGTGCTGCCCGACATATCATGGTGTACTGTGTACAGACAAATACACAGACAGCAGGGCATCTCGCTATGTGCAACAGGGTCTGGAGGGGTGGCCAGGATATTTGTAGTTCGCCTTTTAATTTTTTGTGAAAAGGTGAACTTACCCTTTCAGTTACATTGAAGAAATACTCTCCTTCCAACTCCAAATGGAATTTGTGCTTCTCCTATGTGACCATCGGGGGGCAGCAGGACACCAGAAAGGAATATTGAGGGGTTTTTTTTCAGCTGTGAATGTCATCATATAAACTTCTAAGACCAGTAAAATGTTCAAATAAAATAGCTGATCAACCTAACGACAGTTCAATTTGTTGGCACAAATGCTATTCAAAGGCACGTTCTATAAAGCAATCACTGTGATTATATATTTGCAGTTTCCCCGATGCGGTTTGTTCTAGTATTTGAATCTTCATTCTGCCAGTTCTTGCAATTTAGCAATAGTTAGATTTTAAATGCTTTTGTAGGAGTTTGTGCATGATTGCAAACACCAGCAAAGACTTTAAAGGAACCAACCGATATTTAATTTACATCAGAAGATATGAGCAACTAGTGTAGAAAAGATCAGAACCGACCATAAAGGGGAGCCCTGCCCTCAATACTTGGAAAGCTAAACTCCAGGCAAGTAGAATGAATACACATATGGAAGCCATTTTACCTATCAAAGGATTTTTATTTCTGTCCATCCAGTCCTCTGATTTGCACCACTTTACTTTACAGCCCAGCCCTGTCTGGCAGATGAGGACCTGATCCTTCTTTGCTGCAGTTTCACCTTCACTTACAGTTCTTCTTGCCATTCCCACATTGTGACTGGACAGTGAAAAGAGAAGCAACACTATGAGCTTATTTTCTGTTTCTCTTTCTTACCCTTCCCCACTTCATCCAAAACAAGAAAAAAAGTTCCTGTTAAAATACATTTTCAGGTTCCATGCACACTAGCGTTTTTTTTTTTACGCTCCTAGAAGCTATTATCAGCATTTTTTTTCTGCTTCCAGAAGCGTGTTATCCTGTATGTCCATGCACACTATTTTTGGCTAGTAGTGTTTTTTAAGCTTTGGCATTTAGGAGCAGAAAAAAATGGTTTTTGTATAGTTTTTGGGAGCGTGTTTTCCTGGCAAAAAAAAACCAAAACACTGAACGCTCCTAACAGCTTTTCTCTAGCTTTTTTTCCCCTACATACACTGTAAAAATGCGAATGAAACCTAACACTCCTAAACGCCAACAAACAACGCTATTACCAGCGTTTTTTTAGGGATGCACCGAAATTTCAGCCAACCAAAACATACCGGCCGAAAATAGCCCTTTCGGGATTTTGCTGATAAGAAAAATTTAGCCGATACAGGTGCCGATACAGGGGACTGCAGATGTGAGGGGGCGGCTGGGAAAGGCAGGAGAGCAGGAGTGTATACAGTGACTGGCTGTCACTATATGTCAGTGCTGGTTTTTAAATGTAATTACTGGCTTTTTTTTCTTCACTATAGCTTACAGAATTAGCTGTCACTTTCCCCCCAGCTAAAAGAAACAAAGTTTCCTTTTAGTTTCTTTCCCGCGATAAAAGAAACAAAGTTTCCTTAACACCGGGGAAAGTGGCAGCTATTTCTGTGAGCTATAGTGAAGAAAAAAAAAAAAAAAGCCGGCAATTGCATTTAAAAACCGGCACTGACAACCAGTGAGGGAGCCTCTCTGTATACACTGCTTCTCTCCTGCCCCCTCCTTAGGCACACTGCCCCCCACCCCCTCCCCCCTACAAAGAAGACCTGTCACTCATATGCTATTACATAGGGGACTATTGATCCCTTATGTGATAGCAATAAAATCATAAGTAAAAATAAATAAATAAAAATATACACGAAAGTAGAAAAAAAATACAAAAAAAAAAATTGGAGCCTCCCCACCCCCACATACATAGACATTTCGGTTTCGGTTCGATTTTTGGCCACATGTATTCTGAATTTCCATTTTGGTGCACCACTAGCGTTTTTTTATCCAGAATTTTTTACCAGTGTTTTTTGAGCCTAAAAAAATGCTAGTGTGCATGGAGCCTAAGGTTGTATAATAAATATATGTTAAAATCAAAAAGCTCAAATACATTCTATTTTCCAGTACTATTCCACTTCATTCCTTATCCCCCAATGTGTGTCACTGGTTAACGTTGTTACTACAAAAAATTCATTTCCTAAACTATAACATCAGGGGTTTCCAAATTTTCGAAACCAGGTGCTCCACCTGTGGCCCTTGGAGCCCTCTGATGTGGCCCTGGATCTTAACCCCTTTGTACCGGAGCCTCTCGGCCCTTTAAGAGTTTCAGAAGCTGGGAGGCGGGGTGGGGTTTTAGGGTCATGTGACTGCCGTGATTCGCTGTCACAGTGGCCACATGAATGGAAAAGGTCCCTATCGCAAGGGGAGATCAGGACCTTTCCGTGAGTCATGGACATATTTGCTGGGAGGGCGCAGGGCGCGCGCTCTCAGCACATATGTATTTTCAAATGGTACGCAAATATGTGGGCACTCGGCGTCAAGGCCCAGCTGCCGAGAGGCCGCATATTTGCGTGCGCTGGACGTCTAGGGGTTAAACCAGGGAAGCGAATGTCAGGGGTCAGCAACCCGTTGATCACGATCTGGGCTTACCGACCTGCCATTCCAGAGCATCAGAGTACATTGAGCCGGTGCCGGCAGCAGAGGAAGTGCACTTCGCCTGGGACCACTCTAGCAGCCCAGAGAGCGATGGCAGCAGAAGCTGGAAGAGGGAAAAAGTCAGTGTAATAAACAACACATAAACACTGCGCTTTTGCAATGGGCATATTAGCACCTATAAAAGGGTTAACAAATATTAGGCTGCTTTCATACTGATCCGCAAGCCCAGCGCAGTGCACCTGCACCTTTCTTGTGGGCTAGCTGAGCCATCGACTTCTATTAAATACGGCAGCTTTGGTGTGCTTTCAGAAAGTGCTTCACACCTGCAAGATATAATAGATGTCTATGGTAAATCGAAACGAACCTGCAGGAAAGCCGCAGGTGTACTGTGATGCACCCGCCACGCATATCAGTGTGAAAGCAGCCTTTTAGGGGGCTCTGGTCAATAAGGGCTTGTCTATATTTGCGCTTTGGGGGAGTAAAACCCCATAGTTGAGATGTGTTTTTACTACATCCCCCCAACTGCTGGTGTAGCATCAGGGGACACAATAGTGACCCTGCCCCATGCTCCAGGGGCCTGTGCAGCCTCCTTGTCACATTCTGTTTTACACTTGGACAGGAAGAATGGCAGTCGGTAGCAGGGGCGGACTGACCATTCGAGCACTCGGGCACTGCCCGAGGGCCTGGGGTCAGTAGGGGGCCCCATGAAATGCCCCTGGTACCTTTTTTATAGGCTTTTTTGAGTGTGGACAAGGACACAGGGGCCCCATGATCCCCTATTGCCCAGGGGCCCCATGAGTTGTCAGTCCGCCCCCTGGTCGGTAGCATATACAGAAACCAATCCTCTCCACTGTCCTCCTGCAACTGCTAAAATCCAGCTTTTACTCCTCTCCCTCCCACCAGCATTAAAGTGTTACTAAACCCCGGACCCTGCATTCACTATATCTGGTCTCCCCGGACCCTGCATTCACTATATCTGGTCTCCCCGGACCCTGCATTCACTATATCTGGTCTCCCAGGACCCTGCATTCACTATATCTGGTCTCCAAGGACTCTGCATTCACTATATCTAGTCTCCCCGGACCCTGCATTTATTATATCTGGTCTCCCCGGACCCTGCATTTACTATATCTGGTCTTGCAGGACCCTGCATTCACTATATCTGGTCTCCCCGGAGCCTGCATTCACTATATCTGGTCTCCCCGGACCCTGCATTCACTATATCTGGTCTCCCAGGATCCTGCATTCACTATATCTGGTCTCCCCGGACCCTGCATTCACTATATCTGGTCTCCCAGGACCCTGCATTCACTATATCCGGTCTCCCCGGACCCTGCATTCACTATATCTGGTCCCCCCAGACACTGCATCCACTCTATCTGGTCCCCCACAGTACACACATGGAAATGCAATTATTTTAGTAAATGTAAACTGCTAAATACCTTTTCTCATCAGCAGTTAGAGCAGTCTTGTGACTTCTATCAGTGTTCAGCAGAGCACTGGTTAAAGCTTGTAGGAGGAGTTTTCTTTCTACTCTAGGAGGTTGTAAAACCCCTGACCTCTGTCTGAATAGCGCCGATTGGCCCTGTGCTGATCACATGCACTCTCCCAAGAAAAAAAACCCTCTCTAGCAATACACACCAAACTGAGCATGTGCAGAATGGCTATGGTTCAATTTGTCTTATCAGGAGATAAGATTTGGACATTTGAACAAGAGGAGGAGCAGAGAAGTCAGGATCAAACAGCCTTTTTACACAATGCAGAGGATTAACCCCTTAGGTTCCACAGTGAGTATAACAAGCATGCTTTACTGCATATACAGACTGATGTTACTGTTGTGGGTTTAGTAACACTTTATTGCATTCTTATTGTAAGAACCAGGACATTGCTAAAGTTTTCGCTTCCCGTCTGTGGACTGTGTTCTCCATATGCTTCTAGGGAGGATTAACTAGGTGGTAATGGCACCAGCATTATGAATAACTGTAATTACACAACTTACGAAAATCCTTTCCTGCTTCAGCTGTTTAGCATGAAACTAAAATTAAGCTCCCAAATTTATTCTAGAATCTCTATTGTGTAGAGGGATATACTGTATAATATGTGAGCACAATGGAAAAGGGTTAAATACTTCAAAAGGCCCTATAGCAGGGGCAGACTGACAACTCATGGGGCCCCCGGGCAATAGGGGATCATGGGGCCCCTGTGTCCTTGCCCAAACTCAAAAAAGCCTATGAAAAACGTAGCAGCAGCATCTCATGGGGCCCCCTACTGACCCCGAGCCCTCGGGCAGTGCCCGAGTTTCCAAATGGTCAGTCCGCCCCTGCCCTATAGTATGAGTATAATGTTTTTATGTTACATTTGTGCTTGTATGTTACCTGTGCATGTGTGCTTTTTAATTTTTGCAACATTTTATCATTTTTAGTTATTGCCCTGTTATTACTTAACCACTTGCCCTCCTGAGGATTTACCCCCCTTTCTGGCCATTTTTTGCGTTGCGGCGCTGCGTTACTTTAACTGACAATTGCGCGGTCATGCAACGCTGCACCCAAATGAAATTTACGTCCTTTTTTTCATACAAATAGAGCTTTCTTTCGGTGGTATTTGATCACCTGTGCATTTTTTTATTTTGTGAGCATTAAAAAAAATCTGCCAATTTTGTGAAAAAAAAACAATATTTTGGACTTTTTGCTATTAAACATGTCCAGTAAATTTTTTTAAAAAATCTAATTTCGTCATAAATTTAGGCCAAAATGTATTCTGCAACATCTTTGCTAAATAAAAACTCACAATACGTGTAAATTAATTGGTTTATGTGAAAGTTATAGCATTTACATATGGCGGTATATATACTGTGATTTTTTTTTTCACTAGTAATGGCGGTGATCAGCGACGTATAGCGGGAAGGAGAGGGAGAAAAACGTGTTGGCTTTACTCATCAGCTGTGAACTGTGATTTTCAACAAACATTTTAGTAATAATAACCTCAAGAATGACAGCCGTCCATGCCAGGGGCGGACTGACAACTCATGGGGCCCCCAGGCAATAGGGGATCATGGGGCCCCTGTGTCCTTGCCCAAACAAAAAAGCCTATGAAAAAAGTACCAGGGGCATCTCATGGGGCCCCCTTCTGACCCCGGGTCCTCGGGCAGTGCCCGAGTTTTCAAATGGTCAGTCCGCCCCTAGTCCACCCCTCTACACCCATCCAAATATAACTGTTATCATCTCAGCCTCTTACAATGCCCTCTACAGTGGAACTTAGATTGGAAGAGGGAAAAGCAGAGTTAGGGGCCAATCAAGTGCACTGAACATGCTGGCAGAAAGAGAGATCACAGGGGGAAATCAAAGGCTGCTTCTTCACTATCCAATCACAGCCTGAGTAGTAAATGTTATTGGAGGAGCACTGGGCCTCATAGTGGATGGGAATCCACCCATATTGTTGCTGAATGGCATCTATTTTTGCGTGGCAGTCTATTGTTGCTGGAGAGGTTTATTGTTGCTGGTGGGGGTCTATTGTTGCCGCAGGGCCTATATTGTTGGGGTCAATTGTTTCTGAAAGGGATCTACTGTTGAGGGAGGGGTCTATTGTTGCTGGCTGCTGGAGAGTCTATTGTTGCTGGGGAGGTTTATTGTTGCTGGTGGGGGTCTATTCTTGTCGCAGGGCCTATATTGTTGGGGTCAATTGTTTCTGAAAGGGATCTACTGTTGAGGGAGGGGTCTGTTGTTGCTGGCTGCTGAAGAGTCTATTGTTGCTGGGGAGGTTTATTGTTGCTGGTGGGGGTCTATTGTTGCCGCAGGGCCGATATTGTTGGGGTCAATTGTTTCTGAAAGGGAGCTACTGTTGAGGGAGGGGTCTATTGTTGCTGGCTGCTGGAGAGTCTATTGTTGCTGGGAGAGTCTATTGCTCTGTGAGTGTTTATAATCATGTGCAATTAAAATTTGCTGAAATACTGCACTCAGGTGGCGCCTCTCATTTTTCATTGCACAGAGATGGCTATACTCTGCAGGATGGTGGTCCCTATATGACCCCCAAGTGCACTAAGGACTGATACATATATATTTATTGACTTCATAGCAGGGGCAGACTGACCATTTGGAAGCTCGGGCACTGCCCAAGGGACCGGGGTCAGTAGGGGGGCCCATGAGATGCCCCTGGTACCTTTTTCATAGGCTTTTTGAGTTTGGGCAAGGACACAGGGGCCCCATGATCCCCTATTGCCCGGGGGCCCCATGAGTTGTCAGTCCGACCCTGCTTCGTAGACACTGCCAGTATTTTAGGCTGCTGTCACTGTATATTCTACCTCTTTCGCGCCACCTTTTTGGAGTCTGCTCTCTGTCAACCAGGTTATCACAAAGAGTCCAACGCCATCAACATATCCATGATACCCAATTTATATTATTGGTATTACATATTTACATAGTTAGTCTGGCTGAAAAAAGACAAAAGTCCATCCAGTTCAACCATAGGAAAAAAAAGTTCTAATCCTATACCCACAGTTGATCCAGAGGAAGGCAAAAAACCCCAGCAAAGCATGATCCAATTTGCTCCTGCAGGGAAAAAATTCCTTCCTGATCCCCTGAGAAGCAATCGCATATTCCCTGGATCAACTTTACCTGTAAAAAGTAAGAATAAACGGAATAAAAAACAATATGGTTCACTAAAGAGATAAGTAGGATAGTAAAGGAAAATAAATCAGCATATAGGAGATTCAAAGGAAACAGGAGGAGTAGTTGACACAGAAGAGTATTAGAAAAGACAAAAGGAGGCCAAACACATTATCAGTGCTGCCAAAGCACAGAAAGAGGAGGACAGTCAACAGTAAATAGCTTCAAGCATGCTTGGGACAAGCATAGATCTATACTCAGACAAAAAAGTAAAAAAAAAAAAACCCCAATAAAAAAACAAAAACAACCCCCCCCACAAAAAAAAACAAAACAAAACGGGCAGACTCGATGGACCACTTGGTCTTTTTCTGCCGTCACATTTAGCACTACGTTTTTTACTTTTATCAGAAGATTCATATGTAGGAAGGAGCCTAAATGTTATGGTGTTTATGTGTTATATGTGTTGGCAGGGAAGTTAGTAAGAATAAACGTAAGAAAAAAACTATGGTTCACTAAAGAGATAAGTAGGATAGTAAAGGAAATTAAATTAGTATATGGGAGATTCAAGGAAACAGGAGTCGTAGCTGACAGAGAAGAGTATAAGAAAAGACAAAAGGAGGCCAAACACATTATCAGTGCTGCCAAAGCACAGAAAGAGGACAGTCAATAGTAAATAGCTTCAAACATGCTAGGTACAAGCATAGATCTATACTCAGACAAAAAAGTTAACGAAAAAAAGACCCAAATAAAAACACAACCTCCCCCCCACACGCAAAAAAAACGAGTAGACTCGATGGACCCAGGGGCAGACTGACCATTTGGAAACTCGGGCACTGCCTGAGGGCCCGGGGTCAGTAGGGGGCCCCATGAGATGCCCCTGGTACCTTTTTCATAGGCTTTTTTGAGTTTGGGCAAGGACACAGGGGCGCCATGATCCCCTATTGCCTGGGGGCCCCATAAGTTGTCAGTCCGCCCCTGGATGGACTACTCAGTCATTTTCTGCCGTCGCTTTTCTATGTTTCTATGTTTCAATGTGTTTGGCATGTGGGTTAATGTTTGGTAACTCAAGGGTTAATAGTGTGCTGTGGAGTGCCTTCCCCTGCATGTTACGTAGTTAGTCTGGCTGAAAAAAGACAAAAGTCCATCCAGTTGAACCATTAAAAAAAAAAAAAAGTTATAATCCTATACCCACAGTTGATCCAGAGGAAGGTAAGAAACCCAGCAAAGCATGATCCAATTTGCTCCTGCAGGGAGAAAAATTCTTTCCTGATCCCCCGAGAGGCAATCGGATATTCCCTGGATCAACTTTACCTATAAATGTTAGTATCCAGTTCTATTCTGTGTATCTAGGAAAGAATCCAGGACTTTTCTAAAGCAATGTACCACTTCCCGTTGAGAGGAGATATATGTATGCAGGAGGAAGCAGTCCTTAGTGGTCTGTTGGGAGTTGGAAGTGAGATCATATATGCTGAGATGTAGTTGTTGCACCAAGAGTGTGGTTACCCCTTGGTAGGACCCTGATATGGGATAACAGACTGGATCCTTATTATCCGTTTATTGGGGAATAGGCACAACATAAAGTTACGTGCACCAAAGACACATCACCTAAAACAGCGAATGGACCATGCAATGCTTCTTTGGGATGTTGTACCCTTCTGTGATTAACAACTGAGGAACCGTTTGTACAAGTAATTTACTTCAGTAAAAGAAATTCTCGGTGAAATATCAAGGTTTGATTTGATTTTCTTGATGAAGAGAATAAATGTGATTCTACAGTTTATATGTGAAATGGGAATTAAGTTTTGGCCTTTCAGTTAACCCTTTGGGTGATGATGTGTATAATGTAGAAACAGGGAGGAAAAGCAGCCAGCTCGGGAGAGAGATTGGTGGTGGCTGGCGACGAAGGTTGTATAAGTAATGTGGTCTGGCACGTGATGGCCCTGCTGAGTGATTGGGCCCCTTCTGTGGAGCAGAACCCTCCTAGGGACACGGCTTGGACACCACAGTGTGCAAGCCCTTCCAGAGTATGTGGCTTGCTTCTTTGCCTTCATGTTGTACATGATAAGGTGAAAAGTGCGTGAAGATCTGGTTGGGGAAAATATCTTCAACCAGCTCTTCACATTCTCAATATGACTCTATAGTCAGTGCCAGGAGAGGTGTCACTGACTAGTGTAAAGAACATTATACTGCTGTATGTGGCACTTGGGGAAGTAATTTGGCTTTCAACCATAAGGGCTCATGCAGGGGTGGACTGACCATTTGGAAACTCTGGCACTGCCCGAGGGCTCGGGGTCAGTAGGGGGCCCCATGAGATGCCCGTTACTTTTTTCACAGGCTTTTTTTAGTTTGGGCAAGGACACAGGGGCCCCATGATCCCCTATTGCCCGGGGGCCCCATGAGTTGTCTGCCCGCTCCAGGGCTCATGTAAACTACAGCTGATAAACTCACGTTTAGGAGCTGTTCAGCATTTTTTCCTAATGTTTTCCTATGTCTCCCTAATAAACCCTTTGACAGGTTAAACAACTCCTCCCACTAAAGGCACAATTTAAAAAAATAAATGAACATGTTATACTTACCTGCTCTGTGCAAAGGCTCCCAAACTGGCTCTGTGTGTCCATTGAGGCACACAGAGCACTGTTCAGCCCCGCCCTTCTCTCTCTCCTCAATGGCTGTGGTTGACAGCAGCAGCAGCCAGTGGCTCCCACTGCTGCCTCTCTGTCCAATAGAGACCCTGAGGAAGTCACATGACTTGTGACGCAATGCGTAGGTCGGAAGCGTGGTGATGTCAATACTGGCGTGGATTGCAGCCGCCATCTTGCTACACCCATGCAAGTACACCCAGACTGATACATGTGGTTTAGAGCTTTTTTTATCTTGTATTTGATGTACGTGGGCATTTGGCAATATGCTGCTCAATAAATTATATTAACCCCCTGGCTCTGGCGCCTCCCGGCCCTTTAAGGGTTCCAGAAGCCGGGAGGCTGGGCGAGGTTTTAGGGTCATGTGACCGCCGTCACAGCGGTCACATGATCGGGAAAGATGCTGATCAAAAGAGGAGATCGGGACCTTTCCCTGAGTAGCAAACGTGTGTGCTGGGAGCACGCAGGGTGTGTGCTCTCAGCAAATATTTTTTTTTAATAGAACGCAAATGTGCAGCTTCTCGACATCTAGGCCCAGACGCCGGGAGGCCGCACATTTGTGTTCGGCGCAAAGAGGCTAATTACTACACTATGGAAATGTTTCTTTTCTCCTCCTTTGGGATCGTGTGAGAGGCTGTCCGGTGCATTTTTTTGCAGTGAGGGGGATACCACCACTGTTGTCGAGGATTGACGGTTCCTGGATTAGTGCATAAGACCTCTTTTGGATACTGATCTGTGTAGCGCTGAGCGCCTTTGAAGTGCGTTGGCCCCTTGGGGTCGCAGCATGGAGGTGAGCAGGCAATTAGCCGGTGGTGGATCTCTGCTCCAGTCGATCACTTTCATTATCACCCATCAAGTTTATTTGAGAATTATTTATTGGACTTTACACATAGGAGTCTATTTTGGACTTTTTCACCATTTTTCACATTATTTATGACGTATTTGTTTTTTGTGCTTATGTTTCACTTATTATTCATTTTTATTTCTTTTTGCTATTTGTTTCACTGATGCTTAATTTTACGTATATATCACATTGGTGTTTGGATGAATATGATACCGGTTCATTCCAATATTTGTTCACATCATTATTATATATTTTTTTCTTTTTATGCACGATTCACTTACTGTATATCACTTTGGCACATGTTTTGAATTTAGGATGTGCTTTCCATTTATGTTGTTTCACTGATGTTAGTGCATTTGTGCTATCTATGGTTCACATGTGTCACGTTTTTGTGGGTTAGTTTTAATCTTTTTCCACTTTTTCATAGTTTATTTAGATTTATTTGTCTTAGCGGAGCACCATCCCTATTCATTGCATCCTCACTATCTGGTTATATAGTCAGGTGCCAGCTGCTTTGTATAGACCGTAAGATTAATATTAGAGTGGCAGCACGGGAGGTTTTTCTCTATCTTTCATTTGGGTGCAGCATTGCATGACCGCGCAATTGTCGGTTAAAGTAACGCAGCGCCGTAAACGATAAAAATGAACAGGTCAGGAAGGGGGGTAATTCTTCTGGAGGGCAAGTGGTTAATTAGTGTGTTTATTTCCAAACGTACGGTTTGACTCCATCTGTATCATACACATTGGGGGTAAAGATGCTGTCCTATAGAACCACGTGAATGCACAAGACGCCCTGTTATGTAATTGTAATGTTTGATTCCTTCATGCAGGGCGACCGTCTCCTAAGTTAGCAGGTTCAGAGGTGCATCATCCAACTAAAGTTACTCTTCCTGGCTCAGTTATCAGCCCACATCCAGATGTTTTTTCACTTGTTGAGGGAGTGTTTGAAAACGGGCCTTGTTCTGTGTCCTGGGAGAGGCCACAGCAGAGCCTGGGATGGACGCGCACGGTGAGAGCTACATAAAAGGATCAGCAGAACGGAATGAATGAGCCGCAATCTGATATTGTCTGCAAAGGGGCATCATCAGGTGTTGCTCCCCTCCTCGGTAGTAAATGCCATCCAAGGCCAGGGCAAATTAGCATAACTTATTGGAATAACCTGTTCATAACCTCACCGGTGCCCTAGGTGACCCTTACAGGGCAAGGTTGGTGACCTTCTTCAATTTACGCACTCTCCATAAGTAAACCGATCGACTGACATGGTGTCACTTGTCATGGCTACTGAAACCACATAGGTTTAGCTAATAGAAATGTGCACTCGGTTTACCCTCAAAGTACACCTATTTTTAAATATGTGGTCTGGCCTGCTTTGGATAATGCTAGTTTCCTGGCTGTGCCTGGCTTTCATTACATGCAAGTCACAAAATCTAAAACAAGTGTGCAGCAGATGGAAGATCAGTATGACACTTAGGCAACAAACAATTTCAGCAAACCCACATGGAAGAAAAATATATTTGAAATATATTTTTAAAATATTCTTCCCAAATATATGGCCATATATTTGAAATGCTACAATTTTGGCCATAGTCAAAATATTTAAAAATATATATTAAAAAAAGAAATATATATATAAATATATATATATATATATATATAAAAAAAAAGAAATATATATATATATATACACATATACATAGTGTGTATGTGTATATATATATATATATACAGTATATACATACAGTCATGGCCGAAATTGTTGGCACCCTTGATATTTCTCCAGGAAATCATGTATTTCTCACGAAACGTATTGCATTAACACATGTTTTGCTATACACATGTTTATTCCCTTTGTGTGTATTGGGACAAAACAAAAAAAGGGAGGAAAGAAAGCAAATTCGACATAATGTCACACAAACCTCCAAAAATGGGCTGGACAAAAGTATTGGCACCCTTTCACAACTGCGGATAAATAAGAATGTTACAAGCATGTGATGCTCCTGTAAACTCACCTGGGGCAAGTAACAGGTGTGGGCAATATAGAAATCACACCTGAAAGCAGATAAAAAGGAGAGACGTTCACTTAACCTTTGCATTGTGTGTCTGTCTGTGCCACACTAAGCATGGACAACAGAAAGAGGAGACGAGAACTGTCTGAGGACCTGAGAACCAAAATTGTGGCAAAATATCAACAATCTCAAGGTTACAAGTCCATCTCCAGAGAACTAGATTTGCCTTTGTCCACAGTGCGCAACATTATCAAGAAGTTTGCAACCCATGGCACTGTAGCTAATCTCCCTGGTCGTGGACGGATGAGGAAAATTGATGAAAGATTGCAACGCAGAATAGTCCGGATGGTGGATAAGCAGCCCCAAACATGTTCCAAAGACATTCAAGCTGTCCTGCAGGCTCAGGGAGCATCAGTGTCAGCGCGAACTATCCGTCGACATTTAAATG